>NW_006922087.1:1292071-1296064 GCF_000298275.1 Orycteropus afer afer | reverse complement strand
GAAACAATGTTTTGTATAGTATGTTATGCCAATTGAGCTTGATGTCCCCTGCGACTATGGTCCCAAGCCTGCAGGATCAACTACTCGGTTGCTCTGGGTAGTGGGCTGTGACCAAGCAGTGACCACAACCATGCCCCTTGTCAGCTCTTCTTTTGGAGAAGTTTTTTGAAAGTCAAAACCAAGCACATAAAAATTTAATTTTTAGAAGGTCCCATTCATCTAGTTTAACTTCTGCTCTTTGTGCATTTTGGGTTATTCTTGATAGTCTATTTATGCCATAAAAACAAAATAAAACAAAAAAAACCTCACTGCCATCCAGTCGATTCCAAATCATACCAACCCCCTTTGCATTTCTGAGGCAGTAAATCTTTATGGAATAGATCGCCCACTCTTGCTTCCACAGAGTGGCTGGTGGGTTTGAACTGTCAACTTTCTGGTTAGGAGTCAAATGCCTTGGGCACTACACCACCAGAGCTCCATGCCATAAATTCCAAACCAAAACTAAAATCACTGCCGTCGAGTCGGATCCAATTCGTAGCAACCCCTTCTTGGGTTTCCGAGGCATTATCACTATGGAAGTAGATTGCCCAATCTTATTATGGCCCCTAAATTTGCCCCTAGTTTTTCCTTGGGGAACTTTATAGTTTTAGGTTTCACATTTAAGTCTTTGATCACATTTAAGTCTTTGATCCATCTGGAATTAGTTTTTGTGTATGGTGTGAGGTACAAATCTTGTTTCAGTTTTCTGTGAATGGATATCCAGTTTTGCCAGCACCATTTGTTAAAGAGACCATCTCTTCCCCATACAGTGGATTTCAGCCCTTTGTAAAAAAATAAAAATAAATAAAAAATTCACCTGACCATAGGTCGATGAATCTTTTTCTGAGTTCTCAATTCTGTTCCATTGGTCTATGTGTCTAAACTATTATTTATTTATTGAAGTTTTTGCAATGTTTCCTCCCCTACCTTCCCACTCCTGGTAATCAACAAAGAAAGTTTCCTTCCATATGTAACACTTTCCTTGACTTTTAACAATAATGAACTAATACTACAATAAGGTTTTACAATAATGTACCAGTACCAGGCAGTTTTGACTACTGTGGCTGTATAGTAAGTTTGATATCTGGGAGTGTGAGACCTCTACTTTGTTCTTATTGAATAGTGCTTTGCTTATCTGAGGTCTTTTTCCTTTCCATATAAAATTAGTGATTGATTTTCCCATGGGGGAGCTCTGATGGCCTAGTGCCTAAGGTATTTAACTGCTAATCAGAAGGCTGGCAGTTCAAACCCAGTAGCCACTCCTTGGAAGGAAGATTGGGCAATCTATTTCCGTAGAGATGTGTGTATGTGTGTTAGGTACCATTGAGTCATCTTCAACTCCTAGTGACCCTATGTACAGCAGAACAAAACACTACCCGGTCCCACGCCAACTCGGCGATCCCACTATACTTGACCCCATAGCCTCAGCCACTGTGTCAATCCATCTTGTTGAGGGCTTTCTCCTCCTTTGTGGACCGTCCACCTTACCAAGAATGACATCCCTCTCCAGGGAATGGTCCGTTCTGACAACATGACCAAAGTAGGTGAGACAAAGTCTGGACATTCTTGCCTCCAAGGAGCATTCTGGCTTGCACTTCCTCCAGGACAGATTTGTTAGTTCTTTTAGCAGTCCATGGTACTTTCAGCATTCTTCGCCAGCACCACAACTCAAAAGCATCAATTCTTCTTCGGTCTTCCTTATTCATTGTCCAGCTCTCACATGCATATGAGGTGATTGAAAATATCATGGCTTGTGTCAGGCACACCTTAGTCTTCAAGGAGAAACCTTTGCTCCTCAGCACTTGAAAGAGGTCTTTTGTAGCTGACTTGCCCAATGCTATATGTCTTCTGATTTCCTGACTGCTGCTTCCAATAGCATCGATTATAGAACCAAGCAATGTGAAGTCTTTGACAACTTCAATCTTTTCTCCATTTATTGTGATGCTGCTTATAGATTCAGTTGTGAGGATTTTTGTTTTCTTTATATTGAGGTGTAATCCATACTGCAGACTGTATTCTTCAATCTTTATCAGTTAGTGCTTCAAGGCATCCTCACTTTCAGCAAGCGAAGTTGTGTTGTCAGTGTATCACAGGTTGTTACTGATTCTTCCTCCAATCTTGATGCCACATTCTTCTTCATATAGTCCAGCTTCTCAAATTATTTGCTCAGGATACAGATTGAATAAGTATGGTGAAAGGATACAATCCTGACACACTCCCTTTTAATTTTAAACCATGCAATGTCCCCTTGTTCTGTTTGAACGACAGCCTCATGGTCTATGAACAGGTTCTTCATGAGTACAATTAAGTGTTCTGGAATTCCTATTCTTCTCAAGGTTATCCACAATTTTTTATGATCCACACAATCAAATGCTTTTGCATAGTCAATAACACACAAATATTGTGGTATTCTTTGCTTTGAGCCAAGATCCATCTATCATCTGCAATGTTATCCCTTGTTCCACGTTCTCTTCTGAATCCAGCTTGCACCTCTGGAAGTTCTCTGTCCATATATTGCTGCAACGAATTATCTTCAATAAGATTTTACTTGCGTGTGATATTAATGATATTGTTTGATAATTTCCACATTCTGTGGGATGACCTTTCTTTGGAATAAGTACAAATATGGATCTCTTCCAGTCAGTTGGCCAGGTAGCTGTGTTCCAAATCTCTTGGCATAACTGAGTGAGTGCTTCCAGTGGGGCATCTGTTTGTTGAAACAACTCAGTGGGTATTCCATCAATTCCTGGAGCCTTGTTCTTGGCAATTCCTTCAGTGAAGCTTTGACTTCTTCCTTCAGTATCATTGGTTCTTTTGTGTGTATGTGTGTGTAATTTGGGTGAAGGTTTACAGAGCAAATTCACTTTCCATACAGCAGTTCACATACACTTTGTCTCATGAGATTGACCACAGTTTACCACAGTGCAACAGCTCCCCTCCCACTTTCTTCCCATACTTACCTCTTTGCTGTGTCCATCCCTTCATGCACTCCTGCCCCCTGAGCTGTCTCCTTGTGCATAAGCAGCCCTTCTTTCTCCCATGATTGTTCTGTCCAAAGAGTGTATCTACTTGAGGTAAATGTTCAACTCATATGCCTGTCTTTTGTTTGGCTGGAAACCACAAGTGTGGGTTCCATTCCAGATCTGAAGGGCAGCTAGGGGCCATAGTCTTAATGATTCCATCAGGCTCTATCGGAGCAGCAAACCTGGTCCCCCTCCCCCCTTTTTTTTTCTCCAAATGATTTTGAGTTTTGTTCCACAATCTTCTCACTCTCCATCAAGGATCTCCTACATAGATCCCCTTTCAATGGATGACAGTGGTAGCTGGGCACCATCTAGTTCTGGTCTCATAGTCATATAAGCTGCAGATCAGATGGTGTACCAGTTGCTAGGACTAATTGTTTTCATGAATTTTGGTTTTCTTCATTCTTCTTTGCTCTGGACGAGGAGAGACCCATAATATCATTTGTTCTTGATGATATGCCACCTCCTGAATTGGATGAAGATCTACCATCTCTTTTTGGTACAGGACTCTATGTATTCCTTCCATCTTCTTTTGATGCTTCCTGTATCATTCAATAGTTTGCCCATAGAATCTTTCAATATTGCAACTCAAGGCTTAAATTTTTTCCTCAGTTCTTTCAGCTTGAGGAATATCGAGTGTGTTCTTCCTTTTTGATTTTCTAACTCCAAGTCTTTGCACATTTCCTTATAGTAATTGGCTGTCTGCTCAGGCTGCTCTTTGAAATCTGTTCAGCTCTTTTATCTTGTCATTTCTTTCTTTTGCTTTTGCTACTCTCCACTCAAGGGAAAGCTTCAGAGTCTCTTTTGTGATCCATTTTTTATTTTTCTCATCTTTTTAATGACCTCTTGCTTTCTTCATTTGTGATGTTCTTGATGTCATCCTACAATTCTTCTGGTTTTTGGTCATTGGTGTTTAATGCATCAAATCTAT
>NW_006922087.1:1289482-1291609 GCF_000298275.1 Orycteropus afer afer | reverse complement strand
TATTAATGGGTCTTCCTTGTAGATGTATGGATATTATCCTATCACTGACAGCATTGTACTTCAGGACAGATCTTGAAATATCCTTTGTGATGATGAATGACACAGCATTCCTCTTCAAATTGTCATTCCCGGCATAGTAGATCATATGGTTGTCGGATTCAAAATGGCCAAAATTAGTCTACTTCAGCTCACTAATGCCTAGGATATCAATCTTCATGTGTTCCATTTCATTTTTGACAAGTTCTAGTTTTCCTAGCTTCATCCTTCATACATTCCATGTTCCAGTTATTAATGGATGTTTGCAGCTTTTCTCCTCAATTTCAGTTGAGCAAATGGAGGTCTTGAAAGCTTTACTTTATCCATATAAGTAAGGTTGATTCTACTTTGATGATGCCAGTCTTTTCCAATTGTATTTTGAGAGCCTTCCAACCTAAGTGGCTTGTCTTCCTGCACTGTATCAGTGTTCTCAGGCTATTTGTATAGTTAACTAGTATTGTAACAGACACTGTTTCTCTGCTATTCATAACATTTTCCCTGGCAAATTCTTTGAGAAGTGGATGGCCTCTTCCTTCTTCTGAGCCTGTCTCAGTCTGCAAGCTGTGCTGACACCTGTGCACCATGTGCAACCCCGCTGGAATTTGAAACACCAGTGGCACAGCCTCAAGCCTCACAGTACAACTAACTGATAGACAAGTTTGTCTCTCTTAGCTGTTCGAAACCTCTCCACCCTCCCCTTACCTGTATCCCTGCTGTTTGCTAGCTCTGTCCTGGGTGCCCTGGCTTTCCTTTCCTTTCCCCTCCACTTTTCCTGCTGGTTGGTGGTTGGGGCCTGGGTCCCTCCCCTTACCTCGATCCTTCTGCCATTTGCTTGCTCTGTCCTGGATGCCCTGGCTTTCCTTTCCTTTCCCCTTCAGTTTTCCTGCTGCTTGGGGCTTGGGGCCTGGGTCCCTCGCCTTACCTGCATCCCTCTGCCACTAACTTGCTCTCTCTTGGATGCCCTGGCTTTTTTTTATCTCCATAGAGATACTGCCTTGGAAACCCAAGGAGGGGTCACTTTCCTTCCATATATAATACTTTCCTTGACTTCTTACAATAACAAACTAGTACCACAGTAACATTTTTACAATAACTTACCAATACCAGGCTGTTTTGACTACTGTGGGTGTATTGTAGGTTTGAGATCTGGAAGTGTGAGACCTCCTACTTTGTACTTCTTCTTCAACAGTGATTCATTTATCTGAAGTCTCTTTCCTTTCATATAAAATTTAGTGATTTATTTTTTCATATCTTTAAAGAATGTTGATGGGATCTGTATTGAGACTCCATTGAATGCATGGATTGCTTTGGGTAGTACTGACATTTTCAGAATCCTCAATCTTCCTATCCACAGGCATGGTACATTGTTCCATTTATGTAAATCTCTTATGATTTCTTGAAGTAGTTTTTTGTAGTTTTCTTTGTACAGGTCTTTTGTGTCCTAGTGAGATTTATTCTCAAGTCTTTTATTTTTTTGGTAGCTATTATAAATGGTCCTGATTTCCTTATTTCCTTTCAACAATTTCTTTTCTAGTGTAGAGGAATCCAACAGATTTTTGTATGTTGATCTTGTATCCTTACACTATGCTAAATCTCTCAATTAGTTCCAGTAGTCTTTTTATTTTATTTTATTGTAATTTGGGTGGAGATTTACAGAGCATATTCACTTTCCATACAGCAGTTCACATATACTTTGTCTCATGTCATTGACCACAGTTTGCCACAATGCAACAGCTCCCCTCTCACTTCCTCCCCACAGTTACCTCTTCCCAGTGTCCATCCCTCCACACACTCCTGCTTCCTGAGCTGTCTCCCTGTGCATAAGCAGCCCTTCTTTCTCCCATGAATGTTCTCTCCAAGGAGTGTATCTACTTGGGGTAAATGTTCAACTCATATGCCTGTCTTCTGTTTGTCTGGAAACAACAGGTGTGGGTTCAATTCCTGACCTGAAGGGCAGCTAGGGGCCATAGTCTCAGTGGTTCCACCAGGCTCTATTGGACAAGCAAACCTGGTCCCCACCTTCTTTTTTCAATTTTTTTTCTCCAAATGATTTTGAGTTTTGTTCCACATAGTTCTCTCTCTCTATCAAGG
>NW_006922087.1:1282780-1286171 GCF_000298275.1 Orycteropus afer afer | reverse complement strand
CTCCTTTTTTGGTATTTTCACGCAAATTCTTCTGCTAGTTTGTGTTTAGTCCACTTCTATATCCTTCCCTTCAAGGCTCAGGGGTCCAGGATTATCTTCCGTGTCTGTGTTAATTGGTTTCCCTTTTCTTTGTTGAAGAGAGTCTGTGCAGTCTTTCTGCCTAGTCTGCCATCTTGCCGGCCCTTCCAGTAGTCTTTTTATGCTGAGTCTCTTGGCTTTTCTGTGTATAGGCTCATATCACCAGCAAATAGGGATAGTTTTACTTCTTCTTTACCAATTTGGATGCCTTTGATTTCCCTTTCTTTCCTTATTTCCCTGGCTAGGACTTCTAATACAATGTTGAATAGAAGTGGTGATAGACGGCATCCTACTCTGGCTCCTGTCAGCAAAGGGAATGGTTTCAGTCTCTTTCCATTAAGAATAGTGTTGGCTGTTGGTTTTGGATATATATTCTCTTTATTATGTTGAGGAAATTCCCTTCTATTCCTATTTTTCTGAGAGTTTTTATCAGGAATGGGTGTTAGATTTTATCAAATGCATTTTCTGCATTGATTGATATGATCATGTAGTTCTTTTCCTTTGTTTTATTTATGTGATGGATGACATTGATTGTTTTTCTATTGTTGAACGATCCTTGCATACCTGGTATGAACCCCACTCGGTCATAATATATTAGTTTTTGGATATGTTGTTGGAGTCTATTGGTTAGGATTTTGTTGAAGATTTTTGCATCTATATTCATGATGGATATTGGTCTTTAATTTTCCTTTTTAGTGATGCCTTTGCCTAGTTTTGGTATCAAGGTTATTCTTGCTTCATAAAATGAATTTGGGAGGATTCTGTCCTTTTCTATGTTCTGGAATATTTTGAGTAGCATTGATGTCAGTTCCTTGAATTTCAGTAGAATTCTCCAGTGAAAGCATCTGGGCCAGGGCTTCTTTTTGTGGTATTTCTTTCTGACCTCAATTTCTTCTTTTGTTTTTGGTCTGTTCAAATTTTCTACCCCAGTCTGTGTTAGTTTAAGTAAGTAGTATGTTTCTAGAAATCTGTCCATTTCTTCCAGATTTTTAAATTTGTTGGAGTATTGTTCTTCATAAAAAAACCAAAACAAAAACAAACACTGATGTCTAGTTGATTCGACTCACAGTGACCCCTCCTTGGGTTTCTGAAGCAGTATCTCTATGGAAGTAGATTGCCCAGTCTTTCTTCTGAGGAGTGGCTGGTGGGTTTGAACCACCAGCCTTCTGGTTAGCAGTCAGATGCCTTAGGCACCACACCACCAGAGCTCCTATAGTTCTTCACAGTATCCTGATATTATCTTTTTTTTTTTTTTTGTGATGTTGCCCAATTCGTTTCTTGTTCAAGTTATTTGTATTCTCTCCCTCTTTTCCTTTATTAAATTTGCCAGTGGTTTGTCAATTTTATTAATCTTTTAAAAAAACCAACTTCTAGTCTTGTTGATTTTTTCTACTGTCTTTCTATTTTCTGTTTCATTTATTTCTTGAATCTTTATTATTTCTTCTGGTGATTGTAGGGTTTTTTTTTTTCTTTTTGCTGCTCTTTTTCTAATTTTTGAAGATGTTGAGTTAAAGTGTTGATTTTGGCTCTTTCTTCTTTGTTTATGTGTGCATTGATTGCTATCATTGGCTTCTGATCACTTCTTTTGCTGTGTTCCAAAGATTTTGGATGTTGTGTTTTCATTCTCATTTGATTCAAGGAATTTTTTAATTTTATTTTTTATTTCTTCTATTACCCAGTCATTTTCAAGGAAGGTGTTATTCAGTTTCTGTGTGTTTGCTCTTTTTCCATTCATCTTCCTTTGTTGATTTCTAACTTTATAGCATTGTGATCTGAGTATTTCAATGTTTTTAATTGTATTAAGATTTGCTTTGTGGCCTAATGTATGATCTATCCTGGAGAGTGTTCCATGTGCACTGGAAAAGAATGTGTATTGTGCTGTTGTTGGGTGAAGTGCTCTGTAGATGTCTATAAGGTCAAATTAGTGGATTATATTGTTTAGTTCTTCTGCATCTTTGTTGAATTTCTTTCCAGTTCTATCTTTGCTTGAAAGTGGTGTATTAAAGTCTCCTACTGTGACTGTGGAGTCATCTATTTGTCTTTTCAGTTCTGTTAGAGTCTGATTTATGTATTTTGGTGCTCTTTCATTGGGTGCATAGATATTTATTATTGTTATGTTCTCTTGTTCAACCAATACTTTAATCATTATGTAATATCCTTCCTTGTCTCTTATGGTGATCTTTGTCTTAATGTCAATTTGATCAGAAATTAATATTGCTACTCCTGCTCTTTTATGGTTGTCATTTGCTTGATATATCTTTTTCCAGCCTTTGATTTTTAGTCTATTTTTGTCTTTGTCTGTAAGTTGTGTCTCTGGTAGACAGCATATTGATAGGTTATGTTTTCTTAACCAGTCTGCAACTCTCCATCTCTTGAGTGGTGTACTTAATCCATCGACATTCAGTGTAATTACTGATAAGTATGAATTTGTTGCTGTCATTTTGTTGTGTTTTTTCATGGTGTTCATGCTTTCTTTGTTCCATATAATTTTCTGTGCTGAGCTCATTTTGTTTATGAATTGTATTATCATTTCCTTCATTGTTATTGTTTTAATATTTGCTAAATATTTGTGCTTGTCTTCTCTAGTATTTTGATGTGAAGGTTTATCACTTTTTCTTTGAGGTTACTCTGTGATTTAGAGTTTTCTTTCCAAGTTTAGAACAATCCATTCTGTCTTGCAATTGTCTTGACTTCCTCACTATTTAGAAGTTCTGTAACTATACATTTTTTTTCCTTCTTTTTGGTTTGTAGTTGTCCTCATTTGCCAATTGATGTTTCTGGTTCCCTGTTTATAATTTTGTAGGCTTATTTACTATGGATACTTCTGTAACTGGATTGTTTTCTGAGTTATGCCATCATGTGTGTTAAAAATCAGTTGTTGTTTGCTGTTGTTTCTTCTCTGTCCAAATGATTCCCTTTAGCATCTCTTGTAAGGTTGCTCTGGTTTTAAAAAAATTCTGTTAATTTCTGCTTATCTGAAAATTTCCTAATTTTACCATAATATTTGAGGGACGATTTTGCCAGGTGTATAATTCTTGGTTGGAAACTTTTTTCTTTCAGGGTTTATATATATCATCCCATTGTCTTCTTCTTCTTCTTCTTCTTTTTATAATGCATTTTATTGAAATATAATTTATGTACAGTGAAATACACAAAACTAAAGTGATATGGGTCAATGCATTTTTAGTTTTTATTGTAGTGTTCCCTCCCCTTCCCTCCCACCCCTGGCAACCAACAAAGAAAGTTTCCCTCCATATATAAACCTTTCCTTGACCCTCCACAACAACGAACTAATACTATATTTGTCCTTCTG
>NW_006922087.1:1251455-1282680 GCF_000298275.1 Orycteropus afer afer | reverse complement strand
GGTGTTTTGCAAACTCTACATTATTCTTTAGTGCTGCATAGCATTCCATTATGTGTATGTACCATAGTTTGGTCATCCACTCTTCCACTATAAATCTTAGAGATAAGCCCTTGCCAGACATGTAATTATCGGCAAATATGAATTTGTTGCTGCCATTTTTGTTATGTGCTTTTTCATAGTTCAATTTCTTTGTTCCATATAATTTTCTATGTTGAGCTCATTTTGTTTATGAGTTGTGTTATCCTTCCTTCATTGCTATTGTTTTAGTATTTGCTGAAGATTTATACTGGTCCTCCTTTTTGATGTGAAGGTTTATCATTTTTCTTTGAGGTTACCCTGTGATTTATAGTTTTCTTCTCAAATTTAGAACAGTTCATTCTATCTTGTAGTTGTCTTGACTTCCCTTCCATCTAGAAGTTCTGTAATGACACAGTTTTTTCCCTCCTTTTGGTTTGTAGTTGTCCTCATTAATCAATTGATGTCTCTGGTTCCCTGTTTATAATCTTGTAGGCTTCTTTACTTTGGATACTTCCATAGTTGGGCTGGTTTCTGGGTTATATCATCACGTGTGTTAATGGTCAGTTGTTGTTGGCTATTGTTGATTCTCTGTCCAAAGGGCTCCCTTTAGCATCTCTTGTAAGATTGGTCTGGTTTTAACAAATTCCTTTAATTTCTGCTTATCTGGAAATGTCCTAATTTCACCATTATATTTGAGGGACAGTTTTGCTGGGTACATAATTCTTGATTAGAAATTTTTCTCTTTCAATGTTTTATATATACCATCCCATTGTCTTCTTGCTTGCATATTTTCTCCCAAGAAATCAGACTTTAGTCTTATTGGTTGCCCTTTGTAGGTAACTTTTCATTTTTCCCATGCTGCTTTTAGGATGCTTTCTTTGTTTTTTGTTTTGGTGAGTTTGATGATGATATGTCTTAGTGACTTTTTTTGGGGGGTCTATCCTATTTGGTGTTCACTGGACTTCTTAAATGGATATGTTTTCATTTTTTGTCATATCAGGGAAATTCTTTTCCAACAAATCTTGGACAATTTTCTCTTTGGTTTTATTTGTCTTTTCCTATTCTGTAATTCTGATTACATGTAGGTTATTCCTTTTGATGGTATCTCACATGAACCTTCGGCTTTCTTCATTATGCTTTGATCTTTTTCCTGATTGATCCCTTTCCAAAGAAGTATTCAGGTATTTGTCTTCCATCTCACTAATTCTGTCTTCCATTGATTCAGTTCTACTCCTTTGCCTGTTCAGTGTGTTATCTATTTCTAAGAATTTAGGATTAATCTTCTGGATTTCTATCTGTATATTTTGTTTCATTTATAATTTTTCATTTATTTTGTCATTTTATTCTTGTATTGTCTTTTGAAACTGTTCTAGGGTTCTCTCTGTGTTTTCCTCAATTTTGTCAGTGTTTTCCTTTATCTGTCTCAATCTACTGAAGGTACCTAAATATAATTCTTTTGAATTCCTTATCAGGGAGTTCCAATGCTGCTTCTTCATCAGGGATGTGTTTTGGGTCTGTATCCTGGTCACTTTGTTCTACTGTTTTATCTTGTTTCTTTGACTCTGATGGTCTGTTTTCTCTGAGACATTGTGATGTTTTTGTGTTTATAATTAATTGGTGATTGTAAATTGGAGTGATTTGCCCAACATTTTAGTTTTCTTTGTTTTGTTTGGATGTATCTGAGTAAGCAGTGTACTGTGTCCCTCTATTCACTTGTTGGCAGCACTTATGCACTCATCACCTGTCTCCTTTCCAGTCATCAGCCTCCTGTATGTCTGTGCTATCTTTGGCAAGTGGAGAATATTCTTAGGTCCCTGGAATCTGAATGAGAGTATTGTCACTTTAAATATCCAAAATGGCTGCTGCTTGTAAACATGCAAAATGGCTGTGCCCAGCTGCCACTTGTAAACATTCAAAATGGCTGCACCCTCCAGACAGCTGAAAGTCCATAGTTCAGTTTGTCTCCTTCTTTACTGTTCCTCTTTTCAGTCATTAGCTACCCATGCAGCAGCCCATGTAGCCCTTGGGGAGCAGGGCCAATTTTTAGGTTAATTCTCAGGTCCTAACACCACTTGGAAATATTCAGGCTGTTTGTGCCATCAGGACAGCTGACAGTCTGCAGCTCTGTTTTTCTCCTTACTCACTGTTTTCATTCAGGTTCTTCTACTAATTGGTATTTAAGCCACTTCTGTATCCTTCCTTTCAAAGGTCAGGGCTACAGGATTATCTTCTTTATCTATGTCAATTTGTTTCTCTTTTCTTTGTTGAAGAGGGTCTGTGTAGGTTGTCTGCGTATTCTGCCATCTTACCAGAAATCCTCTACAAAACACCTTTTTAAAGTGTTGAAGAGTAAAGATATCACTTTAAAGACTAAGGTACATCTAACCCAAGTCATGGTATTTTCAATCACCTCTTATGCATGTGAAAGCTGAACAATGAGTACAGAAGACCAAAGAAGAGTTGATGCTTTTGTATCATGGCGTTGACGAAGAATACTGAAAGTACTGTGGACTGTCAGAAGAATGAACAAATCTGTCCTGGAATGCTCCTTGGAAGTAAGAATGGCCAGATTTTGTCTTAACTACTTTGGTTATGTCAGAAAGGACCATTCCCTAGTGAAGGATATTATGGTTGGTAAAGTAGAGGGTCAGTGAAAAAGGAGCATACTCTCAACAAGATGGATTGACACAGTGCTGCAATGGTGGGCTTGAGTATAGCAAGGGTTGTGAGGATGGCACAGGACTGGGCAGTGTTTCATTTTGTTGTACATAGGGTCGCTGTGAGTCGGAGCCGACTTGACAGTACCCACCACCAACAACACATCATACATACATACTCTCTCACATACAAACACACACATACACACACATCACATTTTGTCTATCCATTCATCTGTTGCTGGATATTTAGGTTGTTTCCAGCGTTTGGCTATTGTGAATAGTGCTGCAGTGGACAGTGGTGTACAAGCATCTATTTTTGTTCCAATTTTCAATATTTTTGGGTAATTATCTAGGAGTAGAGATGCTGGATCATATGGTAAATTCTATGTTTGCTTTTTGAAGAACAGCCAAACTGTTTTCCATAGCAGCTGTACCATTTTACTATCCTACCAGCAATGGATGATGGTTCCTACTTTTCCACCTCCTGTATACTTTGCAGTATTTTGATGAATAATGAGGTTGAACATTTTTTTTCTATTTCTTGACCATATACCTTCCTTTTTAAATTCTAGCTTTTTTCTGTTTTTAGTCAATCTCTGAAATAATGACTTGTTTTCGACATTTAGTTCACTTATGTATTTTAAGGCTCTTTGGCAGTATAGTGGTTAAGGCATTTGGCTGCCAATCAAAAGGTTGGTGGTTTGAACTCCCCAGCTGCTCCATGGAAGAAATATGAGACAGTCTGCTTCTGTAAAGATTCACAGTCCTGGAAACCCAAAGGGTGTCACTATGAGTTGGAATCCACTCGATAGCAGTGAGGTTTTTTTTTTTTTAATGTATAATTATGTCTCCTTTTCGTTTGTAAAGATGCAGATGGTCAGAATCTGTAACAGATAAGATTCACACTTGCTTTTGTCCATTGTCTACTTTTCTGTCAAATTCTTGTCTTTTTCTTACTGATTTGTAGATCCTTTTTATATAATATGTTGTCTTTCATCTATTGTAAACTTTTCCCCAGTTTTTAAATTAGTCTTTAACATTGCTTGTGCTTTGTTTTGCAGCACAAAAACTTTTATTTTATGAAGTCAATTCTATGAATCTTTTCCTTGTCGAGCTCTGAGACATTTATTTTAAAAATGTTGGCTATATATACGTTTTCACATGAAAATGACATAAATGATCGGAGTATGTAACAGGTACATTTCTCACTTTAGGAATGGAGTTTAGAGGTCTTATTAATCTTTTTTAGGATTTGAAATTTGGTCTGAATGCATGAGAATGTCTTAAAATGTTATTTGTCCTAAAAGCATGAATGATATCAGTTATGGGGAAAGGCTTTTTTTTTTTTGCAGCTACTAAAAGCATAAAGATTTTGGAAAAGAGGGTATTTTCCTTTTTCATGAAGGCTTGGTTATTCCACAGCATTGTGAAAGGTATTAGAGACATCCCTAGCTTCAGGCCATGTATACTGAGGAAGAAATAAAAGGTTCAAAGCAGGAATAGGGGTGTGGTGGTGAAGTTTGTGTGTCAACTTGGCTGGGCCTGGTTGAGTGGCTGGGCAGCTGAATGTAGTTATTTCCCATGGCGCGATTGGTAATTAACTCCATGGTGGAATCTATTGGAGCTGCTGAGTAACTGCTTTGGGTATGTGATCTGCTTCCTGTATATAAGAAACAGCTTTGAGAATGGTCTCTAGCTTATGGCATGCTTGAACCCTGCATGTAGCTATGTCGTTGCTCAGCAGCCTGTCATGCTCTGCCGACCTTTAGACTTTCAATGGACTTGAATAAATGGCCTGCTATGTGTTTTGGTAACACTGGGACTATGCCATTTTACTTGTCAATTTTGGGCTTGTTAGCCTCAGCAGCCAGTAGCTGCCTGAGTGAAGAGATGCCTCTAGCTTCTCAGTAGCTGGGAGCAAGAGCCAAAGCTGAAGCCCAAGGTTGAGGGGCTTTCACACAGACCCTAGAGCCTGGCACTTGGAACTCAGACTTCTAGCCTCCAAAAACTGCAAGGGAATAAACTTCTGTTTGTTAAAGCCATCCCATTTGTGGTATATTCTTGTTAGAGCGGCACTAAGTAACCAGAACAAGGGGTTAAACTCTAGATTTTATTTCCAACTCTGTATTGGTCTGATGAGTACCACATACACATTTTTTTAAGTTATGTAACTTATTTCTTGCCTTAGTGCTTCCATTAAAATCATAGAATAAACACAGTTTCTTTCATTGTATTATTGTCATAGGCTGATCTGTAAAACAAGTATATGGAGGAACTTCAGCTAATTATCTGAAAACAATGATTTAATGCTGTAGCTGGTGCTGCTGGTGCCCTCCCATGTCGCCTTACTCTTCAGCTCAGCATCCTGAAGGCTGCTTACTATGCACTACCTGTCACTTTCTGGCAGATGTGCTGGAGCGTTAACCACCCACTTTCTCACCCTGTGGATGGGTTACCATTGTGGTGTGTTTTACTCTGTCTCCTAGAGTTTCCAGATGCATTGAGTTCCAGATGCCCACAGAGATAACTGACTTGGTAATGCCCCCACTCTTGGCTACCTGCTTCTCCATTTTGCTGTGCCATTGTTCTACTGGTGTTTCCTGAGATCACCTCCCAAATAATCCACTTGAACTCAGATCCTTGTCTCAGGGTTGACTTCTGGAAGACTCCAAACTAAGAAAAATGCTTAAAATAAATCAAGGCACGTGTGAAAAAAAAATGTATTTATTTATTGGACACTTTCTATGTGCCAGATACCATTCTAAGCACTTCACATCATTTAACCCTCACAACCCTTTTGGGAGCTACTGTGACCTTCAGTATATAGATGAAACATGTGAGGCTTATGGAGGTTAAGTATCTTTTCTGAAGTCAGATAGCTAATGGGTCATGAGGGATTTAAACCTAGACTACTTAACTCAAGGGTTCATGCTTTTAACGGCAGTCTGCCCTGTGATATAGAATACTAAGTTACTTACGTAGTACATACCTTCTGTAGTACATCTTTGATAGGCTTTTGGTTTACTGGAGTAAAATTTGGATAAGCTGAGGGTTTTGTTTTTGTTTTTGTTTTCAATTATCAGCAAGAATAATGTTGCAGAATGTAGATTGTCTGCATTTGCCCAACTGGAATCTAAGTCACTTGCAACAAGCTTTCTTTTTTCCAACCATGTCTAGAAGTTCTGCAGTGTTTTCTTTTCTTCTGGCTCTTCTAATATTTATGTATCTTTTAATGTTGTTGTTATGTGCCATCCAGTTGGCCCAACCCCTCTTTGGGTTTCTGAGGCAGTATCACTAGAAGTAGATTGCCCAGTCTTCCTTCTGAGGAGTGGCTGGGTATCTTTTAATAGTTAACCATTATTCCTGCTGTCTTTATCAAAACTAGCTGCCCAGCTTACAATTTATTACATGAGAAATAGAGGTCATCATTTATACCCTAATGACCAGGTTTTAAGCTGGTTGTAACATTATGGGGGGGTATCCATTACCAGTTTAGAAGAAGGTATTTCACAGGCTTTCAATTACCCTTCCATGAACTGAAATGCTTCCCCAGATGAACTGAAACATTCCTCTAGACGCTTACCTTACCGAGTCTTGTCTTTGTTACAGGCAAAATATTATGCCCTCCACCCACCCCCAGTGCAGGCTCTCAAAAAGATAAAACAAATGTTTTGTGGTTCCTAGAAAATGGTATAAAATAGTTTCCAAAGTTAGATCATTGCAGTTGCAAAATTTTTGTTTCAGTAGAAGACTTGGCCAAAAATAACAGAACCAATGGTCAGCCATTTTTTCAGGGGGACAAAAAATCTTGAGCTTAGTTAGGGATTGCTGTCTCCCTTTTCACTGAAATAAAGACCAACTCCTGCAGATGGGCTTAAACTATTTTTAAGAAAAATCTTTTTCTCTTTTCAGAGACACATTTAATTTGCTGGCTAACTTCCCTGGTTTTTGAAATGGCCCCATAACATTTTGGAATGCATTTTAACTTTATAAGGCAATTTATCATAAATTAATTTTCAGAAACTTCTTGGGACAACTTGAAATCAAAACAAACCATGTTCTCAGGCTGTGCACTCTAATTCTAGTCTCTCCCTACCCCTCTGCCTTTTTCTTTCTTTTTTTGTTCAAAACCTGGACAATAAAATTTAGGGCAACGTTGTAAATAACATACCAGGAAGACTAATTCTCTTTGAGTTTGCAGAGACTAGGAAGAAGAAATGAAAAGTTTCTTTTTATGTCATGTTTTAGTGACAACCACCACCACAACAAAATGTGCACAACTCTAACGTTCTTGCCAACAGTTTCAACCACTCAACTGCATTATTTCACAGGCCACTCCTGGAAAGGAAGATGTGGCAATCTACTTTCGTAGTGATAACTGCCTCAGAAACCCAAGGAGGAGTCGCTGAGTCGGCCCGACTCACCAGCACGTACCAACGAACCAACAACCAAGCATGCTGATCCATGCTTAATATTGATTCTCCAGTGGGGAAATGCCCTGATTTGTAGTGTTTGTTAATTTCTGTGGTATAAATACTCCCACCATGGCTGAATTCAAGCTACTCATGAGATGTCAACTAGCTCATAAAAAAAATTCCTGAAACTTTAACACTTCACTCCCAGGAGCTTCTGATAGCCAGCTCCAGAACAGCATCACTGGTGACTCAGCTAGTTAGTGCCCCAAACTCAGGCTTGGGAACACTGTGTCATTCTGATGCCCTGGAATTATTTTAAAGGAGCTCTGGTGGCATGGTTCCTAAAACATTTGACTCCTAACCAGAAGGTTGGCGTTCAACCCCACCAGTCACTCCGTGAAAGGAAGATTGGGCAATGTACTTCTGTAAAGATCTATTGCCTCAGAAACCCAAAGGAGGTCGCTGTGAGTTGGAGTCCACTCGATGGCAATGAGTTTGGTTTTGGTTTTTACACATTAGGTAGCAAATCCTGGCAAAGTAGCACTTTTAGATCCAGTGGTGTGTGTTACTCAAAGACTCAGGCTACCTTGGGAAAAAATGTACCCTGGGGAATTTAGCCCCAAATTCTCTCGTTAATTGCTGCTCTTGTAAATTATAAATCATACAATTAGGGTCATTGAGGACAGTTCAAAGGCATTCACAGATCTGTGGCTCAGGTTTAAATTGCTATGTTCAGCTAGGGTTGACCACAGAAAAAAATAAATGGCCAGAATCAGACTTGAATGCTACTCATTATAATGGATTTTGTTTTAGGTTTCCATCTGAAAAGCCACAGCCTTTGAGGATACCTAGGAAGTGTCTTCTTTATCTATCACTTGAGGACATCTCCTTTTTTTCATAGTCTTAAAATAGAAAGCTCTTTTTCAAGAAATTAATTTTTCTCTTTACTGTGTAATTTTAATTACTGTCATTCTGCTGACCGGTGCATTGTTTTCTTTCTTTTTTTTTTTGTCAAATTTTATTTTTCTTTAGATTGTGATTTGGATGAATGTTTACCATTTTATTCCTCAATGACTTTATTTTTTTCTCTGTCTCTGTATATTTCTTCTAATGGTGAAAGACAACATAGACCTAGTCATCCCAGTGGAGAACAAAGTAAAGTTCAAGTGGGAGCTGTTACTAAATTTGGTGGTGCCCTTTGAAACAGCCCTATCAGCAAGCGTCCCTGAGAAGACCAGGAACTTCAGTATAGCTATGTGATAAGAGGTCTTGCAATGAATCATCTTTGATCTAGCAATACCACCTTCCCCATCTGAAAGGTTTAAGAGGAACCTCCCAACATTCAAAAACTCTTATCTTTCAAATTTCTATCTAAGATGCATTATTATTTTTTTAAAATTGTGTTTTTGGTGAAAGTTTACACAGTAAATTAAGTTCCATTGAACAATTTTTATACATATTGCTCAGTAACATTGATTCCATTATTCACAGTGCATCAACATTCTCATTATTTCTGTTTTGGTTGATCTGTCTTCATTAATCTTGTTTCTCTGGCTCTTTCCCTTGGCTTTTTATCTTTGCTTTAGGGTAAATTTTGACTGTTTGGTTTTATATCGATAATATAGATGATTTTTCTTACGTAAGGGGAATAGTACTCTTGGGTGATACTGTTTATTTTATGAGCCAATCTGTTATTTAGCTGAAAGGTGACCTCCAGGAGTGGTTTCATTACAAAGTTTAAAGGATATCTCGGGGTGATGGTCTTGGGAGGCTTTTCAGTCTCTACCAGTCTAGTCAGTCTGGCTTTTTTTTTTTTTTTTTTAAGAATTTAGGTTTTGTTCTACATTTTTCTCCCATTCTATCTGGGACTATGTATTTTTCCCTGGTCAGAATGGTCAGTGGTGGTAGCCAGGCGCCATCACGTTTTTCTGGTCTCAGGATGGATGAGATAATGGTTTGTGTAGGCTATTAGTCCTGTAGGCTAGTTTCTTCTTTGAGTCTTTGGTTTCCTTCTTTCCCGTTTTCTCCAGACTAGTAGAGACCAATAGTTACATCTTAAATGGTTGCTTGCACGTTGTTAAGACCCTAGACCCTATTCACCAAACTAGGATGTTTATAGAATCATTTGCTCTTTAATTCATTTTATTGAGTAACTTTTGTGTCAGAAGCTATGGTAGTTGATGAATGAGATATTGTATCTGCTGGGTTCTGTATCTAGCAGGAAATAAATGGCATAATAAAGGATATAACTGAAAATAATTAAGTGAAGGGACAATTTCCAGAGTTGTTGGGCAGGGTTAAAGGGAGCCATGGAAGGGAGGTAATGCTTAGAAGGAGAGAGAAGCAGGAAGGAAGTCAATACTGTTGGTTAACTCATTTGCCAAACCATTCAGGAAGCTGCCTTTCAGTTTGTCAGACTGTGGTGACTTACGGGTTGCTATGATGCTGGAAGCTATGCTAATGGTATTTCAAATACCAGCAGGGTCACTCAGGACGGAGGTTCCAATGGAGCTTCCAGAACAACACATGCTAGGAAGAAAGACCTTTTGATTTAATTCCAAATTTCAATCAATGAAAATCCTTTGGATCACAACAGAACATTGTCCAGTATAGTGCTGGAAGATGAGCCTTCCAGGTTGGAAGGCATTCAAAACACACAGTGGCTTCAACAATGAACTTGAGCATACCAGTGAGTATGAAGATGGCAAGAGACTGGACAACATCTTGTTCTGTTATATTTAAGTCATCAGGAGTTAAATTTGATGGCAACTCACAACAGGAAGCCAGAAGGCAAGAAAGGCAAGTAATGCAGTCTGGAAGGCTCAGCCTCTTGGGCTTTAGCACCATAGAAAAGATGGAGAATAGATCCCTGGGGTGAGTGAATGGCTAATAAGGACAGAGCAGCATTGATGTAGGCACTGCCCTCAAGGAGCTGCGATCTAGTGAGAATATTCAGGTGGAATATTCATGTGCACCCTGCCAGTATGCTGAAAGGTGGAGCCTTAGCCAGAAGGGTGTCTTGTCTAAGCCTATGGAGAGAAGGGGTGTAGCCTGGGTGTGTGGAACTGAAGAACTGAAAGGTTATCTATTTGCATGTATTAATGTGCATGAGAGGTTGGGTAGGAGGTGCAAAGGAGTAAAAACTATTGGTATCCACATCTAGGGAGATGAGCAGATAGACAACAGATGGCATCTGCTGGGTGAGAAGGAAAATTAGATAACAAAAATTTAAATATATGGAGGAGTGTCAATCATAAGCAGGTGGTGGAGGGTGGAATAGTAAGCTAATGTTCCTATCAATCACAACGGTTCAAACCCACCAGCCACTCCTTGGAAGGAAGGTTGGGCAATCTACTTCTGCAGCGATACTGCCTTAGAAACCCAAGGAGGGGTCGCTATGAGTCGGGGCCGACTCAACGGCACATAACAACAACAACAACAACAAGTGAGAAGTTTGGAATTCTTTGAATTTCTAACAGACCGATGCGCCTGCCAAATAATGGTTATCTTCTGAAAATTGATTATTGTTAGAAATTTTATTAGAAAAGTTCTTGTGAAGTTGAGGCCTGAAGGTTGAAGCCTAGGGCTTATGATATGCAGTGTTAATACTCCTTGCTGTACTTTTAAACTGAAAGTGCCTAATAAAGTAGCTTGGGATGTTGTCCCTCCCAATTATGGATCAAAGCTGAGAAGTTGGTAAACTTTGGAAGATAGAATATGTTCTTTTATGAAGTAGTTCAATTAGGTGTCTTTTGATATCACAGGAAAGTAGACAAGAAATATTCATAGAAATAATGTATATCCCAAATATATGTCTGAATTTGTGAATATATATTTCTATCAGAAATGCCTTCATTGATGTGTGTGTTCAATGGTTTGGAATTTATTTCCTCAGTGGTGTGAAGGAGGTTCTGGAACATCCTCCTGTGAATGCAAAGTGGGTATTCCAGCTGGTCAGCTGTGGCTAGATGATACATCAGTGCACTTGGAAGTCTATTCCTAGGAGAAAAAGGGCTGTGTTTCAGATGTTAGGCTGACTCACTTCGGAGTCAGGGGTAGGTCTGTTTAATGATATCTTAAAGAGTAGTACAGAGCAGAAATAGGAGTAACTTGGCTAGATTTAAATCCCCAAAAGGTTCTAACTGTGAAAGAGATTTCTGTAAAGTCAGTTCTCAGGACGGTGCCTGCTGGGACAATGACTCATTTCTGCATTCCTGAGGTCATGGGTATGGCCACTTTTCATGCATAAGCAGAGTGATGATGAGCAAGTAGGTGTGACAACGTCTCAAGACATTATTTATTTATATATGTGTATATACCTATTCCTCAATTATTGATTATCTTTTTATCTCACATTTTGCATTTGTGACAATAGTAATAAAAACTATTACTATTTTGCTCATTAATGACTATGTCTGTCAATAACAAATGCTGAGGTGCAAGGCAAGAGTAATATTGCCTGTGATGCTGAAGGTTATGTATCAATATGTCTGGGCCATGATTCTCAGTGGTTTGGCAGTTATGTAATGATGTCCTCCTCTATTTTGTGATCTGATATAGTCATCCTCCATTTTTGAAAATGCCAATTTTCCCATAATGACCTGGTCTTTGGAACCTAATCATTTCGATAAGTGAGGAGTTGGTGTATTATATATAAGCAGCCCTGGTGGCATAATAGTTAAGTGCAGCTTACCAAAAAGTTGGCGATTCGAACCCACCCAGTGGTTCCACAGGCGAAAGACCAGGAGATCTGCACCCATAAATATTACATCTAGAAAACCTCATGAGGGTAGTCCACTCTGTCACATGGGGTCACCGTGAGTCAAAACCAATTCAGTGGCACCTAGTGATAACAACAATATTGTATATATAATTGTGTATATATATATGTATAATGTATTTATAAATAAGTTATATGTATATAATTTATATAACTATATATGTATTATAATATATATGTATATATTATATGTATGACTAATTTTCAGAACCACTGAGAATAAGTTCAACATTGTGTCTTTTTATCCCCAAATCAGTGTGTATTTCCTAAGAACAAGGTCATTTTCTTACATGCCATAATAAAATAACCAAAATCAGGTGTTTTATCATTGTTACAATATTATTATCTAATCTATATTCCATATACAAATTTCATCAACCGTCACAATAATGTCCCTCTTAGCTTTTTTCCCTCAGTTTCGAAACCAGTCCAGGATCATGACTGAATGTAGTTATCATACTATTTATTGATGCCCATCACTCAGACCATCAGGAACACATTTGTTATCAAACAAATTTGGGTTTTGATACTTGCTTCAGTTTCTGTATTAGAACTTGGGAAAGGAAGATGCTTAGTGCGATGCTTAGTGTGCTTTTTTGGCCTTTGATAGGGTTTAAATCTCAGACTTTATGAAAACTCTTCAGAATCAACTGTATGTGTGCAGTGGGAGAAAGAACCTTGCTTCTGGATGTGTTTCCCCATCTAGTGTCACCCTTGCTGTGTACTCATCCCACTGAGTCTTTGTGACAGTGTGTCTTTACAGAGATGGGATATTACGTGCTGGTCTATCTATAGAGGTGGGAGTCAGGAGCCCAGCGGTTGGCCCTGGGTTTCCTGCCACTTTACTCGATGAGACTTCCCATGATTGTCTTTCCTTTTGAGTCACTCCAGTCCGGTGGATAGGCTTCAAGGAATGCATCTGTGCTTTAGCCTGCCCCTTCTGTTCTCTACTGTCTCTCTGGGAAGCCACAAGGCAGGATGCTCATTCTTAAGTGAGGGAGTGTGGCCCTCTTGTGGCAGACAGGTGTATGTTCTGGGAAAAAAATGGACTGTTAATGAAATTGTGCAGAATCAGAATGTTACAACTGGAAGGAGACCTTAGAGATTCTTTAACTCAAATCTATCACTTTAGAAAACAGGTTAAGTGACTTGTTCAAGGCCACACAACTAGAGGATAGAGAACACTTGACATGAACCTATGTCTATGGAATATGTGGATTCTCTCCACTACCTTTTCCATCTTTAAAAAGCTCGAAACCAACCAAGAAATTACATGAAATTGAAGGAAAGGTGAACCATCTATGGCCATATGTTTTCTTGTACTTGTTCAGTGGGAAATTTGTTAATTAATTTTTTAAAAAAAGTTTCTTATTTATTTAAGCAACTTCAAATATGAAAAAGATGCATGAACATAAAACTAAACTATGATTGTATAAATATATATTTTGTATGGCTGTAAGCACTATCCATATAGAATTTTTGTTTTCTGTTTCCTTTCATGTTTGTTATACCAAAAACCAAACTCACTGCCATAGAGTTGATTCCGACTCATAGGGACCCTCTTTGGGTTTCCGAGTTGGTAAATCTTCGCAGAAGTAGATTGCCCAGTATTCCTTCCATGGAGTAGCTGGTGGGTTTGAACTGCCAGTCTTCTGGTTAGCAGTCAAATGCCTTAGAGACTAGTCCACCAGAGCTCCTTTCATGTTTGTTGTAGACATTTTTATTTATATAATAGTATGTCATGATTAAAATTGTTCAGTGTTTATATATCATTTTCTTCTGTTGTTACTGCACAGTTCGCTAAATCACTCACTGCTCCCCCTCCCTTCATTTCCCTCTCCCCCCTCTTTTCTTGCTATTGTACAGACTTCTATAAAGTAAAGCAAATAATATTTATTAGAAATCTACTCTGCAACCAAAGAGACTTTAAAAAAATTTTTTTAAACATGATTTGAGTATAATTTTACAAAGATTCATTTTACACACAACAGTTCATACACATTTTGTTTCATGACACCAATTATAACACCCACAAGATAACAACTCTCCTCCCACCTCTTCCCTGTGGTTGCCCCCTTCCCTGTGTCTTTCTTACCTATGCATTTCTGTCTGTCAAACTTTCTCCCTGTGCAAATGCTGCCCTTCCAATCTCCCATGGTTGACTATTCTAAGGAATGCATCTCGCTGGTGTTCTTGTCTAATTTGTAGGCCTGTCTGTTGCTTGGTTGAGAGCTAACCCATGGGTGAGTCCAATTCCAGGGCCATGGGTAAAACAGGATCATAGTCTCAGGGATTTCACCAATCTCTATGTGACCAGTCATCCTGTTATTTTTGAATTTTGTTCCACATTTTTCCTCCTTCTCTATCCAGGATCTCCAATTTTGATTCCTTTCAAGGTGGTTGGCATTGGTAGCTGGGCACCATCTACTTCTTCTTGGTTTCAAGGTCATATAGATTGAATTTACCATGGTCTGTTAGTCCCTTGGACTAATTATTTCCATGTCTTTGATTTTCTTCTCTCTTCTTTGCTACAGATGAAGAGAGAGAAATAGTTGCATCTTACATGGCCATTTCTAAACTTTTAAGACTCCAGGCGCTATTCATCAAAGTAGGATGAAGAACAATGTTTTTGTATACCATGTTATGCCAATTGAACTTGATGTTCCCCATGACCATGGTCCCAAGTCCATAGGCCCAGTGACTCACTCATTCAAGGTACTTGGTTGTGGCTAAGAAGTTATTTTAATTTTGTCCCCTGTTATCTCTATAGTGTATATGTCCATTTTAATAGCACATACAAATACATATGTAGGAATATCATCTGCAAAACCTATCTATGGTCATGGGTATATTCCTGTTTGCCTACCCATACCTGATCTTCTTGCCTGTCTACCTATATACCCACCCATATATTAGTGTTTATTATGACTGAAAATGCAATATTGTGTATATAATAGTATTACTTTTGTTGTCTATACCTCTTATGGGAGCTCTGGTGGCATAGTGCCTAAGGCATTTGACTGCTAACCAAAAGGCTGGCAATTCAAACCCACCAGGCACTCCTCAGAAGGAAGGTTGGGCAATCTACTTCCACAACGATATCACCTCAGAAACCCAAGGAGGGGTTGCTATGAGTTGGATCCAACTCGACAGCAGTGAGTTTGAGTTTTATACTTCTTATGCACCTCCCTGTGTCCTTTTTCTTCAGTGTTATTGTGCTGGTCACATACTTTTGTTATATTACCTCTTCCTTCACCCAAATCAGCACATGTCTCCTAAATAGTCAGCAATTTCTCCTCCCCTTCCCTCCCAACCCTGGTAACCAACAAAGAAAATTTCCTGCCCTGTGAAAAACTTTGCTTGACTTTTAATAATAATGGACTCATACAATATTTGTCCTTTTGTGATTGATTTATTTCACTCAGCATAATGTCCTCCAATCATCCATGTAGTGGGGTGATTCATTAATTCTTTATTATCCTTTATTTTATTTATTATAAATATTTCAAACAAAAGCAAAGATTAGTACAATGAACCCCCATGTACCCATAACCTAGTTCTGGTTACCTGGTGCTGCTCTGACAAGAATATACCACAAATGGGATGGCCTTAACAAACAGGAGTTTATTCTCTCACAGTTTGGAGGCTTTAAGTACAAGTTCAAAGTGCCAGGCTTTAAGGACTGGGTGAAAGCCCCTCAACCTTGGGGTTCAGCTCAGCCTCCTGCTCCTGGCCCACTGGAGCTAGAGACTTTTCTTCACTAAGATGGCTAATGGCTGCTGAGGCTAAAAAACACAAGATTGACAAATAAAATGGCACAGTCCTGATGTTACCAAACCACATGGCAGGCCATTAACTCAAGTCCATTGTAAGTCCCAAGGTTAGCAGAGCATGGAAGGCTGCTGAACAACGACACGGCTACATGGAGAGTCCAAGTGTGCCATAAGCTAGAGACTATACCCAAAGCTGCTGCTTATATACAGAAAGCAGACCACATCCCAAAGGCAGCTACTCAGCTGCTTGTGGTAGTGGAGTTGATTGCCAGTCTCATCATGGGCAATAACTACCACCAGCTGCCCAACCACTCAACCAGGCCCAGCCAAGTTGACATACAAATTTAACTACCATACCTAGCTTCAAGAACTATCAAGTAAGGGCTTGTTGTTGTTGTTATGTGATGTCGAGTTGGCCCGACTCATAGCGACCCCTCCTTGGGTTTCCAAGGCAGTATCACTACGAAAGTAGGATTGCCCAACCTTCCTCCCAAGGAGTGGCTGGTGGGTTTGAACCGCCAGCTGTCTGGTTAGCAAACAAGTGTCTTAGCCACTATGCTACCAGAGCTCCTAATCTTTCTTTTTCAAATCCTTTCACCCATATCAAGCCTATCTCTTAATTATCCATCTATTTCCCCTCTTTTCACCTTTCCTCCCATCCCTGGTAACCAACAAAGAGAATTTCTTACCCTGTGTAAACCTTTCCTTGACTTTTTACAATAATGGACCCATACAATATTTGTCCTTCTGTGATTGACTTATTTCACTCAGCATAATGTCCTCCAAGTTCATCCATGTTATGAGGTGATTCACTGATTCCTCATTATTCTATAATGTTGCATAGTATTCCATTGTGTATATGTACTATAGTTTGGTTATCCATTCATCTGTTGATGGGCATTTTGGTTGGTTCCATCTCTTTGCTATTATAAATAGTGCTACATTGAACATGGGTGTGCATTTATGTGTTTGTTCTGGGTCTCAACTCCTTAGGATGTATTCCTAGTAGTGAGATTGCTGGATCAAATGGTATTTTTATTTCCAACTTTTTAAGATAGCAGCATACAATTTTCGACAGTGGTTGTGCCATTGTACAGTCCCACCAGCAGTCTATGAGGGTTCCAGTCTTTCCACACCCTCGCCAGCATGTGTAATTTTGTTTCTTTGCGGGAATGAGAGGCAATCTCATTGTTGTTTTGATTTCCATCTCTCTAATGGCTGAGCTCTGGTAGTATAGTGCCTAAGGCACTTGACTGCTAACCAGAAGTCTGGTGGTTCAAACTCATTAGCCACTCCTCGGAAGGAAGATGGGGCAATCTACTTCTGTAGTGATACTGCCTCGGAAACCCAAGGAGGGTTCGCTATGAGTCAGGTCCGACTTGACGGCATATAACAACAACAACAACAATGGCTGATGATTGCAAGCATTTCTTTTATTTTTAAAATTTTATTGTGATTTGAGTGAAAATTTACAGAATAAATTGATTTTCCATACAGCAGTTCATACACATCTTGTCTCATGACATTGACTGCAAATTCCCACAATGTAACAGCTCTCCTCCCACTTCCTCCCCATATTTACCTCTTCCTTGTGTCCTTTACTCCCATGCACTCCTGCCCCCTGAGCTGTTTCCCCATGATTCTATTCTCCCATGATTGTTCTCTCCAAGGAGTGTATCCACCTGATGTAAATGTTCAGCCCATATGCCTGTCTTTTATTTGGCTGGAAATCATAGGAGTGAGTTCAATTCCAGACCTGAAGGACAGCTAGGGGCCATAGTCTCAGGAGTTTCACCAGGCTCTATCAGATCAGCAAAGCTACTCTTTTTTTTTTCTTTTTTTTAAAATAATTTTGAGTTTTGTTCCCCATTTTCTCCCACTCTATCCAGGATCTTCTCCATAGATCACCCTCTGAGTGGTTGTCAGTAGTAGCTGTGCACCATCTAATTCTTCTGGTCTCATGGTCATATAGGCTGAGGATTGCATGGTCCACCAGTCTCTTGGACTAATTGTTACCATGAGCTTTTGGTTTTCTTCATTCTTTGCTCTGGACGAGGAGAGACCCATCATTGCATCTAATGTCCACTTGAAAACTTTTAAGATCCCAGTCGCTACTCACCAAATTAGGTTGTGGAACAATGTTTTTGTGTAGTTATGCCAGTTGAGCTTGATGCCCCCTGTGACTATGGTCCTGAGCCCACAGTTCCAACTACTTGCTCCCTCCAGATATTTGGCTGTGGCCAACAAGTCACCACAAACTTGTCGCTTGTCAACTCTACTATATACCTGGACATTCTTATAGAATGTACAAATATGCTTATAGAAACATCATCTGCCAACCCTATACATGGTCATGGACACACTTCCCCCTACCTAGATATACCTGATCGTTTACCCTGTCCATCCATTTATCCACCTGTAGATCAAGGTTTGCCATCACTGACAATGTATGTGCAAAAGGGTTTATCTTTGTTATCTGTACCTCCCATGCACCTCTCTATGTCTTCCTCTTCCTCAATGCCACCATGTTGATCACTTACATTTGCTACATTGACCTTCCCTTCACCCAAATCAATACTTGTCTCCACCTATCTAGCAATGTTTCCTCTCCTCCCCTCCCACCCCTGGTAACCGGAAAGGAAAGTTTTTGTTCCATGTATAAACCTCTCCTTGACTTTTTACAATAGTGGATTAATACAATAGTTGTCTTTCTGTGATTGACTTCTTTCACTCAGCATAATGTCCTCCAAGCTCATCCACGTTATGTGGTGTTTGGCAGACTCTACATTATTCTTCAGGGTTGCATAGTATACCATTGTATGTATGTGCTATAGTTTGGTTATCTATTCTTCTGTTGATGAGCACCTAGGTTGTTTCCATCTTTTTGCTATTGTAAATAGTGCTGCAATGAACATGGGTGTGCATATGTCTGTTCTTGTCCTGGCTCTCACTTCTTTAGGATATACACCTAGTAATGGAATGGCTGGGTCAAATGATATTTCTAATTCCAACTTTTAAAGGAATCACCACACTGCTTTCCACTCCTCAAAAGGAAGATTGGGCAATCTACTTCCGTAGTGATACCACCTCAGAAATCCAAGGAGGGTTTGCTATGAGTCAGATCCGACTCAACAGCAGTGAGTTTGGTTTTTTTGAATGGCTAATGATCATGAACATTTTTTCATGTGTTTGTTGGCTATGAGCAGCAGAACTCTTACCCATCACCAACTTATATATGCCCCTCTCAAAACTAGGTATTAGCCTCAAAGTCAGTTTTTCACCTAAAGAAAACAGAAATGCCCTAATGGAAGTTGATTCCATGTATTGGGGCAGAAAAACACAGATATGACTAGAATAACTTGTTCTACAAAGGAGGGACACTTTCAAGCCCAGTAAGGACAGCGGGTGGCACAAATGGCTAAGCACTGGACTATTAATAGAAAGGCTGGCAGCTCAAACCCACTCAGAAGCACCTTGAAAGTAAGGCTTGGTGATCTGCTTCCAAAAGGTTACAGCCTTGAAAACCCTATGAAGCAGTTCTACTCTGAACACATATTGTCGTCCTGAGTCAAGATCAACTTGATGAGAACTAACAACAACCACAGGGACAATGCTAGACTTCCACTAACCATGATGGAATAACATGCCCATAAAGTAGTGAAGAGAATGCCTAACTAAAACAAGTTAAGCCTATAAACAAGTATTTATGATATTGATCCAAATTAAAGTAAATACAATATATTCTAAAAAGCACTTGTAAAACAAAAGCAGAATGAATATGGTAAATAATTTTTTTTTGTGTGTGTGTGTGTGGTGATTTTAACAAGTAGGAAAATGTTAAGTATATGGGTACTTTGCTTATTCTGTTAAGATTTTATCAGTGTATAATATATGTATCCATACCTGTTACTATCTGCTTAAACAGGGAAAAATGAACCATGCTGTGAGAGAGTTCATTAGTCCCAGAAAGTGTAGGAACCATGCAGGAACAGGGGAGGAGCAATGAAGTTTGCTGGTCTCCTTTCATTGTTATAGGAGCTGTTTTGTTCCCTCATCATTTCCCTGCTGGCTGGCCCATTTTCCCACTGTCAGCAGCTGAGTCTAGCCATTAGAGTGGGAGTCCTTGTGGAGCCCACTTGGTGGCCCCATGTGGTAGGCCTGCAATAATGGGCCCTAGGCGTCTGCCTCAAGCAATGAGAGTTGTGGGGTAATATCTAGCTACCTCACTTCTTGACTGTTCTACACAGCCTCCCACAATCTCTCCAGAATTGGGATTACTATTTTCCCGCAATGGTAACTTTCTTGATAGCACACCCTGCTTTGCTTTCCATCTCTTGCTGGTCTTCCTTTCCACCTCCCTGCTGAATTTCTTGGGGCTACCTTTCCAACAAACTACTTGCATCCTCATCCTTGTCCCAGAGTCTACTTCTGGGGGACTCAATCTAAGATAGGCAAATAGAAGGGAAATCCAGCGGTGGATTAGCACTAGTTCATCATGCTTTATAAGGAGCCCTGGTGGTATAGTGATTAAGCACTTGGTGCTAATCGAAAGATTTGAATCCACCAGCTGCTCTGTGGGAGAAAGATGTGGCAGTCTGCTTCTGTAAAGATTACAGCCTTGGAAACCCTGTGGGCAGTTCTTCTTTGTCCTGTACAGTCACTGTGAGTAACAATCAACTCAATGGCAATGTGTTTTTTTTGGTTTTCTCATGTTTTATAACCAATTAAAAATAAAATTCAATAGAAAAGTCCAAAGTCACAAATCAGTCAGCTATCCCATAGAGAAGAGCTAACTATACCAACTTAATCTCTCATATCATAAGAGATGAAAACCTTATCAGTTATAATAAAACTCTAATTAGAAATATTTACATTTTTAATACCATCAACAGATGGGATCAGAATGATGAGATAATGGTATCACTAGTTACATAAATCCTAGAGAATGTATACTTTTTAGGAAGAACATTAAGTTTCAAAGACAAAAATCTGAATGAAGAAAAGAAATTTAAAAATCCTATGCTGCAACAAGTAAAACTTTATAATAGAAGGGGTCTTAATCAATGATAATGTGGAACATATACATAGACCAAGAGGTAGTTGTTGGAACAGAGCAAGAATATATTATCAAAACCAAACTCACTGTCGTCAAGTTGGATTCTACTCATAGCAACCTCTCCTTGGGTTTCCGAGGCAGTATCACTACTGGTGGCATAGTGCCTAAGGCATTTGACTGCTAACAAGAAGGGTGGTAGTTCAAGCCCACTGGCCACTCCTCAAAAGGAAGGTTGGACAACCTACTTCTATAATGATATTGCCTTGGAAACCCAAGGAGGGGTTGCTATGAGTCGGATCTGACTGGAAGGCAGTGTTTTTTTTTATTTTAATTACTGCAGAAGTAGATTGCCCAACCTTCCTTCCAAGGAGAGGCTGGTGGGTTTGACCCACCAGCCTTCTGGTTGGCAGTCAAATGCCTTAGGCCTACCCCACCAGACGGTATATTATGTGTTTTAAATCAGGAAAGGGGTGTGTCAAGGTTATATCCTTTCACCATATTTATTCAATGTGTATGCTGAGCAAATAGTCCGAGCAGCTAAACTATATGAAGAAAAATGTGGCGTCAGCACTGAAGGAAGATTCATTAACAAGCTGAGATAATGCACACGACACAGCCTTGCTTGCTGAAAGCAAAGAGGACTTGAAGTATAGTACTTAGTGATGTAGACAGATCAGAGACTACAGCCTTCAGAATGGATTACACCTCAGCATAAAGATGACCAAAATCCTCACAACTGGACCAATAAGCAAATCATGATAAATGGAGAAAAGTTGTCAAGCACTTGATTTTACTTGAATCCACAATCAACATGCTGCCCATGGAATCAGCAGTCAAGAACTCAAATGCTGTATTGTATTGCATAAATCTACTGCGAAAGACCTCTTTAAAGTGTTAAAAGGCAAAGATGTCATGTTGAGAACTAAGATGCAACTGAACCAAGCCATGGTGTTTTCAACAACCTCATATACATGCAAAAGCTGGACAATGAATAAGGAAGACCATAGAAGAATTGATGGCTTTGAATTATGGTGTTGACAAAGAATATTGAATATACCATGGACTGTCAGAAGAATGAACAAATCTATCTTGGGTGAAATATGGCCAGACTGCTCCTTAGAAGCAAAGATGGCAAGACTTCATCTCACAAACTTTGGACACATTATCAGGAGGGACAAGTCTCTAGAGAAGAAAATCATGTTTGGTAAACTAGAGGGTCAGTGAAAAAGAAGACTCAATGAGATGGATTGACCTAGTGGCTACACCAATGGGCTCAAACATGGCAACAATTGTGAGGATGGCTCAGGACTTGGCAGTGTTTTGTTCTGTTGTACAAAGGGTCACTATGACTTGGAATTGACTTGATGCCACCTAACAACAACAGTCTGATGATCAATAGCTGGGCTTGAATTACCTTGGACCATTAGGAAAAACATGTTTGATGTTTTGACCAAAAGCCAATTACTCAACATTCCAAATTTGGTATCTGGAGGGTTCCCCCCCCCCCACTTTATTCAGTTTCTCTAGAGAGTAATCACCAAATCTTTCCTGGTGAAATATATGCCAGGCAACCTCCTGGGAATGACGTGGTGAATGGGGAGTAGGGATGGCACAGCTCTCTTAATCCCCTTCTTCTTCTTCTTTTAAAATACTGTCCCTGTCCATGGCTGTGCCTTGTGTCCTTGAGTTCAGAAATTCTTTGGTTCACCTTCCAGTGGTTTAGGTCGCTGCTTGTTTGTGCAGGAATGGGTTGTTGTTAGCTGCTATCAAATCAACCCCCATCTGGCAACCCCAGACACAATGGAATGAAATAATTCCTGTCCCCTCCATGATCGATTGCCCATCAAACTGTTGTGATTCACAGGGTTTTCCACTGGCTGATTTTTTTGAAGTGGATCATGAGAGCTTTCTTCCTAGTCCATCTTAGGCTGGAAGCTCTGCTGAGACTTGTTCAGCATCATAGTAACATAGAGGCCTCCACTGAGGATGGGACATGCATCAGCCAGGAATTGAACCCAGTTTTCTCCTATGGAGGCAAGAATACTACCACTGAACCACTGTCTTGCAGGACTAGGACAAGAGATCTAAAATTCTAACTGCTCCTTATACAGACTCTCAGCCAACCATCTGTTTTTCTAGCTTTTTCCCTCACCCCCAGCTTCTGAGGTATCTGGTGCCTCTAGTTCCTGAGCTTTTTGGAGATTCTCTGGCATGAATCTGCTTGTTTCTCTTTCCTACTTCCTTCTGCAGGCACTTATGTTTTAACTTTCTCCACTCTGCTAAATCAGCCACTACAAACCTGTCTCTGTCCACCCTTCAGAAAGCTTGTTGCTATATCTTGTCCACTATAATCTTTTCTTCAGTTTTTCAAATGAAATTTAAATCTTAAAAAAATCAAAAATTATTTGCTGCCATTGTTAGTGGGGTTTAGGAAAGGAGTAGAGATGCTCTCTATGTTAAATCCATTGCAATGAAATGGAAATCCAACAGCCCTTTCTAGCTTTGTTTTTGGGACACTTCTTGCCAGCCAGGATCTCTGTTAGTGCAGTGGTTAAGGCATTCAGCTACTCACCAAGAGGTCAGCTGTTCAAACCTACCAGCTGCTCCATGGGAGAAAGATTAGGCAGTCTGCTTCCATAAAGATTTAGCCTAGTGTGATGCTATGATGCTGAATAATTAGTGGAGCTTCCAGAGTAAGAAGGACTAGGAAGAAAAGCCTGATAATCTACTTCTGAACATCAGCCAATCAAAATCCTCTGGATCACAATAGTCAGATCTGCAATGATCATGAGGTGGGCTCAGGACTGGGCAGCATTTCTTTCTTTTGTGCATGGGGTCATAAATGAGTAATTTCTTTTACAAGGATCAGCACAAACCTTGTTCCTATTAGGCAGAGGTTAACGATGTCCCAAATGTCCAGCTTTTCCAAACTGCTGTACCACTCTATCATCTCTCACACCAACTACTTCCCTTCCCCTCAGTACTCTCCAGTGTGATAGATCTATCCTTCTACACCGTTGCCTGGCCTCAGGGTGGGCAAAATGTATGTCCCTGCCCTTTGACATTGGCTGTAGCTGTGAAACTGCTTTGATGAATGGAATGTTAGCAAATGTGTTATAAACAAAGGCTTGAAATAATCTAGTGTTGTTGGGCTTGCTCTTTTGTTTCTGCCAATGATGGTTCTAGAAGGATGAGAGACATTTGGAGCAGATCTACCCCAGCTGATCAGAAGACCTGCAGCTTTTAGGAGAGCTATCCAGCGACCTGCAGACCAGAGGGTGTAATTGTAAATGCTTCTTGTCACATATCACTTAGTTATGGAACAATTTGTTCTGGAGCAGTAGTTGACTGATACCCAATATCAAAGGGAATGAATGATTTTATGCCTCTTGTTAGGCAGTAGTTCTTCTCACTAGAAGTCTGGAACCAAGTTATCATGGCCATGCATATGGTATATGTATATCTATAGAATACATGAGAATTTCCTTGATTTAATCATAAAATCTATTTTTAAATGGTTTTAAAGAATAAAACAATAACCATAAAACCAGCACAAATTAGGACCTCACATAGATTACTATGACACTTCAACATAAAGAAAATGAAAATCCTCACAACTGGACCAATAAGCAGCATCACAATAAATGGATAAAAGATTGAAGTCATCAAAGATTTCATATTACTTGGTTCCACAATCAATCCCAATGGAACCAGCAGTCAAGAAATTAGATGACATATTGCACTGGGCAAATCTGTTGCAAAAGACCCCTAAGTTGCTGAAGAGCAAAGATGTCTCTTGAAGACCAAGCCACAGTGTTTTCAATCACCTCGTATACATGTGAAAGCTGGACAATGAATAAGGAAAACTGAAGAAGAGTTGGTACTTTTGATTTGTGGTGTTGGCAAAGAATACTGAAAGTACCATGGACTGCCAGAAGAATGAACAAATCTGTCCTGGTAGAAGTGCAGACAGAATGCTCCTTGGAAGCGAGAATAGCCAGACTTCATCTCACCCACTTTGGTCATGTTGTCAGAAGGGACCATTCCCTGGAGAGGGATATCATATTTGATAAAGTGGAGGGTCAGCGAAGAAGGGGAAGGCCCTCAGTGAGATCAATTGACACAGTGGCTGCAGCGATGGGCTCAGGTATAGCAAGGATTATGAGGCTGGCACAGGACCAGTCAGTGTTTTGTTCTGTTGGGTTGCTATGAGTTGGAGGGGAGCTCTGGTGGTGTAGTAGTGCCTAAGGCATTTGACTGCTAACCAAACAGCTGGCAGTTCAAACTCACCAGCCACTCCTTGGAAGGACGATTGGGCAATCTACTTCCTTAGAGATGTTGCCTCGGAAACCCAAGGAGGGGTCACTATGAGTTGAATTGACTCGATGGCAGTGAATTATGAGTTGGAGCCAACTTTATAGCACCTAGCTACAACAACAGCATAGCATTATTCCAGATTGGACCCATTATCTTATAGTCTTTTTGGACTGTTAGTAAACACACCAAAGATCTGGGTAATTTTCTTTCACTGTCTTTGATAACTATGACTTTAATTAGTATAATTATATATAACTTACATATTGTTGTTGTTAGATGCTGTCAAGTTGGCTTCGACTCATAGCGACCCCATGGACTACAGAATGAAACACTGGTCCTGTGACAGCCTCATGATCTTTGTCACAACTGAGCCCATAGTTGCAGCCACTGTGTCAATCCATCTCATATAGTTGGCAATTATATAGTACAGTAATGCTAATCTTTATTTTTTTAAGAAAACAACCCTTCTGATTATGATTTTGAAAATCAGCGATATGACAAAATATTCAGAATATTCTTAAAAAATGCCATTAATTTCTTTCAACACCCACAGTTTACTTTTATCAAAGCTGAGCTATTAATTCTAGTTTTCCGAAGAAGCTTGTTGAATGGTTGTATAATATGGAGAATGTAATCATTGTCATCACACCACCAGAGCTCCTTTACAAATAAAACAGCAGCCAAAAAAAAAAAAAAAACAAAAGCTTCAGATGTTGATACTTCATAAATACAAATGATACAAATGAACACCTCATGGGAATAGTTTTCTTGTGTCAGAGTTTTAGGGATGTGGTAGTTAAGCTTGTGTGTCAACTTGGCTGAGCTGTGGGTTTGAGTGGCTTGGCAGCTGGATAGTTATTCCCATGATGAGATTATTATCACCTCCATATAAGAATCTGCTGAGAGTCATTAATCAGTGGAAAGGGAGTTGTCTTTGGGGCGTGGCCTGCTTCCAGTATATGTGGAGAAGATTTGCAAAAGGTCTCTAGCTTTTTGGTACGTTTGGATTCTGCATTTGGCTGAGTCTTCATCTCCAGTTCCTGGACTTTAACCAGTGGCCTGCCATGTTGCCTACCAATCTTGGGATTGTGCCATTTTACCTGTTTGACTGGGTTTGTCACCTCAGCAGCCAGCAACTGTCTGAGTGGGCCTGGAATAAGAGGCAGAGCTGAAGACCAAGATTGAGGACCTTCACCCAGCCCCTAAAGCTGGCACTCTGAATTTGGACTTCTAGCCTTCTAAACTGTAAGATAATAAATTCCTGTTTGTTAAAACCATCCAGTTGTAGCATTTCAGTTAGAGCAGCACTATAGCACCAGGACAAGGGGCCTGGGTTTTGTGGGCCTCTCTAGTCTACTGGCCTAATAATTTTTTAGAGCTTCTGCTCCATCTTCTATTTCATTTAGTGAGTAGTGCCTGGGGTCTTCAAAGTTTCTAAGCAGCCAACCAAGATACAATTGGTCTCTATTTGCCTGGAGCAACAAAGAAAGAAGGAGAGGCAGGAATTTGCGAAGGAAATGGACTTCAAGTCTAATTGCCTCCATGAACTACCTTCTTTGCCAAGAGACCAGAAGAAATGGATGGTGCCAGGCTACCATTACTGAATGTTTTGATCGAGGTTCCAATAGCTGTATCCTGATCAAAAGGAGGAAAAAATGTGGAGTAGAGCTTCACATTCTTATTAGAAACTATTCTTACTGGGTACATTGAGACTGGAGGACTCCCCAAATCTATTGCCTGGAAACAACTTTTGCGCTTTGAACCAAAAAATTCCATGTAGTCATCTTTAAACTACAACAGTTTAGCTCATGTATAAAGAATGTTTGATCTGAGCATTGCACTCTTTTAAAGAAGTATCTGTGAGATTAAGTGGACAACAATAACTCTAAAACACAGAACTTTCAAAGGGGCAGAGAGTCTAAGTTAAGGGTGCTGAAACAATATGATCAGAAATAGGGAAAATTGTGACAACGTGAAGTAACCATTGTCAGTGAGCTGTACATGTAAAAACTGAGTGTATGTTTCTTACCTATATTCTCACACTCTCACAAAAAGCCATGCCTCTCTTGGCCTCCTGACCCTCCATTCAATCATGGAGCTACAGGCCTTAACCATGACGGAACAAAAAGCTCATTGACCAATTTAACCTTCCAACCACAGAGCTGTTGTGGTCCGCTAATCCAGCTCACAAAAGCAGGTCCGCTGCTCTTTTATTCTTCCCGAGCCTGGGTACAGTGTGGAGCTGAGCTCAACAGTTAATCAGCTCTGGAATGTCCCAGCGGTGTGCTGGGGGCCTCTGATGTTTATTTAGCAGGCTGCTGGCCCGCGGGGGCCACGTGGAACGACTGTTTAGCACCCAGAGGAGTATGTACAGGCGTAGCTATGTTCTCCAGACCCTCAAGGAGCAATACAAGCGCTCTGATGAGGCGCTGCGCTCCCGGGAGCCAGACGGCTCTAGCTCTGGCACCGCGCAGAGCCTAGCCTCACTGCAGGGGCTCGGCGAACGCGTGGCCGCCTACGTACAGCGGGCCCGCGCGCTAGAGCAGCGCCATGCGGTCCTTCGCCGGCAGCTATACGCCTTTCGGTGCCTGGGCGACTTGGCTGGCCCAGAGGAGGCCCTCGCTCGGCAAGTGGAGAGCAACCGCCAGCGTACTAGGGACCTGGCGGCGGAGCGTTCCCGGCTGGAGCGTCAGGGAGCCGAAGCGCAGCGCGCGCTCGACGAGTATCGGAGCAAGTAAGCATTTATGGAGGAGCTCTGGTGGTGTAGTGCTAAAGCCATTTGACTGCTAACCAGAATTGTGGTGGTTCAAACCCACCAGCCGCTTCTCAGAAGGAACGTTGGACAATCTACTTCCCTAGTGATAACGCCTTGGAAACCCAAGGACGGGTGGCTATGACTCCAGGGCAGTGAGTTTGGCTTATTTCTTTTGGTAAGCGTTCGCGGTGGTGGAGAAACTGAAACTGAGGCAGGGCGTAGGCAGCCAGGGAGGTGCGGGTCCGGTAGCACGCTGTTACCAGGGTTGGAGGGCAGAGAACACGGACGTGACACATTTCCATAAGGTACTAACCAAGCAAGCCACGATCCTAGAAAGTTCCCCCCTGCCTTTTCCCATTTTCTCTCCCCCTATCCAGAGGTGTGCATTATTCTGATTTCTTTTGCCATAGATTAATTTCTCCTTTTCTGGTGTTGTTAGGTGCCCTGCAATTGATTTTTGACTCACAGTGACCCCATGCAACGAAGTAAAACTACCCCATGGGGTTTTCGCTGTAATTTTAATGGGCTCAGACCCGCTATGAGCCACAATTGACTCCATGGCAGCAGGTTTGATTTTGAGAATCTTCACGTGAGCAGATCACCAGATCTTTTTCCTGCAGAGCCGCTGGATGGGTTTTAGCTACTGAGTGGGTTTAAACTGCCAACCTTTTGGTTAGCAGCCGAGCCCTTAACGTTGTGCCACCAGGTCTCCTTTCCTATCCTAGAACTTCACAAAAATGGAATCTTACAGTATGTACTTTTATATGACTTGATTATTTCACTCAGCACAATGTTTTTGAGATTCCAAAATAACCAAAACCAAACTCACTGCCCTCGAGCGGGATCCGACTCATAGCAACCCCTCCTTGGGTTTCCCAGGCAGTATCACTAGGAAGTAGATTGCCCAACCTTCCTTCCCAGGTGTGTCCGGTGGGGTTTGAACCGCCAGTCTTTTGGTTAGCAGTCAATTGCCATAGGCACTACTCCACATGTTATTTAATCCTTACAGTCTTATCCTGTTACAGCCAGTACTGCTCTGTTTTACAGACCAGGAGACTGAGGCTCAGAAAATGTAGGGATCTGAGGCAAGGTCACTCAGCTAGTAAATGGCTGTACTGAGTCTAAGGTTCAAGTTCTTGGCATGCTGAGTCGAACTGGCTTTTCATTGCATCAAAGCTGACATCAGGAAATTATATTTTAGTGTGTCCTCTAGGGTCTTGCTATTCAAAAATGTGGTCCACAACCAGCAGCATCTGCATCATCTAGGAACTTCGGCCCTTTTCCAGAACTCCTGAGTCAGAATCTGCATTTTAGCATGATCTCCAGGGGATTCCTCATTTAGAAAATTAAAGTTGAAGAAGTCGTAGTTCAAAACACTTCACCAAAGAAGATGTTCAGGCAGCCAACAAACACATGAACAAATGTTCAGGATCATTAGCCGTTGTTGTTGTTATGTGCTGCAAGTGGCTCCAACTCATAGCGGTCCTATGTACAACAGAACGAAACACTGCCCTGTCCTATGCTCGCCTCACAATCTTTGCTATACCTGAGCCCATTGTTGCAGCCACTGTGTCAATCCATCTCATTGAGGGCCTTCCCTTTTTTTGTTGACCCTCCACGTTACCAAGCTTGATGTCCTCCAGAGAATGGTCCCTTCTGACAATATGACCAAAGTAGGTGAAATAAAGTTTGGCCATTCTCACTTCCAAGGAGCATTCCAGCTGCACTTCTTCCAGGATAGATTTGTTAGTTCTTTTGGCAGTCCATGGTACTGTCAGCATTCTTTGCCAACACCACAACTGGAAAACATCAACTGTTCTTTTGTTTTCCTTAATCATTGTCCAGCTCTCACATGCATATGAGGCGATTGAAAATACGATGACTTGGGTTAGGTGTCTTAATCTTCAAGGAGACATTTTTGCTCTTCAGCACTTTAAAGAGGTCTTTTGCAGCAGATTTGCCAGTGCAATACGTTGTCTGATGTCTTGACTGCTGCTTCTGTTGGTGTTGATTGTGGAAGCAAGTAATATGAAATCTTTAACAACTTCAATCTTTTCTCCATTTATAGTGATACTGCTTGTTGGTCTAGTTGTGAGGATTTTTGTTTTCTTTATGTTGAGATGTAATCCATACCGCAGACTGAAGTCTTTAATCTTCATCAGTAAGTGCTTCAAGTCATCCTCACTTTCAGCAAGCAAAGTTGTGTTGTCTGTGTATTGCAGGTTGTTAATTACTCTTCCTCCAATCTCGATGTCATACTCTTCTTCATATAGTCCAGCTTCTTGGATTATTTGTTCAGCATACAGATTGAATAAGTGTAGTGAAAGGATTCAACCCTGACACACTCCCTTCCTGATTTTAAACCATGCAATATCCCCTTGTTCTATTCAAATGACAGCCTCCTGGTCTATGTACAGGTTCCTGATGAGCATAATCAAATGTTCTGGAATTCCCATTCTTCTCAATGTTATCCATAATTTGTTATGATCCACACAATTCAATGCTTTTGCATAATGAATAAAACACAAGTAAACATCTTTCTGGTATTCTTTGCTTTCAGCCAAGATCCATCTGATAGCAGCAAAGATATCCCTTGTTCCATGTGCTCTTCTGAATCTACCTTGCATTTCTGGAAGTTCTCTGTCAATATACTGCTGCAACCATTTTTGATTTATCTTCAGTAAGATTTTACTTGTGTGTGATATCAATGATATTGTTCGATAATTTCCACATTCTGTGGGATAACCTTTATTTAGAATGGGTACAAATATGGATCCCTTCCAGTCAGTTGGTCAGGTAGCTGTCTTCCAAATTTCTTGGCATAGACAAGTGAGTGCCTGCAGCATAGCATCCATTTGTTGAAACATCTCAATGGGTATTCCGTCAATTTCTGGGGCCTTTTTTTCACCAATTTCTTCAGTGCGGCTTCAACTTCTTCCTTCAGTACCATTGGTTCTTGATCATATGCCACCACCTGAAATGGATGAATGACACCAACTCTTTTTGGCGCAGTGACTCTGTGTATTCCTTCCATCTTCTTTTGATATTTCCTGCATCATTCAGTGTTTTGCTCAAAGAATCTTTCAGTGTTGCAACTCGAGGCTTGAATTTTTTCTTCAATTCTTCCAGCTTGAGAAAGCTGAGTGTGTTCTTCCCTTTTTGGTTTTCTAACTCCAGGTCTTTGCACATTTCATATTAATTGACTTTGTCTTCTTGAGATGCTCTTTGAAATCTTCGGTTCAGCTCTTTAAAATTTTTTTTTTATTATTATGATTTGGGTCAAAGTTTACAGAGCACATTCATTTTCCATACAGTAGCTCACATACACTTTGTCTCATGACATTGACTACAATCTCCCATGGTGCAACAGCTCTTTTCCCACTTCTTGGTACCTCTTCCCTGTGTCCTTCCCTCCCATGCACTCCTGCCCCCCGAGCTGTCTCCCTGTACA
>NW_006922087.1:1248112-1250155 GCF_000298275.1 Orycteropus afer afer | reverse complement strand
GGATATAATCAAGGTCATATTTTGGCTCTTGTGGACTTGTTTTAATTGTCTTCAGCTTCAAGTTGAACTTGCATATGAGCTGTGGTGTGTTCCACAGTTAGCTCCTGGTCTTGTTTTGGCTGAAGATACTGAGCTTCTGCATTGTTTCTTTCCACAGACATAGTCAATCTGATTCCTGTATACTCCATCTGGTGAAGTCCAAATGTATAGCTGTCATTTATGTTGTTAAAAAAAAGGTATTTGCAATGAATAAGTCACTGGTCTTGCAAAATTCTATCATGTGATCTCCAGCATTATTTCTATCATCAAGGCCATGTTGTCCAGCTGCCGGTAATTCTTCTTTGTTTCCAACTTTTGCATTCCAGTCATTAGTGATAATCAACACATCTTGATTACATGTTTTGTCAATTTCAGGCTGCAGAAGTTGGTTAAAATCTTCAATTTCCTCATCTTTGGCTTTGGTGGTTGGTATGTAAATTTGAATAATAGTAGTATTAACTGGTCTTCCTTGTAGGCGTATGAATATTATCCTATCACTAACAGCATTGTATTTCAGGCAGATCTTAAAACATCCTTTATGATGATGAATGCCGTGCTATTCCTCTTCAATTTGTCATTCCTGGCATAGTAGATCATATGGTTGTGTGATTCAAAATGGCCAAAACTGGTCCATTTCAGCCCACTAATGCCTAGGATATCAAAATTTATGTGTTTCATTTCATTTTTGACAACTGCCAATTTTCCTAGATTCATACTTCATACATTCCATGTTCTGATTATTAATGGATGTTTGCAGCTAATTCTTCACATTTTGAGTTAAGCCACATCAGCAAATGGAGGTCTGAAAGCTTTACTCCATCCACATCTCAGGTCGGCTCTACCCTGAGTAGGCAGCTCTTTCCTAGTCGTATTTTGAATGCCTTCCAACCTGAAGGGCTCATAGTCCAGCACTATATTGGACAGTGTTTCAAGGCTATTCATAAGGTCTTTCCAGTCCAATTCTTTGAGAAGTAGATGGCTCCTTCCTTCTTCTGAGTCTGTCTTAGTCTGGAAGCTTTGCTGAAACCTGTCCACCATGGGTGACCCTGCTGGTATTTGAAATACTGGTAGCATAGTCTCCAGCCTCACAGCAACACACAAGCCACCACAGTATAGCAAATTGACAGACAAGTGGTGGTATTTGCCATTAGAGAGATGCAAATCAAAACAACCATGACATACCATCTCACTCCACCAATAATAGCAAAGTTCAACAAGACAGAAAATAACAAATATTGGTGAGGATGTGGAAAGATTGGACTGTCATATACTTCTTGGGACTGTAAAATGATACAACTGTGGAAATTGATATGTGATTCCTTAAAAAGTTGGAGATAGAAATGCCATTTGATCCAGGATTCCCATTACTAAGTATGTATCCTAAAGGAGTGAGAGACAGGCATGAATGGATATATGCACACCCATGTTCATTGCAGCACTATTCACAATAGCAAAGAGATGGAAAAAACCTAAGTGCCTGTCAACCGAGGAATGGATAAACAAACTGTGGCACATACACACAATGGACACTATGCAATGCTAAGGAATAATGTAGAATCTGCAAAACAGCGCATAACATGGATGAAGTTGGAGGACATTATGCTGAGTGAAATAAGTCAATCACAGAAGGACAAATATAGTATTAATCCATAATTGTAAAAAGGCATAGAAAACATAGAGTGAAACTTTCGTTGTTGGCTTCTAGGGATGGGAGTGGAGGCAAGGGAAAATTTCTAGAAAGGTTGTAAAAAAAAAAATACGTATATATAGAAACCAAAGATCATTAGTGGTTACCAGGGGTAGGAGGGAGGGCGAAGGGGGAAGCTTTTGTTTTGGGGGGCATTGAGTTAATGCTAATAGGTGGTAGAGCATCTTGGAAAAGGATAACAATTATAGTGGCACAATATGAAAAATGCAATCAATGTCCCTGAGTCATCAATGTGGAAATTGTTATGTTGGCAAATGTCTTGTTGTATATGTTCTTACCATAATAAAAGTAAAAAA
>NW_006922087.1:1247218-1248012 GCF_000298275.1 Orycteropus afer afer | reverse complement strand
CAGTGGTTCCACCAGGCTCTATCAGACCAGCAAACCTGGTCCTTTTTTTTTTTTAAATGATTGTGAGTTTTGTTCCATATTGTTTTTCCATTCTATCCAGGATGTCCTACATAGATCCCCCTTCGAGTGGTTGACAGTAGTAGCCAGGCACCATCTAGTTGTTCTGATCTCATAGTCATACAGGCTGAGGATCACATGGTGTGGCAGTTCATTGTATTAATTGTTTCCATGTGTCTTTGATCTTCTTCCTTTTTCTTTGCTCTGGATGAGGAGAGACCTATCGTTGCATCTAGATGGCTGCTTGCAAGCTTTTAAGATCCCAGTTGCTACTCACCAAAGTAGGATGTGGAATAATGTTTTTGTGCAGTATGTTATGCCAATTGAGCTTGATGTGACCTGTGACCATGTGACCTGTGACCATGGTCCCTAGCCTATAGGTTCAACTATTCACTTCCTGTGGGTAGCTGGCTGTGGCCAGGAAGTGATTACAACCTTGTTCCTTGTCAGCTCTACTATATACCTGGAAATCTTACAGAATATGCAAATACACTTGTAGAAACATTGTCTGCCAACCCTATACATGATCATGGGCACACTCCCCCCTGCATAGACATACCTAACCATTCAGCCCTGTTCAGCTCTTTTATCTGGTCATTTCTTCTATTTGCTTTAGCTACTGTCCATGCAAGGGCAAGTTTCAGAGTCTCTTTTGACATCCAATTTGTTCTTGTCTTCCTTTCCTGTCTTTTTAATGACCTTTTGCTTTCTTCAAGGATGATGTTCTTGATGTCATC
>NW_006922087.1:1229669-1245368 GCF_000298275.1 Orycteropus afer afer | reverse complement strand
AAAAAAAAAAAAAAAAGAAGAAGAAGAAGAAGAGAAGAAGAAGCAGCAGCTCTAGTTCAGGGCACTGTCCCTCCACTCCGTAGGCCAAACTGTGGGTTAAAATCATCCAAGGAATTGTTAAACACACACACAAACAAACAAAAAACACATATTCAGCAATTTGTTAACATCTTTTAAAGTTATGAATGCATGCACTCTTTCACTCAGCAGTGTGACTTCAAGGAATTTATTCTACAGATGCACTCCAACAGGTCTGCCATAGCAAGAGTCTGTAATAAACCTAAATGCCCATTGGTAAGAGATGGGTTATAAAGTTTTGGTTAATCCATGCAATCGAATGCTATGTGATTGTAAAAAGTAGTAGTATATTATTATATATTTAAAAAAGAAAGGAGAAGAATGGACGGTTTTTTGTTTGTTTGTTCGCATAAGGGTAAAAAATTTCTGGACACACACACACACAAATAATGATACTGGCTGCTTGTGGAGGATAAGGGAGTAGGGACTGGACAAATGGAGACAGAGGTGGGAGGGACACTTTTAACTGCATACACACACACACACACACACACATAATTTTTATTATGATTTGGGTAAAAGTTTATAGAGCAAATTCATTTTCCATATAGCAGTTCATACAAATTTTGTCTCATGACATTGACTGCAATTTCCCACCAAGTAACAGCTCTCTTCTCACTTCCTCCCCATAGTTACCTCTTCCCTGTGTAGTACACTCCCAAATACTCCTCCTGCCCACCCCCCACCCCCAGCTGTCTCCCTGTGCATACACTGCCCTTCTGTTCTCCAATGATTGATCTCTCCAAGGAGTGTATCTACCTGATGTAAATGTCCAGCCTATAAGCTGTTCTGGAAGCCACAGGAGTGAGTTCAATTCCAGTCTTGAAGGGCAACTAGGGGCTATAATCTCAGGGGTTTTACCAGGATGTATCAGACCAGCAAAGCTGGTCCTTTCTTTTTTTTTTTTTTTTTTTTTTTTTTTATGATTTTTGACTTCTATTCCACATTGTCCTCTCACTCTATCCAGGATGTCCTACATAGATCCCTCTTTGAGTTGTTGACAGTGGGGTGGCCCTGCACCATCTAGTTCTTCTGGGCTCATGGTCTTATAGGCTAAGGATCACATGGTCTGCCAGTCCCTTGGACTAAATGTTCCATGTGCCTGGTTTTCTTCATTCTTCTTTGCTCTGGATAAGGAGAGACCCATTGTTGCACCTAGATAGCCGCTTACAAGCTTTTAAGATCCCAGTCACTACTCACCAAAGTAGGATGTGGAACAATGTTTTTGTGTAGTTATGCCAATTGAGCTTGAGGTCCCCTGTGACCGTGGCCCTGAGCCCACAGATCCAACTACTCACTTCCTCTGGGTAGCTGCCTGTGGCCAAGAAGTCACCAAAACGTTGTCTCTTGTCAGCTCTACTATATACCTGGATAGTCTTAACAGCACATACAAATATGCTTATAGAAACATTGTCTACCAACTCTATACATGGTCATGGGCACACTGCCCCCTGCCTAGATTGTTCAGCTTGTCCACCCATTTATCCACCTGTAGATCAATGTTTTCCATCACCAACAATACAGTACTGTATGTGCAAAAGGGTTCATCTTTGTTGTCTGTACCTCCCATGCACCTCTCTATGTCTTCCTCTTCCTCAGTGCCACCATGTTGATCACTCATATTTTGGTACATTGCCCTTCCATTCACCCAAATCAATACTTGTCTCTACGTATCTACCAGTGTTCCCTTCTCTCCCCTCCCACCCCACATAACCAAAAAAGAAAGTTTCATTCCATATATAAACCTTTCCTTGACTTTTTTCCCCTAAGGTTAATATTTATTATTGGCATAGAAAATGAAAAGAATAGAGAAAACTATTAAAGTTTATACAAATGTAGTATTAGTCATCCTGTCTTTCCTCAACTTTTTACAATAGTGGACTAATACAATATTTGTCTTTGTGTAATTGACTTACTTCACTCAGCATAATAAATAAAATTGTCCTCCAAGTTCATTCATGTTATGTGGTGTTTTGCAATTTTACGTTATTCTTTAGGGTCAACTGCAGGTATTTTTAATATCTTTTTTTTTTTTTTAAAGTGCTTAACCATGTAAGAGATTTATCCACTTAGAATTATATAAATTAGTTTGATTTTTAAAATACAGATACCCAAGCCCTACCCTGGACCTCCAGTGGGGGTCTGGGAATTTTAATTTTTAACAAGCTCTGCAGGTAATGGCAGGGAATAGTAAGGTTAGGGGACCCCTGGTCTAGAGTACCCAGAGTGTTTCATCCAAACTTGTTCTATGTTTAAATTCCATATAACTCATCCTCAATTTTGAGCATGTTATTCAACAAAGTACATGGAGCATATTTATCAAATCATATTCATTGATGTTTTAGTTCCCATCAGCCTTTCTGATTCTGGTTTTGATCCACAGAAGCAAATTTAGAGGAGGAAGGGACACCTGGAAAACCTCTTCATGGAGGCATGGAAGGGGCCTGTGGGTGGTTAAGACTTGCATTTGGGTTATCTCAGGAGCTCTGGTGGTGTAGTGCCTAAGGCATTTGACTGCTAATCAGAAGGCTGGAGGTTCAAACCCACTAGCTGTTCCTTGGAAGGAAGGTTGGGCAATCTACTTCCATAGTGATACCGCCTCAGAAACCCAAGGAGGGGTTGCTATGAGTCAGATCTGACTCCATGACAGTGAGTTTAGTTTTGGTTTTGGGTTTTCTCACCATGGGCCTGTATTCTTCCCAAAACATCATGTCTTGGAGAAAGGCCATTCTTAGAGTCCTATAGAGTTATGCCCACAGATAGGACCACATTCAGATGAAGCACATGTTTTCCCAAGTGAAGGGAAGAAGATGCTGGTTCAGACACTCAGGGCAGCTCCCTGGGTACTCAGGATACCCTAGATCCAAAATTGCCTTTACTTGGTCATTAGGCCACAGTCTACTGTGATTTGGCTGGACAAACATGACTCCCTTGAGTCCTCATTGAAGGACTGGCCCTGTTGAGTTTTCCTTGATTTGACTTGGTCCTGAGTTATATGCCCATCATGGACTAGTTCTTCAGGTTCTATGACTTAGACGAAAATTTTCCTTAATATATTTTCTCCCACTGTCCCATTAAACCAAACCAAACACGGTGCCGTGGAGTCGGATCCGACTCAGCGACCCCTCCTTGGGTTTCCGAGGCGATATCACTATGGAAGTAGATTGCCCAACCTTCCTTTCGAGAGGTGGCTGGTGGTTTTGAACCGCCAGCCTTCTGATTAGTAGTCAAGTGTCTTAGGCAATATGCCACCATAGCTCCTACTGCTCCATTAGAGAGGTTTATTTTGACTGGGGTAGTGGGATTTCAAAATCATTATAAAAATCATACGTGTGCATATGCACACATGCACACACTGAGTTTCATTTTACATTTCAGAGGTGAATGGATGACTAGCCAAAGCCAGGTGAAAATCATGCAGAAAGGGAAAGTGGATGCAGCCTTAGGCATATTCTCTACTTGAGTAGTTCAACAATTAAAAAAAAAATCAGGTCTTCACACAGAAAGGTGAACAAGAGATACAGGCAAAAAAGACAAACACTTTTACATACATAACACTGCATAATCAGTAATAATAAACATTAATCTACAAGTAGATACATAGGTAGATAGGCTAAATGGTCAGATATGTTTAGGCAAAAGGGAATATGCCTATGACAATATGTAAGTTCGGCAGACAATATTTCTACATATGTATCTGTATGTGCTATAAGAATGTCCATATAAATAAGTCTTCAGAGGATCAAACAGACTAAATAAAACAGAACTAAATAAAAATAAATTAAAGTACCAAAGTACAATGAATAGAGTCAATTATAAAGCTTATTGAAAACCACAAATAATTTATGTAAGACGATTGGATAAATGAAGCCCAAGTGTTCTTTTCTTTGAATTTGCTTATATATTAATTTACATGAATATATATAACTATATGAATTTTTATCATGGCATCGCTGATATTTGATAATATACAAGCTTGTTTTTGTAGCATGAATATTACCCATGATACCATTTTAGTGTATTGTTTATCAAACATGTTTAAGCTACAGAAACTCTTAAGATATTTTTAGTAGGGAAGAGCAATGAGAAAATTAGATTTTGTTGAGTTTTATTCTCAAGTCTAATTATCCACTGAAAAATAATTTCTGGCTCCATTACAGCCACATATCACAAAGAACCAAAAACCAAACTTGCTGCTGTCGAGTCACATCACAGAAACGGCTATATGTGACATCCTGATTTATAACGTACAACTTACGCAAGTATGTTTTGCTTACCTGTTCTAACTGAACTTCATAGATGGTTTTAAAACCATGCAGACATTCCTAATTGCTCTTCCCTGGGTTCAGGGCTTTTAATTCCAAGAACACAGTTCTGATACTTTTCACATTTGTGAATACAGCAACCCACAACTGTACTTTGTTGGTTGGGCTGAGTTAACTGGGATTAGTTTCAACCACAGACATAAATTTGGAAGTGAATGGTTTATCCAAGATGGAAGTCTGTTTCTCTCTGTGTAAGGTCTGGGTGAGCAGTTTAGTATGGTGAGCAGTTTAGTATGGTGCTCTACAGTATTTCACAGCATCCATGTTTCAACCTGTAGGATGCAGAAGAGGCAAGGAAGACAAGGCAGGGAAGAAGAGAGCAAACCTATACCATCTCTCTCTCTTTTTTTAAAATTTTTCATTGTGATTTGAGTGTAAGTTTACAGAGCAAATTGGTTTTCCATTTAACACTTCATACACATTTTGGTTTGTGACATTGATCCTATACCATCTCTTATGGAAGATTTGAAGCTCACAACACAGACTTTTGGTTACATTCTATTGTCAGGACTGAGTTGTACTTAACTGCAAGGTAGACTGGGAACTTTTGATGTGTGGTGTGCACAAGACTGCCTCAAAGGGAGACTACACCACACATCAAAAGTTCTAACCCTGTAGAAGAAGGAGAGAATGGATATTTGGTGGCCATGTACAGGGATAGGAGCTCTGGTAGCATAGTGCCTGAGGCATTTGACTGCTAACCAGAATGCTGGTGGTTCAAACCCACCAGCCACTCCTCGGAAGGAAGGTTGGGCAATCTACTTCTGTAGTGATACTGCCTCGGAAACCCAAGGAGGGGTTGCTGTGAGTCAGATCCGACTCGATGGCAGTGCATTTGGTGAGTGTATTTATTTGTTTATTTTTATGTATAGGGATAAGGGAAGGGGTCATTTGTAAAAGGTTTTCTCTCATTCTTGAGGGGGTAAAATTCCCAAGAGAAACCTTTGCTGTGATCTGAATGACTCCTATCACTTTCTAGAAGTCAAGGATAGAAATTGACTAGAAGAAAAAATATGCCTGCTCCTATCTGTCACTTCTATTAATCTTGTATGTGTTTACATTTGGGGCTTCCCTGCTCTTCTGAGCAGTTTGGTGTCATTGTTAGAGCACAGGTTTGCTGTCAGACAAGTTTGAATTATTTTAAGTCCACTGCTTTCTTAGGTTAGGAGCTCTGATGGTGCAGTACTTAAGGCATTTGATGGCTAACCAAAGGATCTGTGGTTCAAACCCACCAGCCACTCTGTGGAAGAAAGGTGGGCCATCTGCTTCTGTAAAGATTTACTGCCTTGGAAACCCAGCGAGGGTCACTATGAGTTGGAATCCGCTCAATAGCAGTGAGTTTTAGTTTGGCTCTCTTAGTTTGGGGTCTCTAAGAGCAACCCTGAGGCAGGGATTTGAGGACAAGTGGCTTATCTGGCAGGTGTTCTCAGAAAGCACCAGTAGGGTAGGAGGGAGAGGACACAGGGAAGGGGAGGCAGCTAGTACTGAATGCATTATCAAGCAAGTGACCTTTGTGGGCAGTTGCAGTTCAACGTGCAGGGTCTCTCTGGGAGCCAATGTAAAACACACCTCAGTAATCCCAGTTGAGGAGCAAGGGAGCTGGGGTATTTATATTCCAGCTCCCCTTCCTTCAGAGGTTCAGGGTGACTGCCTGGGGCACTGCTTCTCCACTGAGTGAAGCCTGCTCTGCTCACCTGCCCACAGGAAAACCTTTGATATGCAGGTGAAGTGGCAACAGCATCATTTTGAGGCCTTGGGCAAGTTTCTTAGCTTCCATTTTCCCATCTTTACATGAGCATAACAATAACTGCTCTCATACAGCATTTTGAGGGAATTAAATGACATAATCCAGAAAAAAGCAGACATATATCACATATGTCAATAAATAAAGTAGCATAGGAAACCCACAATGAAGTCAGTTAGTGGTAGTTCCTATTGGTTTTGTAAAGCCACCTCCCAGTCTCTATTTCATTCTGCACTGAATTACAGGTGTGCCCAGAGAGCATTTCCTCATCCTCAGCGTAGCTGGGCTGCTGGTGGGGTAGAATGAGGGGCAGGGTGGTGGCAGCGGCTGGAGCCCATAGGCTGTAGACTCTTCCATTTACTGCTTCCAGTGACCCCAAATACTGTGCAAATGCTACCTCTTTCTCCATGCACTGTTATGAGAAAAAGGTTGGGAAGTAGTAGGTTAGGAAATTCAGCATTAGTTACTGATTTAAAATGAAGAATCTGCCACTTGTGGTAGGGGGAAAAAGACCCCAGATTTAAACAGGTTCAATAGAGATACTTTTACTAAGCCTCAGACAGGACAAAGATAATCATCTAGGATGGGAAAAACCATTAGCATGTACACAGTACAGAAAGCTGAATGAAGTCCACTGAGTCATGTCCATGGGGCAAATTATATATGATTGAAAACAAAGGAAATTACCACAAAATCATGATTGGTGACAGATCAACTTATTACTGTTGCAGGTGGGACTACAGAATCGGGGAAAAGACCATGATTGGGATACGTACATAATTGAAGATTAAAAAGCATTACAGGATTGGTTCTGGGGCTTGACCACCTGGCTCCATGATGGTCCAGATTTGACTCATGACCTTGTGGCCTGAATCATAGCCATAAGGTGGCTACAAGACAATGCCAGGACCCCAATCTTAATTTAAATTAGAAAAGTACACACCCAGGCAAGTTCCCTTATTTTTTGTGTGAACTTAATCTACTATCAACCACACTCTTCCTGAGAGCAAACTGCTCCTCTCTAGGTTTGTCCCTGAACTTGTTTGTGCATAACCACAATGTTGGTTTAAAGGTCAGAAAGAACTCAAATGACATCTGTATTTATGTCAAGATGCAAAATGTAGTTAGGGTTCCCACTGTAGACTGCAGCCTCCCACAAACCAAGTGCTTCAGAATTTAAGCTCTAATACACACTTTAGCCTTAAGGGAGTGGGTGTAGTACTCATCTTAAAAAAATTTCACACTGATTGTGTGATCAAGACATAAGAAATCACAGAAGTTGCCTAACTCTTATTTATGTGTCCAATTTTCAGGTATGAAAATGAGTGTGAATGTCAACTGCTGCTAAAAGAAATGCTTGAACGGCTTAACAAGGTGAGCTGAACACGTCCTGGATTTATGTAGGTTAATTACAAGCGTTGAACTAAATGGCTGAGATGATTGTTTCTTACACCTCCTCTTTGTGTTACTTTAGCTGTCAATTTGTTGACTTCCTAATTTCAATTAAGAAATTAATTTCAATTAAATCTTTGTACATGAACTCACACACCACACATATGCATACATACACCTCTCTAACAAGATACATGGTGTTATGGGTTGAATTGTGTCCCCCGCAAAATATGTGTCAACTTGGCTAGGCTGTGACTTCCGGTAATGTGTAGCTGTTCTCCATTTTGTGATCTGATTATCCTCCATTTTGTGATTTGTTGTAAATCCTTGCTTCTATGTCTATGGTAAGGAGCTCTGGTAGCATAGTGCCTAAGGCACTTGACTGCTAACCAGGAGGCTGGCGGTTCAAACCCACCAGCCACTCCTTGGAAGAAAGGTTGGACAATCCTACTTCCATAGTGATAACTGCCTCAGAAACCCAAGGAGGGGTCGCTAGGAGTCAGGGCTGACTCGATGGCAAATAACAACAACAACAACATGTCTATGGTATGGTTATGATCCCATCTGGGAGTGAGCTGTTTGTTATGTCAATGAGGCAGGATTAGGTCATGTTAATGAGGATTAGGTTGTGTTTGTTATGTTAGTACAGTAGGATTAGGGTGCCCTGTGTCAAGAGATAAAAGCAGAGAGAAGGGAGCAGAGAAAGAGGTACTTCAGTACCACCAAGAAAGAAGAACTGGGAGCTGACTATATGCTTTGGACCTAGGCCCCTACATTGAGAACCTCCTAGATCCAGGGGAAGATTGATGCCAAGACACATGGAGATCTCCAAGGAACACCACAGATGTTGAAAGGAGACAAGGACCTTCCTCTAGTCTTGTGAGCCAACAGGGAAAGAAAATCTTCTTCAAGAGCTGGTGCCCTGAGTTTGGGCTCCCAGACTCCTAAACTGAGAGAATACATTTTTTTTTTTTTAAATCATCCACCTTTGGTATTTCTATTATAACAGGGTTAGATAACTAACACACATGCTTTATAATAGAAATATATTAAACTTACAGGTTATGTTAAGCTGCCAAAATAGGGCAGTGGTTGCTCATGGTAGAATTCTTACCTTCCATGTGGGAGCTCTAGTAGTGCAGTGCCTAAGGCACTTGACTGCAAACCAGAAGGTCAGTGGTTCAAACCCACCACCTGCTCCGTGGAAGGAAGATGGGGAAATCTACTTCCGTGAAGATTTACCACCTCAGAAACCCAGTGGGGGTTGCTATGAGTCAGAATCGACTTAATGACAGTGAATTTTTTTTTTTTTTTTAATATGGGAGACCTGGGTTCAAATCACAGCCAATGCATCTCATATGCAGCCACCATCTATTTGTCAATGGAGGCTTACGTCTTGTTATGATGCTGAACAGATTTCAGTGAAGCTTTCAGACTAGGATGGACTAGAGAGAAAGGCATGGAGATCTACTTTTGAAAGTCAGCCAGTGAAGATCTCCACAGAAGTGGGCACTATTTGTTCCATTGTGCATGGAGTCGCATGAGTTGGAGGCAACTTGAAGGCAGCTAACAACAACAAACTGTCAAAAACATGCCAGCATCACTATGACCAGCTGTTGACTTAACTGTTCAGACATAGTGACACTAAACACCAATTTTAGGAAGGATCTTGCTTTGGACAATGTTATTTGAATGCAATGATTGCCTTGAGATTGCTTCTGTACAGGAAAACTCTCAAGAGAACAGAGGAAGAAATTTCCATTTCCTTTCAAGCTCCTGTCTCATGGAGCATGAAAAGTAGCCACATGGGGACCATCAGGATTCTTAGATTCTTTCTGGGGACACTCCTTCAGGGAGGGGTATGTGGAGTTGTTCTTTGCTGGGGCAGTTACTTTCTTTGGATCCTCCATCACCATCCTAACTGATTGGATTTTTTGCTTTAGACTGGAAAACTTGACTGCCAAATAGCCAAATATCTCTGGCAATAGAAACTGGGCAAAACCAGGAGTGGCAAGTAGCTGTAAGCATAATCCATTTCTGGTTATTTCAGAGCACAAATGTTGGAGCGGAAGGGCCCATGGAAACTGTTTAATTGAAGGATTGCTTATTTTGGGCATAGGGTCTACCATCCCCACCTTCTTCTCATACCTGTAACATCTTTAGAATTGCTGACAAAATGCAGCATTCAGGATTGCCAATAAAATTCACCCTTTCCTGCTGTGCCTAGCTGTTGCCTCTGATATCTCCACAAAGAACTCCAGGAAACCATTGCAAACAGCCAGAGTGAGTTCAGGAAGTTTGCCGTCCCTGGCTTTTGTCCATTCTTTGCTGTCTAGAGCTGTTCTGCTAGTTGGTGGGAAAGTCAGAACTAAAATCCAGGAAAACCAAATTTAGCTTTGCCCATGTTACCTACTGCATGATACTTCCATGCCCCTTCTCTGGGTGAGCATATAATGTACTATTTAAACCAGTAAACTTTTGTGAAAGAGGTGCTATCAATAACTATGCAGGTCAGTTGACATAAACTGGGACTGTCTCTGGCCATTTGGCACATATAAGCAGTATCATGGATTGAATTGTGTCCTCTCAAAATATGTGTCAACTTGGGCCAGGTCATGATTCTCAGTGGTTCAGCCATTATGTAATGACATAATTTGGCAGTTATGCAACGATGTAATCATCCCCTATGATGTGATCTGATGTGATTGGCCAGTCAGTTGTAAGTGGATTAGGGTGAGAAGTGACACCCTTAATTGAGTCACAGCCCTGATCTGATGTAAAGGGAGTTTCCCTGGGGTGTAGCCTGTTTCACCTTTTATCTTACAAGAGATAAAAAGAGAGAAAAGCAAGCAGAGAAGGAGGGTCCTTAGTACCATCAAGAAAGAAGAGCTGGGAGTAGCTTTGGACCCAGGGTCCTTGTGCTGAGAACCTCCTAGACCCAGGGGAAGACTGATGCCAGGAGACATGGGGAGTTCCAAGGAATGACAAGCTCACAGATGCTGAAAGGAGACATGGGCCTTCCTCCTAAACTGTGAGCCAACAAAGAGGCAAAACCTTCCCCTAGAGCTGGTGCACTGAATTTGGACTTCTAACCTCCTAAATTGTGAGAGAATAGATTTGTTTGTTTAAGTCATCCACTTGTGGTATTTCTCTTATAGCAGCACTAGGTAACTATGACAAACCCCCTAGATAGAAACACACAGTGGCTGTGAGAGTGTGCTTCAGGAGAGCCATAAGTGGCCCAGGCTCAGTAGTTGGCTTCTGGGTAGAGGTGGGTACCTAATCTTGTTGGAAGTCTGAACTGAGATTTGGGCCTTAACATCCTACACTGCCTGGCTATTTGAGTGAACACTTGTAGTTTGTCCCCATTCTTGCTTTTGGTGGTGATTCCAGGTTGCTGGATGAAGCTGCCATTTTGTCCACAGACCACCACCTTTAAGGACTTAAGTATCTAATGTCTTTTGTTTAGATGCCAATTCAGACCTCAACACTCCCTCTCCAACACTCCATCACTAACACCACCACATTTTTGCTTTGTGAGCATTTATCCTCACTGCAGGGAAGGCTTTCTCTGGACTCACTTAAAATTGTTATTCACCTCAGTGTCATCTTGTTTACTCTTTACAGAAGTAGAAAGAATGTGGTTCTTTTTACCATTGTTGGAAAGTGACATTAAATTTAAAAACAAGCTCAAGCCTTCTATAATACTGAATATTATCAGTAGAAAAAAAAAAAGACAATATAGATAATGAAAAATAAGGAAAAGACATCCACAATTTCACCACCCAGAGAAAATAGCTATAATGCTTTAATTTATATTGCAACAGAGTGTGGATGCTTGAAGTGTCAGCCCCATAAGAATATTGTAAAGGTTCTAGGGAAAGAGGCTGCCAAGAACTTGGGTGAGAGCCAGTACAGGGAACTGACATGACTGTTTCCTGGGTCCAGAGTAAGATACTTCCTTCTGCAAATGAGCTGATCGGTGCAAACAAGGAGTGGAACATTTTAATAGGATCCTTACGCTACCTCAGAACTTTGGGTGAATTGCTTCACCTCTGTGAGTCCTAACTTCTTTACCTGTGGATAGATAGCCCCCATTACATAGGAGTAGAAGTCTATTTCCATGCCTAGTGAGAATTAAATAACAGTAATGTGTATGACTTACCTGGGACATTTATTGTTGTTGTGAGGTACTGTCAGGTCAGCTGTGACTCATAGCAACCCTGTGTACAACCGAATGAAACACTGCCCAGACCTGCACCATCCTCAGTCCTTGTTATGCTTGAGCCCATCATTGCAGCCACTGTGTCAATCCATCTCACTGAGAGTCTTCCCCTTTTTTGCTGACTCGCTACTTTACCAAACATGATATTCTTCACCAGGGAATGGTCCTTTCTAACAATATGACCTAATAGGTGAGACAAGTCTGGCCAGTCTTACTTCTAAGGAGCATTCCAGCTGCACTTCTTTCAGGACAGATTTATTGTACTTCTGTCAGTCCTTGGTATTTTCAGTGTTCTTCAGCAACACCACAATTGAAAGGCCACCACTCATCTGTGAGTTTGTTGTACTGTGGTGGCTGTGTATTGCTGTGAGGCTGGAAGCTGTGCCACTAGTCTTTCAAATACCAGCAGGATCACCTGTGGTGGAGAGGTTTCAGCAGAACTTCCAGACTAAGACAAAGGGAAAAAGGAGGGGGTCATCCACTTTTGAAAAAGTTTGCCACTGCAAACCTTATGAATAGCAATGAAACACTGTCTGATATGTTACTGGTGTTTCTAGAATCCCTGTGAATGGGTTGATGAGGCTGGCTTTAAAGATTGATTGGATTCGGGTTATTTCCCTGTCCCTTTCAAAAGTGGTTCTAACTAGTCTATACCAGTGGTTCTCAAATTTTAGTGTGCATCAACATTACCTGTGTTAAATCTAGATTGCTGGACCTTACCCCAGAAATTCTGCTCCGATTGGTTTGAGATTTGCTAGAGAATTTGGGTTTCTAACCAGTTCCCAGGGGATATGGTCCAGGGTTCACTTTGAGAATCACTGGTCTAGATCTAGACCACACAAAATATCAGGCTTGGGATATATTGGGCAGTATTTCTAAAATTAGACTATTGACTCAGAGTCTCAGTGTGAAGAATCTAGAGGCTTCTGTTGATGGAGCTTTAGAAAGTGCAGCTGACAGCATACAAAACATAATAAAAACACAACATCTACACATTTTTCAGTTCTGGTGCAAACAAAAGAAAACATTCCCAAATGGATTCTCTTTGATATATCAACAACTGCACATTCCAGTGGCACCTACTCACCTTGGGGGTTTTAGGAATAATTTATCAGATGATTGCCTTCAAAACAAAAGAATGTGCTTACAGAAGCATCTGGTTGAGTCCCTATTTTAAGGGCAATTATCGACTGGCCTTTTATTATTACCACAAGAAGTTTTAACTAGAATTTTAACGGCTTGACTGATGAGACCCAGAAGCTTCTTGTTTTGGCATGATCCTGTAAGGTAGGTAAGGTAGGGAATAATGACAGGTATGTTAAAGGGTGGGGTCAAGATTCAGCACTCACTCTTGACTAGTGGAAAGAAGCCCAAGACAGACTCCAGTGCCATTATTTCTTGTTAACTTCCATCAGCTAGCTGAGTGTTATGCTGTTGTTAGCTGCTGTGTAATTGGCTCCCACTCATGGTGACCCCATGCACAAAAGCTGTCTGGTACAGCACCATCCCCATGATCGGTTATAGATCAGACCTTTGTGATCATTGGCTGATTTTTGGCATAGATTACCAGGTCTTTTCTCCTAGTCTATCTTAGTCTAGAAGCTCTGCAGAAAACTGTTCGGCATCATAGAAACATGAAAGCCTCCACTGACCATGGCTGTGTATGAGGTACATTTGCTTGCAGTCAAACCCAGGTCTCCCACACAGAAGGAACAAATTCTGCACAGAACCACTAATATCATTAACTTGAACCCACTTGATCCATCTGGCCTTATCTCCCCATCAGTAAAATGAGATTCCAGAGCCTTCAGGTTCCAATGAATTATTTGAAAGCCTCTGAGGGAAGAGGACTGCTGGGCAAAAGGGAGTGCTTATAGTCGATCCCCTATCATGCCCATCATGAAGAGCATTTCTGCTTTGCCCCTTTCATTTTTTTTTATTGTGATTTGGGTGAAAGTTTACAGAGCAAATTTACTTTCCATACAGCGGTTCACATATACTTTGTCTCATGACATTGACCACAGTTTACCCCAATGCAACAGCTCCCCTCCTACTTCCTCCCCATAGTTACCTCTTTCCTGTGTCCATCCCTCCATGCACTCCTGCCCCCTGAGCCATCTCCCTGTGCATAAACAGCCCTTCTTTCTCCTATGTTTTTCTCTCCAAGGAGTGTATCTACTTGAGGTAAATGTTCAACTCATATGCTTGTCTTTTGTTTGGCTGGAAACCACAGGTGTGGGTTCAATTCCAGATCTGAAGGGCAGCTAGGGGCCATAGTCTCAGTGGTTCTACCAGGCTCTATTGGACCAGCAAATCTGGTCCCCCCCCACACACTTTTTTTTCCTCCAAATGATTTTGAGTTTTGTTCCACATTGTTCTCCCTCTCTATCAAGGATCTCCTACATAGATCCCATTCCCAGTGGATGACAGTGTGCTTTGCCCCTTTTTATATTGGTCCCATGGGATGTTTTATTTGAAGAATGATACCTATAGCTTTTTAAAAAAAGTTTGAGGACCAATGACCTCTAAAACCCCTTTCTATTTGTAAAATTCTGAATGTTTGATCCCTTTATAAGTAATAACACAAAGGGTCATTGAAGTCCTATTTCCAGTTCTTCAGCTGCTATAAAAAACCAAAAAAACCCAAACTCACTACTGTCAAGTTGGATCTGAGTCATAGTGACCCTTCCTTGGGTTTCTGAGGCAGTATCATCACGGAAGTAGATTGCCCAATCTTCCTTCCAAGGAGTGGCTGGTGGGTTTGAACCGCCAGCCTTCTGGTTAGCAGTCAAGTGCCTTAGGTACTACGCTACCAGAGCTCCTATGTAGTCATGGATAAACTGTGGATGGATTTTTGGTAAAAATTAAGGCGAATGAGAATCTTCTACTCCACTCTCACCCTCCAAAGTATTAAGAGAGGCACAGTGAAGGTAGAAAATATCCAGAGAGACTGGTTCAATGTCTTCACCCCCAATCTCTCCTTTACCCCAGATTCCCCCACCCATAGGGTGTTCTCTTTAAGGAGATGTCCTCATCCCCAGGGTGAGGAATCACTTCCACAACACCCACTGCTCCTGAAGAGGATGGGGCTGCATCACCCAACACTTTTATTTTCCTTTGAAGAACCACCCCTTCCCCTCATTGTAGTCCTGGTGGGACTGTCAATTTAAATGATAGTCATGTGGCATGTGCTGACCAATCACAGCTTTCTCTCACAAATATGAGTTCTGAGGCATTCTAGGTCAATGAGCCAGGGCATTCTAGGAGCGGAATCATTAATTCCTGTTCTTAGATTCTTGGGACTACCTTGGTTTTTGTCCTGCCCAAGGCCTGACAGTTTTTCCTTTGAGTGTATCAGTTACCGAGGACCTTTCTGGTTCTTCACCCCTCTCCCATTGCTGAAAAGACCCTGAGCTGCCTCTTTTCCACTGTTTCTCTCATGACTTGACAAGAGCTTATGTGATAACTCTGTGTAACACAGAAAGCCTGATACTAGGACCCTCAAGGAGCCTGTCTAGTTTCTGAGGGGCAGGAATGCCTTGATCTGCAAAAGTGCATCAGTGAGGTCAGATCTTCCAGGCATAAGCAGTATGTATCTTCTAAAAGAAAAAAACCAGACCCTAAACTCTTTGGAACTGAACCTGTGACACAGGATTTGGTGACTCATCATTAAATCTCAGGAATTGTAAATTCCTCAAGGCAGAGTTCATTAAATGCCAGTGACTGATTAAGTAATCAAATGAATGAGCCCAGAAGTGAAACATCCACAGTTAAATGGGTTTAGAATCCAGACAGTTCAGAGCCCTGTACCTGGAAAAATACCTTTTTGTACTTTGGTTCATTCTTTTTTTTTTAATTAGGATTTGGGTGAAGATTTACAGAGTAAATTCACTTTTCATACAGCAGTTCACATATACTTTGTCTCATGTCATTGA
>NW_006922087.1:1204144-1229304 GCF_000298275.1 Orycteropus afer afer | reverse complement strand
CAGGATCTCCTACATCCCTTCCAAGTGGATGGCAGTGGTAGCTGGGCACCATCTAGTTCTTCTGGTCTCATGGTTGTATAGGTTGCAGATCAGATGGTGTAGGTTCATTCTTTTAATTTTGATTTTTTTTTTTTTTAAACACTTCAGACCATGTGTCGATTTCCCACAAGCACTTGCTTCTCCCAAAGGACAGTAGAGCAGAGGTCTAATTTTAGGGCAGAGAAGTGAGTCCAGTCTCTGAGAAAGCAGGCAGGAGCATCCAGGTGGTTTTGAGTGAAGAAGCAGCATTGTGTACCAGTGTCCTTTTGTTCTCTGAAAAGTCCCTGCGTGATTCAAACGATTAAGCACTCTGCTACTAAAGGAAATGTTGGAGGCTTGAGTCCATCCAGAGGCTCTTCAGAAGAAAGCCCTCACAATCTGCTTCTGAAAATCAGCCATTGAAAGCCCTATGGAACACAGTTCTACTCTGTCACACATGGGGTTACCGTGATTTAGAGTCAACTCGACAGCATCTGGCTCTCTCCTCTGTCTCCAGTTCCTTACACGGTCACCCAGTGCTAGGATTCCTAGTGCCAAAAGTAGGGTTTCAGAGTCTTCAGAGGAAAGGATTTGGTAACTGGAAATTGGAGGGTTGAGAGGCTGGAGCGATTCACCCTGGAGCAGACACTGAGGATGAATGAGACAATCCACTGTGCTTTAAAAGTATTCCCATAGAACTGTGGGAGCCATCAACCACATGTGACAGCTTTCAAAGACCAATATAAAGAATGTAAAATATCTTGTTAGTAATTTTTAAAATATTGATTACATGATGAAATGGTAATAGTTTTGATATATTGGGTGAAATAAAATACATAATTGTAATTAACTTCGTCTGTTTCTTTTTGTTTGCTTAATGTGGTTACTAGAAAATTTTAAAAGTATGCCTGAGGTTGTCATTATACTTCTTTTGGACAACAGTGTATTATAATAACTTATTTAATTTTTACTTGCATGAACCTTAAGCAAAAAGAAATACTTTAACATACATTCCTAATGGTTACAACTTGACCTGAACCAATTTGATCTCAAACAACTCTTTGGGTAGGCAAAGTAGCTTTAGAAGTTTGTGGTGGGTGAGAGTTAGTTATTCCCTTACAATCTTGCTAAAGCTTTATAACAAATTCACAAGATTGACATTTATTAAATGAATATTTTTTTTCCCTCTGATGCAGGGCCCCAAAAGTTCATACAGCCCTTTCTGTAGGTTCTACAAAGTCCCAACTTTTTGTTGTTTTAGGTGCTAAGACAACACTTTGCATAAAAAGTTAACTCAAGGCAGATGCTACAATAGTCCAGAGTCAGAATTCTGATATCCTTGTAGTTGGCATCAAGCAATCAAAAATCTTCCTATACCAGTGGTCCTTAACAGGAATAATTGAAGAATCAAGTGCCTTTCCAAGAGTTCGGGTCAAAGGCCTTGCTGGAATCTTAATCTTATTAATGTAAGAGTGTCAAAAAAAGATCTTGCCCAATCCACGTACATTGACTGCCTTACCTCTATTCACCCAAGGATGGAACCAAAAACAACAACAACAACAACAACAACAAAAACAAACTCACTGTTGTTGAGTTGGATCTGACTCATAGCGACCCCTCTTTAGGTTTCTGGGGCGGTATCACTACGGAAGTAGATTGCCCAACCTTCCTTCCAAGGAGTGGCTAGTGGGTTTGAACCACCAGCCTTCTGGTTAGCAGTCAAATGCCTTAGGCACTATGCCACCAGAACTCCCCAAGGATAGAAATATCTCAAATATTTTACTTAAACTTCACATCTACGTTTATTGATGAAAGCACATTTCTAACATTCATCATGCTTATTAACCAGCCATTGGTAAGCAAGTGAAAATCTATTCATTTTTAATATTTAGTACACTAATTCATAGAGACTCAGGTATAGGCAGGTGTGGATGGCAGAGGCATCTCTGGAGAGTGGGAAGTCCTGATGAGCCCAAGTAACACCTGAAACATCACACTGAACATGCTAAAGTGCTTAATTTCAGACATTAGGGCACTATCCTTTTAAGGTGTTGTTATGTGCCATTGAGTCGGACCTGACTCATAGCGACCCCTCCTTGAGTTTCTGAGGCAGTATCATTATGGAAGTAGATTGCCCCATCTTTCTTCCGAGGAGTGGCTGGTGGGTTTGAACTGCCAGCCTTCTGGTTAGCAGTCAAGTGCCTTAGGGACTAAGCTACTAGAGAGCTCCCATCCTTCTAAGAGAACAAGCAATTCTTTTATAGCAGAGTGAAAAAAAAAGTTTGGTGAGAAAATTCAACCCTCTGTATACATGTGTTGTTTACAGCTTTAAAGAAACAAATGCTATTTGCCATGTCAATCATTCTAAGAAGTTTGTGTGTGTGTGTATGTGTGTGTGTGTGTGTGTGTATGTATGTATGTATATTTAAATTTTCATTGTGATTTGGGTGAAAGTTTATAGAGGAAATTCACTTTCCATACAGTAGCTCACGTGCACTTTATCTCATGGCATTGACTGCAATTTCGCACAGTGAAACATCTCCCCCCCTACTTCTTCCCTATAATTACCTCTTCCCTGTGTCCTTCTCTCTCATGTACTCCTGCCCCCTGAGCTGTCTCCCTGTGCATACATGGCCCTTCTATTCTCCCATGATTGATCTCTACAAGGAATGTATCTACCTAATTTAAATGTTCAGCTCATATGCCTGTCTTTTGTTTGGCTGGAAGCTACAGGAGTGGGTTCAATTCCAGACTTAAAGGGCAGCTAGGGGGCATAGTCTCAGTGGTTCCACCAAGCTCTATCAGACCAGGAAACCTGGTCCTTTTTTTTTTTTTTTACAATTTTGAGTTTTATTCCACATTGTTCTCCCTCTCTATCCAGGATCTCCTACATAGATCCCCCTCGAGTGGTTGACAGTGGTAGCTGGGCACCATCTAGTTCTTCTGGCCTCATACTCATATAGGTTGAGGATTGTAAAAAATGTATTTTTGTATTAAAAAATACATACCAAAACCAAACTCATTGCCATCGAGTCAATCCCGACTCATAGCAACTCCCTTTGGATTTTCGAGGCACTAAATCTTTATTGAAGTAGATTGCCCAGTCTTAGTCTCAAGGTTAAGGTCAACAGTTCTTGGGAAAACACTAAGAAAATAAAGGTTTTTAGTATAAAGGGAAATATTTCTTTATTTAGTAAACTGTCTTAGAAACTCAACTCACCGATGATGAGATAAAGACGTATTTAGATGTAACTTAAAATTTAAGATATGCAAATTTATTTGAATATTATTATGTATGGTATGGTATGAAAATTGATGTATGTGTTTACCCTAACTTTATGATCTTTCTAGTTCAGGGCTTCTCAGCTCTAGCATCATTGACATTTTGGACAAATAATTTTTTGTGGGGGACTGCCCTGGATATTGTAAGATGTTGAGCAATGTCCTTGGCCTCTAACCACTAGATAACAGTAGCAGCCCATTACCCAAGCCATGACAATTAAAAATGTTTTTAGACGTTGCCACATAACTGGTGGGGGACACACTCCCCACTTGAGAACTACTATTTGAGGCCAGGGGCAATGAACTAGAAATGCCCTCAGGTTCGTATGCTCATAAACCTGGCTAATTGTACACCCATGGACCACTGCCACCACTAGAGGACCCTCCAGGGTTGTGTATATGATTTTCTTTCTTATCCTAGGAAGCAGATGAAGCTTTACTGTATAATCTTCGCCTTCAAATCCAAGCCCAGTATCTGCAGGATGATATCAGTGCAGCAAAGGACAGGTACAAAAAGGTAACCATGATCCTTCTGAAGCCCTCCCCCAGAAACCTCAGTTTGAATTTGGTTACACAAGCCTAAGCCCCTCAGGCTGAACAATGAGACTGCACAACGCTCTCGCTACCTTTTTGAGAGTATTTTCCCTCGAACCAAATGGGTGGTGGGCTGGTCACTGGATAGCACTTTTATAGCTAGATGTATGTAGAGGAGTCTGCAAGAGCCTTGTGTGTGCATGCACGTATGTTTACATATGTGTTAGGGAGTGGTAATGGGAACTAATAATCAACATAGTACTTTACAGTTTACAAAGTAATTTTACATGAAACTGATTAAGTTACAATCAAATGTCAACCATTGCAACTCTGATTATGCAGGTGCATTGTTTTTCATCTTTGCTTCTGAGCCATTTAATTAAGGGAACTCATGACATTCAGGAACCTCCTCTACGGAATGCTCTGCTCCCATCCTGTCCTCTTCCCAAACTTTGGAAGGGGGCTTCTGTATACTGGAACATGGGAAAGTATTCATCTCTAGGTTTGCTTAGTGCTAGAGGGAAAATCTCAGGCAGCTCAAGTTTTAATGAGAATGCTTTCCATCCCTCAACAGAATCTTCTGGAAATTCAGACCTATGTCAGCATCCTGCAGCAGATCATACAGACGACTCCTCAAGCATCTACCATTATGGGTGGGATGGCCGAGGTAAGAATTTGAGCCACAGATGCAGGGAAAGCAAAAATTTCCTGAGGGAAATTGTATCTGGAGATATTTCTCCTACCCCTCTTGAACCTGCTTAACCTGGTCAGGCAGGCTGTTAGGGGAGCAGCGCCAGTTGTATACCTTTTCTTTTCTCCCACTTTGTATTCTTATCTGAATTCAAATTTGTGTTCATGGTTTTGTTTGTTTTTGAACTCATACTGTGAACACTGGTACTTAGACATGAGAAAACATAAAATATCCCTAATCATTTTCTTTTGTATTTCCTTTTGAGAATTATGGAACTTCTTCCCTGTCAGAATTCACTCAACAGCAACTGGTCCTTCCTTGCATACTTTTCAAGAAATGACCAATGACCAAAGCAGTTGTGGTGTTGTATCCCCAACAGCTCTGAGTGAGAGATTTTGTTGCTTTGCACTTGGTATGTCAGGTTTTTTTTTCCCCTTGTTGTTCTAATATATATGTTGTGTCTCTCTTTGTGGTTGTAATTTGCATTTCCCTAAGGACTAATGGGAGCTCTGGTAGCATAGAGGCTAAGACACTTGACTGCTAACCAGAAGGCTGGCAGTTCAAACCCACCAGACACTCCTCGGAAGGAAGATGGGGCAATCTACTTCCGTAGTGATACTGCCTCGGAAACCCAAGGAGGGGTCGCTATGAGTTGGGGCTGACTCGACGGCACATAACAACAACAACAACAAGGACTAATGGGTTTGAGCATCTTTTCATGTGCTTATTTGACATCTGTGTGTCTTCTTTGTAGAAATACATATTCAAATTTTTTGTCCATTTTTTAAAATTGGGTTTTTGGTTCCCCTTATTAATTTGACCATAAATTTTGAACATACAGAGAGCCTCAGACAATTATGAACATATTTTCAAGAGCAGTTCTGCTAATGATTAAGTGAGTCTGTGGCATGAAACTATTTGGAAAGGCAATACAAAAAACCCCACTGCCATTGAGTTGATTCTGACTCACAGGACAGAGCAGAACTGCCCCCGAGTCTGTAAATCTTTACAGAAGGAGACCACCTCATCTTCTTCCTGTGGAGCAGCTGGTGGGTTCCATCCTCCAATCTTTGGTTAACAGCTGAATGTTTTAAGCACTATGCCACCAGGGCTCCGGAAAAGCATTGGTTTAGCTTAAATAGTATATAATGTCTTCCTTGAACATTATGTTCTTTTAAGAGCTATCTATATGGGATCAAATTGACAATAGCAACTTGAAAAATTAGATAGGAACCATAGGGGACAGTGACTTTTTATGTTAATAGGGGAGGAGCAGCTCAGAAAAGGAAGGTGAGAATGGTTGGACAATTTGAAGAATGTAATCAATGTTACTGAATTGGAATTTCTAACTTGAATTGGTGTAGGTTTCTGCTGTGGATATTCTTAACAACAACAACAACAACAACAACAAAAAAAATTACTCAACATACTATTTGGAATTGGTAAGGGTTTACTGAACTCACTCTTTTAAAAAATGAGGATTTGGATGTATTTTATTCCCAGTATAAGTTTCCAAATTGCTTCTTCACTTAACTCTCCAGCTGCTCAACAGGATATGTTTCCTCCCCCCCCCCCACAATGTTTCTAGTATTTTGTGATTCATAATAAAATATATATGAAAATAAATGGAAAAGGATGCAAATCAAAACAAAAAATGTAACTTTGCCCCATATCTGGAGGCTGTTTTGATGGACCAGTCACTGGTAAGATGCTGTTTCCTTTTGCAAGGATGACCAGTGACGGTGGTTCTTACTGATGGCTGCATTTGGAATCAGTGGGAAGTGTGCTCAGGCTATGCACAAGTAGATTAAGTAAGACTGAAAGGAGGTGTGATCCTGCCTCAGTGGTTTTCAGCTCTCCAGGGGATTCCAGCTTGAGGATAAGCTTGGGAACCAGTGGGCCTAAAGAGCAGGTTGCTTGAGTTTGTGTTTCATCTTTATTTTTTATATCAAAGTTGAAGAAATCCTAAAATTTGCTTTAGAATACACCTTTCAACTCTGCCAGGTAGCGTTTGAGAGACAGGGAAGTTCCCTTTTTAGCTTCCATTAGGATATTCTTGTCCAAATTGCCCCCTAGTTACCACTTCAGAGTCTTGCTCTTTAATTAAAGTAACCAAGGCTGCTACAAGCCCTGAAAGAGTTTTTCCTGAGCCTTCATTTTCTTTGTCAGTGGTTCCTTTCCAGATACCTGATTCTTATTTTGCACTCATTTTCCTCTCTAACTCAAGGTGTTTTACATTGCAGTATGCATTTAAATCTTATGATCTATTATAAAATTCTTCTACATTATGAGAATATAGAGATTGTCTGAACTTACTTTAATGTCATTGAATTGGCATCCACTGGGAGCTGGTTTAGGAACTCTGGTGGTGAAGTGGATAAGGCATTTATTTGGCTGTTAACCAGAAGGTCAGTGATTCAAACCCACCAGCCACTCCGCAGAAGGAAGATGGGGTGCTCTACTTCCGTAAAGATTTACAGCCTTGGAAATCCAGCGGGGGTCACTATGAGAATCAACTCGATGGCAGTGAGTTTGGAGTTTTGGGTTTGGGGAGATTCCCCAGCCCCTCACTGTTGACCTACTGAGTCAGAACCTGTGTTTCAGCAAAAGGCTAGGGGCACTGATTAAGAAAGTACCACATCCTTTCTTAGCATAAAAGTTCTAAATATGAGTTAAATGGTTGCTTTGAGGATTTTGTTTTTCATTGCCTCTTGTTTCTGTCCTAGAAAATGTACAAGTCACTTTTGCACAAATGAGGATGTAATCAGTATGTTCCTTAGGCTAGTTGGTTAATGGGTTAGTGGAAGCAGTAGTGTCAGTGTCCACCAGGCAGAGGCCACTGGAGACACACCTATAGTCAAAAGCAGAGGGGTTTATTATTTACTGCAGCAAGGGAGCATGCACATGGGGAGACCTAAGAGGTGTTTCTGCAAGAGGACATGGGAGCGACTGTCATGGGATCTGGATCTTTGTCAGGTGATTCTGGGGAGAGGTCAAGTAAGCTAAGAGTCCCTGGATGGTGTAAACATTTAACTCACTTGACTGAAAGGTTAGAGGTTCAAGTCTACCCAGAGGCACCTTGGAAGAAAGTCCTGGTGACCTACTTCCAAAAAATCAGCCAATGAAAAACCCCGGCTAGCATTGTTCTACTCTGACACACATGAGGTCACTGTGAGTTGGAGTTGACTTAATGGCAACTGGTTTAGGTCATTTCAAGTAAGCAGGGGTTTGCTCTAGGTTGGGTGCTCTCAGAAAGAGGGGACTAGTTCTGTGATCCAGTACCTTAATCTTAGTAATTGTGTCTAGAGGGCAGAAGGAATGGAGCACGGCTAAAGCTACAATTGGTAAAGAAATAGCATCACTCGTGTTAATGAGGAGAATGGGGTGTTTGGTCATTTTTGTAGTTGCATGATGTTCTTTTTGTCTGCTCAGACATGATGACAGCATAAGCTTGCTTTTGTCCCATTCTCCACTGGCCCTAGAGTGATGCCTTCCCCTGCTAGTGGTCTTGGCATTGCTTGTAAGTCAGGAACGCCATGGTCTGCGCATAGTGCCAGGCTGTCCACCAGCAGATGGCTGCACAGCAGTTATGCTTCCTTTTCCCTATGTATGTAAGACCTGAGGGCATACTATATGTGGGGCACTATGCTAGGCACCCTGTAGGCAGGGATGAAGAGGGGTATCAAGATGAATAGTTGCTAAGCAGTAAGCAGAGGCTGAGTGGGAGGTGGTGTGATGTGCTTGCATGTGTCTCCCTCCTTCCTGAGATTGCAGGCCTAGAGTTTGCAAAGCTAGCATCTTTGCGGATCCCTGTTATATCAGTACCCAGGGATAGGAAGCCCTTCTGCTCTCAGGTACTCCCTTGTCTATGTCTTTGAGTCTGGGACACAGGTACTGAGAGACAGAGAAACAAAGAACACAGAGATGGAGAAAAACAGGCTGAGACATAGAAGAGACCAAGAAAGATCCATGCCACCAGAAACTAAGGAAAGCAGGGATAAACAGACCTGAGATAAACAGGTGAGGGGTTTCTGTGGTTTACATCTCCAGGCCATCTTCTCCATGTGGCTGACTCTGGGATCTGGAGTCACGCTTCCTTCCTTTAGTCTTGCTCTGGCATTCTAAGGGTCTGAATTTCTGCTCCCACAAGGTTAGTAGGTGTCTGAGAGTGAATGGCTGCTGTAAACGAATGGGTTTGGACTTGTGAGCACTTGGTGTATATATATGTTTTCGATTTTGAGTGGTTTTGAATCAGCACATCTGTGTCAGAAGGTGCTCTTTTTGTACAGCCAGGCTTTGGGAAGCAGTTGAGATGTTTGAACAGACATTGGAAATGCCAGTCAAGAAGGGATGCTGGCTTGGCAGAGTATTGAGGGATGAAGGCAGGATTTTCCTGTTTTCCAGGTCATTCTAAGAAATGTTGATAGTTCTTTGGCTGCCTTCCCAGGGATCCCTGCTTCCATCTCACACTTGGGACCCCCAGTGACTGAGTCCTGCTGTGAAGTCTTAGCACAAGATGATAACCCAGAGGCCAGAATAACCAGACTGACTTGCACTGTTGTTGTTAGCTGCCATTCAGTTGGCTTGATTCATAGTGACCACCTGCACAATGGAACAAAATGTGCCACTCCCATGACTGGTTGTAGACCATCGTGATCCATAGGGTTTTCAATGGCTGATTTTTGGAAGTGCATTTCTAGGCCTTTTGTCCTAGTCTGTCTTAGTCTGGAAGCTTTGCTGAAACCTGTTCAGTATCGTAACACACAAGCTCCACCGGCAGATGGGTGGTGGCTGTGTGTGAGGTATAGTGGTCAGAAATTGAACCCGTGTCTCCCTCTTGGAAGGTGAGAATTCCACCACTGCTCCCTGCTTTCTTTCATAGACATGGAGAATTAGAGCTGAACAATATTCCAAGTTTTCTTTTTTATAGAAGAAAAAAACGAGACTTTGAGAATAACCAAATCTAAACTTGGGTCTCCTGACACATAGTCTCATGCCTTTTACACTCAAAACCATTTGATGATTCCAACATTAATAGTGACCTCTGTGAGCCCTATACCTTCTTTGCTCTTTCTTCTTTGGATTTCAGAAGTGAAGTCTTTGCAGGCCCATGTGTGAGAGCTAAGTCTGGCCTTCTTTCTACAGGAGAAGCTTCTGACTGAACAGAAGGTTGCTGTCCTGCAGAGCCAGCTGGATGAGAGCCGAGGCACCCTCTCTCACCTCCAGATGCAGAGGTCCAGGCTGCAGACTGAGGTACCACTCTGCACCCCGCTTCCTGCCACTCTCTATTGGTGGCACCACATGTGTGAGTGCCCAACAGGTTAACCTGGGTTTCACAACGTGTTTAATTGAAGTATAACATACATAGAGAGTGTATAAGTATGTATAAGTATTCAATGAATTTCCACACACTGCATGCACCCAGCATGCAGTTAAAGAGACAGAATGTTCCATACAGGTGACCAATCATCCTTGTGTGCCTAGGACTGAGGGACTTCCCAGGATACCAGTCTTTCATTGCTAAAACCAGCAGAGTCCTGGGCAAAATGGAGGCAGTTAGTCATGCCAATTCCTGGCTGCCTAGAAGTTCCCCTTGAGTCACCAGTTTCTCCCTACCAAGGGTAGTGCTATCCTGACTACTAACGTAAGTGACTTGCCAAAGTTCAAGTCATTTTTAAGAATAAGAGGGAATGGACCATATTGGGATTTTGAGGAGCCTGGGTGGCATGGCTGAAACTGAAAAAAAAAAAAAAAAAAGATTGGCAGTTTAAACTCATGAGTTGCTCCACAGGAGAAAGATGTGGCAGTCTGCTTCCATAAAGATTTATAGCTTTAGAAACTCAATAGGGCATTTCTACTGTGTCCTAAAGGGTCACTATGAGTTAGAATCGACTTGATGGCAACAGGTATTAGAATTTTTATCCTACACTTGTTCCCATCTCTGCTTCCTGCTTCTCTTCTCATGCCCTTAATAATCTCTCCTTTGGAATTTGATAACAAATCTGCAAAGGAGTGGTTGTGTTAGTATCTGCCTCTTTGTTGTGCTGTTATAGATGCCGTCAAGTTTGTTATGACTCATAGCAACCCTGTGTACAAGAGAATGAAACATTGCCTGGTCTGTACCATCCTCACAATCATTGCTGTGTTTGAGCCTATTGTTGCAGCCACTGTGTCAGTCCATCTTGTTGAGAATCTTGCTCTTTATTGCTGACCCTCTACTTTACCAAACATGATATACTTCTCCAGGGACTGACCCCTTCTGACAACATGTCCAAAGTATATGAGATGAAGTCTTGCCATCCTTGCTTCTAAGGAGCATTCTGGTTATACTTCGTCCGAGAAAGGTTTGCTCATTCTTTTGGCAGTGCATGGTGTATTCAGTATTCTTCACCAACACCATAGTTCAAAGACATCAAGTCTTCTTTGATTTTCCTTATTCATTGTCTGAAATTCACATGCGTATGAGAAAATTGGAAATACCATGGCTTGAGTCAGGTGTACCTTACTCCTCAACGTGACATCTCAGATTTTTAACACTTCATAGTGGTCTTTTGCAGCAGATTTGCCCAATGCAATATGTCATTTGATTTCTTGACTGCTGCTTCCATAGGTGTTGATTGTGGATTCAAGTAAAATGAAATCCTAGACAACTTGTCTTTTCTCCACTTATGTTATTTATTGGTCCAGGTGTGAGGAGTTTTGTTTTCTTTATGTTGAGGTGTAATCCATACTGAAGGCTGTAGTCTTTGATCTTCATCAGTAAATGCTTCAAGTCTACTTTACTTTCAGCAAGATGGTTGTGTTATGCGCATATCACAGGTTGTTAATGAGTCTTTCTTCAATCCTGATGCTACGTTCGTCTTCATATAGTCCGGCTTCTTGGATTATTTACTCAGCATACAGATTGAATAAATTATGGTGAAAAGTACAACCCTGACACACACTTTTCCTGATTTTTAAACCATGCAGTATTCCCCTTGTCCTGTTCAAACTACTGCCTCTTAGTCTATGTACAGGTTCTGCATGAGCACAATTAACTCTTATGGAATTCTCATTCTTCACAATGCTATCCATAATTTGTCATGATCCACACAGTTGAATGTCTTTACACAGCCAATAAAACACAGGTAACATCTTTCTGATATTCTCTGCTTTCAGCCATCTGACATGAGCAATGAGGTTATTCCATGTCCTCTTCTGAATCCAGCTTGAATGTCTGTCAGTTCCTTGTAGTTGTACTGCTGCAACCATTTTTGAGTGATCTTAAGCAAAATTTTACTTGCATGTGATATTAATGATATTGTTCAGTAATTTTTACTTTCTGTTGAATCACCTTTCTTTAGAATGGGCACAAATATGGGTCTCTTCCCATTGTTTGACCAGGTAGCTGTCTTCCACATTTCTTGGCATAAATTAGTGAGCACATCTAGCACTGCATCCCTTTGTTGAAACATCTCAATTAATATTCCATCAGTTCCTGGAGTCTTGTTTTGCACTAGTGCCTTCAGTGCAGCTTAGATGTCTTCCTTCAATACTATCAGTTTTTGATTATATGTTGCCTCCTGAAATGGTTGAACATCGACCAATTCTTTTGGGTACAGTAACTGTGTATTCCTTCCATCTTCTTTTAATGCTTCTGGAATTGTTCAATATTTTGCTCATAAAAAACAAAAACAAAAACAAAACTCACTGCCGTCAAGTTGATATGACTCATAGTGACCTCTCCTTGGATTTCTGAGGTGATATCTCTATGGAAGTAGATTGCCCAATCTTCCTTCCAAGGAGTAGCTGGAGGGTTTGAACTGCCAGCCTTCTGGTTAGCAGTCAAATGCTTTAGGCACTATGTCACCTTCAACATTACAACTCAAGGCTTGAATTTTTTCTTTAGTTCTTTCATCCTGAAAAATACTGAGTGTGTTCTTCTCTTTGCATTTTCTAATTCCAGCGTTTTGCACATTTCATTATAATACTGCAAAAAGGGCATGGGGCAGAGTTCTCTGGCTGCCTGTAACTTGACTAGGGGAGAGAACACCACCATCAGCAGCCCAAGGTTGATTCCTATGAGGTAAAAGTCAGATGGCCACCACCTTCTAATATGTTTACCAATTCTGACACCAACTGTCCCTTACATGGCACTCACTGCTTCTCTGCTGGGTTTGATAATTCATTACAATGGCCACACAGAACTCACAGACAATAGTTATGGTTATGGGGTTTATTAGGTAAGCAACAGGTTACAATTCAAGTTCAGAAATGCTCAGGCTACAGTTCTTTGATTAGGACAGCCTCCCCTCATCCATATGCCTTCAAGCATGCCACTTTTTGGTCCTTGGCCTCTCAGTCTAGTCTCTCCCCTCTTTGCACAAGTGTTGCACAGCTCTTTTAGCTCTGCCAATAGGTAAACCTAGGTGTACCCCACTTGACCAGCAAGCCTCCTGCCTGAAGGCAGTCAGATTTCTTGTTCCATGTGCCAGCAAACCCGCTGCTCCATCTCATGCCAGTCTCTTGGTTCTGCTGCTGCCATTTCTCTGCTATTGTCTCAGTGTAGGGATCTCATGTTCAAATATGTGCTACACTCCTGTCTTCTCTCTCTTGATGGCAGTGAGATCCCCTTTTTCCATCTCTGGGAACACTCATTTTAAGCCTGGTGAAATAACAAGAAGGAGCTCTGGTGGGATAGTGCCTAAGGCATCTGGCTGCTAACCAGAAGGCTGGTGGTTCAATGCCACCAGCCACTCCTCGGAAGGAAGATTGGGCAATTTACTTCCATAGAGGTACCACCTCAGAAACCCAAGGAGGGGTCACTGTGAGTCGGATCTAACTCAATATCAGTGAGCTTGAGTGAGAGAAATGACAAAACTGACCAATCCCAACATTAGGGTTCCATACACCTTACTTCTGTGGTCCTACCCCCACAAGGTTCCATGTACCTTATTTACATTACTAACAACCTATCTAATACACTTAGTTGACCACAAACACCTCACATTTACATAGTTCCACCCAGTCATCTGGTGGGCACAACAAAGACGATGGCCAGAAGAGCCATAACAAGTAATTCATTGTACCACATATACTTTACACTGTCTTCTTGAGCTGCCCTTTGAGATCTTCTGTTTGGCTCTTTTACTTCATCGTTTCTTCTGTTTTTTTTAGCTACTCTGTGTTCAAGGGCAAATTTCAAAGTCTCTCCTGACATCCATTTTGGTGTTTTCTTTCATTCCTGTCTTTTTAATGACTTCTTGCTTTCTTCATGTATGATGTCCTTGATATCATCCCACAACTGATCTTCAGTCACTAGTGTTCAATGAGTCAAATCTATTTTTGAAATTATCTCAAAATTCAGGTGAAGTATACTGAAGGTTGTACTTTGGCTCTTATAGACTTGTTTTACTGTTTTCAGCTTCAGCTTGAACTTGTGTATGAGCAGTTGATTGTCTGTTCCGCAGTCACCCCCTGGCCTGGTTCTGACTGCTGGCATTGAGCTTCTCTATTGCCTCTTTCCACAGATGTAGTCTGTTTGATTTTTGTGTATTCCATCTGGCAAGGTTCACATTATTATAGTTGAAAAAATGTATTTGCAGTGAATAAGTTCTTTGTTGTGCAAAATTCTGTCATGTAGTCTCCAGCATCTTCTCCATCACCAAAGCTGTATTTTCCAACTACGGACTCTTCCTCTTTGTTTCCACTTTTGCATTCCATTGCAATTATCAGTGCATCTTAACTGCATGTTTGGTCAGTTACAGACTGCAGAAGTTGGTAAAAACATCTGTTTCTTCATTTTTGGTGTTAATGATTGTTAACTAAATTTGAATAATAGTCATATTAACTGGTCTTCCTTGTAGGTATATGGTTATTATCCTGTCATTGACAGTGTTGTACTTCAGGTAGATCTTGAAATGTTCTTTTTGACAATGGATTTGACACCCGTTCTTTTCAGTATGTCATTTCTGACATAGTAGACAATATAATTGTCTGATTCAAAATGGCCAATACCAGTCCATTTCAGCTCACTAATACCCAAGATAGGATCTTCAAGAGCTCCATTGCATTTTTGATGACTTCCAATTTTCCTAAATTCATACTTCATACACTCCTGTTCTTATTATTAATAGATGTTTGTGGTTGTTTCTTCTGATTTTGAGTTATGTTACATCAGCAAATGAAGGTCCTGAAAGCTTTACTCCATCTATGTTATTTAGATCAACTCTACTTTGAGGAGGCAGCTCTTTCCCAGTCATATTTTGAGTACCTTCCAATCTGAAGGGCTCATCTTCTGGCACTGTATCACAAAATGTTCCACTGCTATTCATAATATTTTCACTGGCTAGTTTTTTTTTTTTTTTTAAAGAAATATATCAGCAAGTCCTTCTTCCTAGTCTGTCTTTGTCTGGAAGCTCTGCTGAAACCTGTCCATCATGATTGACCCTGCTGGTATTTGAAATACTTGTGACATAGCTTCCAGTATCATAGCAACATGCAAGCCACCACAGTATGACAGTATAACATAGAATTCAGACATTTGTTAGAGTAAAGGTCACATTCTCAATCCCCCCCTCCCTTTTTATTTTGGTGAAGCTTAATTTAAAAACAAAAATCAAGAGAAAATCTACATTTATGTTTTTGTGACCTTCCTTCATGGCTAAAAAGTTTCAGTTTGTTTCATTATTTCTTTCAGTTTTCTTGTTGTAGTACATGTGGCCATTTGATGGATAATATTGGGTTAAATATAATACCATTTTATGGTTGTGTAGCCACATTTTCCAAATCAAAAAGTAAATCAACATTTGGTTGATTTACTTGTACATGTAAGGGACAAGAGAACAAAAAATGTACAACTGTGACTCTCATAGACAGTCTCGAACATTTGGTAACATATGTTACTCTGTCTCTATCCTACCAATGCCCTGTCACTGTTGCTGTTGTCATCACTGTGCCCCATAGGGTTTTTTTTGGCTGTAATCTAAGCAAAAGCAGATCACCAGGACTTTTTTCTGCAGTCCCCATGTGTGGGTTTAAACTCCCAACCTTTATGTTAGCAGTTGAACTCAAATTATTTGTTCCACCTGTGGTCTTTTACCTGCAAACTTGGTCCTGCCTGCAAACTTGAATTTTTTTTTTCATTTTTATTGTGATTTGGGTGAAAGTTTATAGAGCAAATTCATTTTCCATACAGCAGATCACATACACTTTGTCTCATGACATTGACTGCAATTTCCCATAGTGCAAAAGCTCCCCTCCTACTTCTTCCCCATAGTTAAGTCTTCCCTGTGCCTTTCCCTCCTGTGCACTCCTGTCCCTGCCCTGCTGTCTCCCTGTGCATACATAGCCCTTCTATTCTCCCATGATTGATCTTGGCAAGGAACATATCTACCTAATGTAAATGTTTAGCTCATATGCCCATCTTTTGTTTGGCTGGAAGCCACAGGAGTGGGTTCAATTCCATACATGAAGGACAGCTAGGGGCCATGGTCTCAGAGGTTCCATCAGGCTCTATCAGATCAGCAAACCTAGTCCTCTTTTTTTTTTAGTGATTTTGAATTTTGTTCCAAATTGTTTTCCCATTCTATCCAAGATCTCCTACATAGATCCCTCTCTGAGTGGTTGACAGTGGTAGCTGGGCACCATCTAGTTCTGGTCTTTTATCATATAGGATGAGGATCACATGGTATACCAGTCCCTTGGACTAATTGTTTCCATGCATCTTTGGTTTTCTTCATTCTTCTTTGCTCCAGACGAGGAGAGATCCATCATGGCCGCTTGCAAGCTTTTAAGATCCCATTTGCTACTTCCCAAAGTAGGATGTGGAACAATGTTTTTGTGTAGTATATTACACCAATTGAACTTGATGTCCCCTGCAACTATGGTCCTGAGCCTACAGGTCCAACTACTCACTTCCTCTGGGTAGCTGGCTATGGCCAAGAAGTGACTATAACCTTGTCCCTTGTGAGCTCTACTATCTACCTGGAAATTCTTATAGAACATACAAATACACTTGTAGAAACATTGTCTGCCAACCCTATACATGGTCTTGGCACACTCTCCCCTGCATAGACATAACTAATAGTTCAGCCTGTCCACCCATCTATCCACCTGTATATCAATGTTATCTTAAACTTGAAATATTTTTAAAAGCCACAACTAAAGGTAGTAGCTCTCAGTTGATATTCACTGCCCTCCAGATCTGCTCCCACCACTTGTCTGTCAGCTTGCATGTGGTTACTGTGGTTGCTCGCATGTGCCATGATGTTAGAAGCTATGCTGTTGATATTTCAAATATCTGCAAGGTCACCCATGGTGGACAGGTTTCAGAGGAGCTTCCAGACTAAGACAGACTGGTAAAAAGGATGGAACCATCTACTTCCAAAATAATTGGCCACTGAAAACCATGTGAATAGCAGTAAAACACTCTCTGATATATTACTGAAAAAACTTTATGAATAGCTGTAAAACGTCTGGTAGAGTGCCAGAAGATGAGCTTTTCAGGTTGTAAAACACTCAAAATATGACTGGGGAAGAGCTGCCTTCTCAAAGTAGAGTTGACTTTAATGACACTGATGGAGGAAAGCTTTCGGGACCTTCATTTGCTGATGTGGAATGACTACAAATGAGAAGAAACAGCTGCAGACATCCATTATGTGGAACATCAGGACATGGAATGTATGAAGTATGAATCTAGGAAAATTGGAAGTTGTGAAAAATGAAATGAAACTCATAAAGATCAATATCCTGGGCATAAAGAGTTGAAATGGACTGGTACTGGCCATTTTGAATCATGTGATCATATGGTATACTGTGCTGGGAATGACAAATTTGGAGAGGAATGATGTGTTCATCATCAAAAAGAATGGTTTAATATCTATCCTGAAGTACAACACTGTCAGTGATAATATCCAAAGACCTACAAGGAAGACCAGTTAATATGACTATTATTCATATTTTTGCACTAACCACTGAAGTCAAAGATGAAGAAATTGAGCATTTTTACCAACTTCTGAAGTCTGAAATTGACCAAACATGCAATCAAGATATAATCAATATATCAAGCTATATTGATAATTACTGTTGATTGGAGTGCAAAAGTTAGAAACAAAGAAGAAGCATTGGTAGTTGGAGAATATGGCCTTGGTGACAGAAATGATGCCTGAGACCACATGATAGAATTTTGTAAGACCAATGGCTTATTCAAGTACCCTTTTTCAACAAAATAAACGGTGTGAATTCACATGGACCTTGCCAGATGGAATACACAGGAATCAGATCAACTACATCTGTGGAAAGAGGCAATGGAGAAGCTCATATCTTCAGCCAAAATAAGACCAGGAGCTGACTGTGGAACAGACTATCAGTTGCTCATATGCAAGTTCAAGTTGAAGCTGAAGACAATTAATACAAGTCCACAGGAGTCAAACCTCGAGTATATCCCACCTGAATTTAGAGACTATATGAAGAAACAGATTTGATGCATTGAACATCAGTGACCAAAGACCAGAGGAATTGTGGGATGATATCAAGAACATCATACATGAAGAAAGCAAAAGGCCATTGAAAAGACAAGAAAGGAAGAAAAGATCAAAATAGATGTTAGAAGCAACTCTGAAACTTGCTTTTGAATGGAGAGTATCCAAAGAGAATGGGAGAAATGATGAGATAAAGGAGCTGAATAGAAGATTTCTAAGGGCAACTCAAGAAGACAGTGTAAAGTACTATAGTGAAATATAGAAAGACCTGGAATTAGAAAACCAAAAGGGAAGAACATGCTTGGCATTTCTCAGGCAGAAAGAACTGAAAAAATTCAAGCCTTGAGTTGCAGTATTGAGGATTCTATGGACAAAATATTGAGCAATAATGATGCAGGATGCATCAAAAGAAGATGGAAGAAGAGTCACTGTACCAAAAAGAATTGATTGACATTCATCTAGTTCAGCAGGTAGCATATGATCAAGAACAAATGCTATTGAAGGAAGAAGTCCAAGCTGCACTGAAGACTTTGACCAAAAACAAAACAAAACAAAACAAAACAAAACAAAACAAAACAAGGCATCAGGAATTGAGGGAATACCCACTGAGATGTTTCAACAAAGAGATGTCATGCTATAGGCACTAACTTATTATGCCAAGAAATTTGGAAGACAGCTATGTGAGCAACCAACTGGAAGAGATCTATATTTGTGTCCATTACAAAGAGAAGTGATCCAACAGATTGTAGAAATTATTGAACAATATTGTTAATATCCACACAAGTAAACTTTTGCTGAAGATAATTAAAAAACGATTGCAGCATTATATTGATAGGGAACTGCTAGAAATTGAAGCTGGATTCAGAAAAAGTGTGGAATGAGGGATATCGTGGTTAATGTAAGACGTAAGATGGATCTAGGACAATCATGGGAGAAAGAAGGGCTGTTTATGCACAGGGAGACAGTGCAGGGGGTAGGAGTGCATGGAGGAATGGAAACAGGGAAGAGGTAACAATCGGGAGTAAGTGGGAGGGGAGCTGTTGCATTGGGATAAATTGTAGTCAATGTCATGAGACAAAGTGTATGTGAACTGCTGTGTGGAAAGTGAATTTGCTCTGTAAACTTTCACCCATATCACAATTAAAAAAAAAAAAATAAGTTGGCTCTTGGCTGAAAGCAAAGAATACCAGGAAGATGTTTACCTGTGCTTTATTAACTATGCAAAGGCATTTGACTATGGGGACCAAAGCAAATAATGGACAACATTGTGAAGAATGGGAATTCCAGAATGCTTAAATGTGCTCATGAGGAACCTGTACATAGACCAAGAGGCAATTCTTAGAACAGGACAAGGAGATACTGAATGGTTTAAAATCAGGAAAAATGTGTATCAGGGTTGTATCCTTTCACCATCCTCTCTCAATCTGTATGCTGAGCTAATAATCTGGGAGACTGGAGTATATGAAGAGGAATGCAACATCAAAATTGTAGGAAGACTCATTAGTAACCTGCGACATGCAGATGACACAATCTTGCTTGCTGAAAGTGAAGATGACTTGAAGCATTTACTGATGAAAATCAAAGACTATAGCCTTCAGTGTGGATTACACCTCAACATAAAGAAAACAAAGGTCCTCATAATTGCACCAATAAGCAACATCATGATAAATAGAGAAAAGATTGAAGTTGTCAAGGATTTAATTTAACTTGGATCCACAATCAACACCCATGGAAACAGCAGTCAGGAAATCAGAGGATGTATTGCACTGGGCAAATCTGCTGCAAAAGACCTCTTTATTTATTTAACTTTACCCTTTGAATTTAACCTTTTGAATGTTGTACCATGTGAATGTTACTTACTCAAAAAGAAATCACTGCTGTGGGGATGAGAGTTGACCTAGAGGGAGCCCTCAGGGCACTGGAAATGCTCTATGCCTTGGTTTTAGAGGTGGATGTTCAAGCAACACATGTGAACAGCCATCAGGCTGTACCCCTAAGATCTGTGCACTTTATTGTAACTTATACTTCAATAAAAAGTAAGGTCTGCAAAAGACCTCTTTAAAGTGTTAAAGAGCAAAGATGTCATTTTGAAGACTAAGGTGGGCCTGACTCAAGCCATGGTATTTTCAATAGCCTCGTATACATGTGAAAGATGGACAGTGAATAAGGAAGACCGAAGAATTAATGAATTTGAATTGTGGTGTTGATGAAGAATACCGAAAATACCATAGACAGCCAGAAGAACAAATATGTCTTTTAAGAAGTACAGCTGAATGTTTCTTAGAAGCGAGAATGGTCAGACTTCATCTCATGTGCTTTGGTCATATTGCCAGAATGGACCAGTCCCTGGAGAAGGATATCATGCTTGGGAAAGTAGAAGATCAGTGCAAAAGGGGAAGACCCTCAATGAGATGGATTGGAACAGTGGCTGCAATGATGGGTTCAAGCATAGCAAAGACTGTATGGATGGCTCAGGACCAGGCAGTGTTTCATTCTGTTGTACATAGGATCACCATGAGTTGGAGCTGACTCAATGACACCTAATAACAGCAACAACCAGATCTGCTCAGGATGTCATTTTGGGATCTTGGAGTGAAGATATCCTAATTCCCATCCCTGCATGACTGTATAAGACTCTCTCTATACTTTTTCCTACACAGCAGCTCTTACAGGGCCAGTGCAATTGAACTGGGGTCTGGGAGATAATCTAGCATGCCCTTAAAACTCACCCATGTTACATGGAGAAACCATGGCTTGGGATGAGACACTTCAATTTAGCTGTCAGATAGTGAGGGCCAAAAAGGACATAAGAAAGGTGCGTATGTGTGTGCGAGAGAGAGAGAGAATGAGAGAGAGAGAGAGAGAGAGAGAGAGATTAGGGAAGTTAGGGAAGTGGGAGGTGATACTTCTCATGGTCCTCAAGACCAGTTTTTTCAATCAGTGCATTACAACTTGTTAGTTTCATTATCGGGTTATAAAATCAATTTAGTGGAATCAACTGGCATTCAAAGAGATGGACAACACTAAACTTAAATAGAATAAAAAATAACACTGCAAATAAAAAGATAGGATTTGTTTTGTGGAACTTGTTTAAATACACATACACACACACATTTGTATGGTATGTATGGCTTACTATGTGAAGTGTTTCTTCCTGTGGTCATAGGATGAAGTTGAAAACACTGTTCCCAATTCTGAGAAAGATACAAGGGCCCAGCCTCATGTGATGAACTCCAGTTCCAGGGAAGAGAGAACATTTCTTTCTCTATGCATGTATGTATATACGTTGAGTGTAAAAATAAGACATTTCACAAAAGATTAACTTAGTTTTCTGAGAATACAAAACTGAGCCATTTGACTAGCCACCTATTTCTACCCATAGTTGCTAACAAAAGACTTATATTTACTCAGATGCTCTCGTTTTTCTAATGCCCTCTCCCCCTTTGGCATCTGGTGAAGCCCATGAACTCTTTCTCAGAAAAATGCTAAATGTATAAAATAAGATGCGTATAATGAAGAAGAAACCAATTACAATGAAATAGTTATCAAAATGCTATAAAACTTTTTCATATAGTATAATAAATGTGCTTACATTAAATAATAAGATCTAGCACTGGGACAAATAAAATATAAGTTGAGTTAATTTTCTGGAGTCTCAGGTGGTGCAAATGGTTAACATGCTTGATTCTAAGCCAAAAGGTGGGTGGTTTGAGTCCATCCAGAGTCACTTTGGAAGGAAGGCCTGGCAACCTGCTTCTGAAAAATTAGCCATTGAACCCTTCTACTCTGACACATACGGGGTCACCATGAGTTGGAATTGACTTGATAGCAACTGGCATTGGAATTCACATTCTGTTGCTGCTGTAACGAATTACCACAAATTTAGGAGCTTGCAAAAGTACAGAACACTCATTTACTATTTTATGGTTCTATAGGTCAGAAGTCTGGGCAGGCTTGGTTAGTTTCTCTGTTCTGGGTCTCACAAGGCCAGAATGGTGTTGGTTGTCCTGGTCCCTTAGCTGGAGGTTCTGGGGAAGAATATACTTCCAGGCTCATTCAGATTATGAGATCCAGTTTTGTGTGGCTGAAGGCCCGAGGACCCTGTTTTTCTGCTGGCTATTGGCCAAGGTCTTTCTCAGCTTCTGGAGGCTGCCTACATTCCTTGGTTCATGATCCCTTCCATCTTCAAAGCAGCAACAGCACATTGAACCCTTCTCATGTGTGTAATCTCTCTGATTTCCTTTTCTATCTTCCTCTTCTGCTTTTAAGGGCTCGTATGATTAGGAAAAATTAAGAATAATCTCTCTCTTTTAAGATCAGCTGATTTACAGCCTTAGTCACACTTGCAGTGTTCCTTTTAGAACACTGCATGTAATAATATATTCATGAGCATTACAAAAGTCATGGGGCCACAACTGTGCCTTCTATACAGCTCCAATTAGAACACAGATGACTGAGCCCACTTAGAGTTTCTTACCCAGTAGGGACCACACTTTGAGAATAGCTGTTGTAGAGGAAGGTGCCAGGTTGGGTCAGAATGTTCTATAGCTGGTCACCTTTACTCCCAGCCTTAAGACCTCCACAGGCTTGTTTAGAGAGATGCTCATGGCTAGATTTTTGCTGGTTTTGAAAGATTTTAGTGGATCCTCCGTGGAGTAGCTAGGCTGAGAGCTGCAAGGGAGATTTGGTGGTCCTGCCCCTCAGCATGGCTACTGTCATTGGGGACATGGGGGGTGGTGGTAGTGGTGGTAGGAGTGCTCCTTGTAGCCTGAGGGCTCCAGCCTGGCATGGCTCTGGCAGCTGGTTCTGTCTATGTTTAGGGCATCTAATGCTTCCAGAATCCTCCACAGCAGGGGTTTTCAGGGTGTAGTTCTAGATCAGCAGCATAGCATCACTTGGTAACTTGTTAGAAATGCAAGTTCTCAGACCCACTCTAACCTGCTGAATCAGGTACTCAAGCGGGTGGGGCCCGCAACCTCTGTTTCAACAGTCCCTCCAGACTCAAGTTTGAGAACACTGATCCAACAGCTGCCCTGAGATTAGAGTTGGCAGCCCCTCCTTCAAGTAAATGGAACGTAGCCTATGTGCAAGACCCCTGGGAATGGCACCCCTTACAGGTGCAAAGGAAAAGACAGGCAATTCTGGTTCCATAAATTGCATCAACTGATGGTTTTTCTGACAAGGAAGTGAAAAAAGCCATATTAATTGCAAAGACTGAACCGTCCAGATAACATCTTTCTTTAAAGGCACATACCACCATCTTGTGGTGAGTTTTGGTAAGACAGTGTGTAAGGAGCCCTGGTGGTGCAGTGGTTAAATGCTTGGCTGCTAACTGAAAGGTCTGGGGTTGGAAAAATGTGTCATTCTGTATCTGTAAAGATTATAGTCTTGGAAGCACTACGAAGCAGTTCTACTCTGTCCTATAGGATCCCTATGAGTTGGAATTGACTTTGTCTTTTACAAAGACCTTGAACTCTGGGGGCCTAAGAGTACAGAGGCAGGAGCTCACCCCTCTGTATGGGTGCTCCTGGGTCCATCTTGACCCATACGGTGTAAAGGCCAGCCTGTAGCCATGCTTTCACATTGACTCTTTCAGCTTCTATTGCCAAACTCCACGTGAGGTTTGGAGAGGGGTCTTGCCCTCAGCTGCTTACAGCCTAATGCAGGGCTCAGGTGTGATGGTGGTGAGGGGACAGACGTACAACAAGTGATGGAAATGGTCCACACATAAGTTCACAGTTGCCTTCCTCTGGACAAATTTCAGGATTTGCAGCAGGGTCTGTAGCCCACCTGCGTCTCTCTCCAGTGCTTCTCCCTGCAGCGAGCCTGGGTAGTTTGTGGGGCACCCTGACCTCTTCTTCCTCTCTCCTGGCTCCTCATGCAGTTTCTGGCACCTGCTCCTTGGCTCATCACTTTCTGGAAGTCTCTGTCCTTCTCTAGTACCCTGACAGGCTGCATATCCTCCTGGAAGCTTCTCTGACATCTCCCAGCATGCTAGGCCTCTTGTGTGGTCTGTGATGCCTTGCATGTGTCTCTGTAACAGAACACAGGTCACTCCTGGGTTCTGCCTCCCTCCTTCTCCCCGCGCTGGAATCTGAGACCCAAACAGGTGGTCTGGGTCCAGTTGTCCTGTTGTTGGTAGCTGTTGTTGAGTTGCCCTTAATTCACGGGAAGCCCACGCATAACAAAACAAAGTATTGCCTGGTCTTGCACCATCTTCATGATCGTTGGTATGTTTGAGTCCATTGTTTTAGCCACTGTATATTTGGAGAGGCTTCCAACCTAGGGGCTCATCTTCCAGCACTGTTGTTGTTGTTGTTATGTGCCATAGAGTCGGACCTGACTCATAGCGACCCCTCCTTGGGTTTCCGAGGCGGTATCACTACGGAAGTAGATTGCCCCATCTTCATTCCAAGGAGTGGCTGGTGGGTTTGAACCGCCAGCCTTCTGGTTAGCAGTCAAGTGCCTTAGCCACTAGGCTACCAGAGCTCCCTCCAGCACTGTATGAGACAATATATATGGGACATGCATACTTCATGCAAAAAAACTAGCAAACGACAACAACAACAACACAACAAACCACTGACTCATGAGATAATAGAAAAGATCATACTTGCCATGTAGGGTGGAAAGACTATACCTGATTTTTGTAGCCTCGAATTTCCCAATTTGTGACAATCCTTGATGATTCTGTTTACAGTTTAAAAGTTTACTAAATGAAGACACTTGGGAGGAATCTTTGTGTGGTCACACTCAGTCCCCAGTGTTTTTTTGGGGACATTGCAAGATTCAAAGTGGCCTGCATTTGGTGCTTGCCTGTTGATATGTGGGAATGAGGAGTTTTCTAGGGGGCTCTGGGAGCAGGGGCTGAGGCAGGGGGATCTGTGGATTCAAGAAGGCTCTCAGACCCTATACAGGTGGGTTTGAATTGTGCTATGGTATTTAGGGCAAGTAAGTGGGCCCATGTGCCCCAAATTCTTCCTCTGTAAAGTGGTAATAATAACAGCCCCTCTCTCATAACATTGTTGGGAGTTTGGATGAGTTGATCCATATTAGAACTTGCCAGCATATTAACTCTTGCCCCAGGCTGAGGAACCCATTACCAAAGGGGACAATAGACTCTTTTAATACCTGAATTTTTCTTTTGTTCTTTATGATGGAACATTTCAAACATA
>NW_006922087.1:1198168-1199679 GCF_000298275.1 Orycteropus afer afer | reverse complement strand
TTTTTTTTTAAATAAATAAAACACTTCATTTATTGTGATTTGGGTGAAAGTTTACAAGCAAATTGTTTTTTCATTCAACAATTGATACACATTTTGTTTTGTAAAATTGATTGAAATCCCCATAATCTAACAACCCTCTTCTCACTTCCTTTTTGTGTTCCCCACTTCCCTCTTTGGTTTCCCACTTCCTTCTTGTGTTTTCCATTTACCTTTGCCTTTCTTTCCTATCCCCATCTGCCGTCTGAACTTTACCCCTGGGCAAAAGCTACCCTTATGCTTTCAAATGATTGATTGTTCTAAGGGGTATGTACCTCTCTGGTATTATTGTACACTTTATAGGCCTGTCTGTTCCAGGCTTGAAGGGTGTCTAAGTGCCACAGTTTGTGGGTTGCACCAGTCTTAAAAGGGGTCTTTTGAAGCAGATTTGCCTGATGCAATATGTTATTTGAATTCTTGACTGCTGCTTCCATGGGCGTTGATTGTGGATCCAAGTCAGATGAAATCCTTGACAACTTCAATCTTTTCTCCATTTATCATAATGTTACTTATTAATCCATTTGTGAGGATTTTTGTTTTGTTTATGTTGACATATGATCGATATTGAAGGTCTTTGATCTTCATCAGTAACTGCTTCAAGTCTTCAGTTTCAGCAAGCAAATTTGTGTCCCCTGCATATCACAGGTTGTTAATGATTCTTCCTCTAATCCTGATGCTGCATTCTTCTCTTTATAGTCCAGCTTCTCAGATTATTTGCTCAGCATATGGATTGAATAAATATGGTGAAAGGATATAACCTTGATAGACACCCTTCCTGATTTTAGACTATGCAATATCCCCTTGTTCCATTTGAACAACTGCTTCTTGGTCTATATACAGGTTCTGAACGAGCACAATGAATTGGTTTGAAATTTCCATTCTTCACAGTGTTACCCATGATTTGCCATGATCCACACTGTCAAATGGCATTGCATAGTCAATAAAACACAGGTATACATTTTTCTGGTATTCATTGTTTTCATGCAGGATCCATCTGATGTCAGCACTGATACCTCTTGTTGCACCTCCTCGTCTGAATGTAGCTTGAACTTCTGGCAATTCCCTGGCAATATAAATGCTACAACCATTTTTGAATTATCTTCAGTAAAATTTTGCTTGTGTGTGATAATAATCATATTGTTCGGTGATTTCCACATTCTATTGGATCACCTTTCTTTAGAATGGGCACAAATATGTATCTCTTTCAGTTGGTTGACCAGATAGCTATCTTTCAACATTCTTGGCATAAATGAGTGAGAATTTCTAGCTTTGCATCTGTTTTTTGAATCATCTCAGTTGGTACCCTGTCAATTCCTTGAGCCTTGATTTTACCAGTGCTTTTTTAGTACAGCTTGGACTTCTTCCTTCAATACCATTTTTTTTTTTTTAATTGTGATTTGGGTGAAGATTTACAGAGCAAATTCATTTTCCATACAGCAGTTCACATATACTTTGTCTCATGACATTGACCACAG
>NW_006922087.1:1196172-1196832 GCF_000298275.1 Orycteropus afer afer | reverse complement strand
TGCGATGAACGTGGGTGTGCATATATCTGTTCTTCTCATTGCTCTCACTTCTTTAGGGTATATACCTAGTAATGGAATGGCTGGGTCAAAATATACCAATTGTTCTTGATCATATGCCACCTCTTGAAATGGTTGAAGGTTGACCAATTCTTTTTGGTACTTTGTATATTCCTTCCATCTTTTCTTGATGCTTCCTGTGTCATTCCATATTTGCCCATAGAATCCTTCAGTATTGTAATGGTGAGGCTTCAGTTTTTTCTTCAGTTCTTTCAGCTTGAGAAATGCCCTTTTGGGTTTCTAACTCTAGGTCTTTGCATGTTTCATTATTATACTTTATTTCTGGAGCTGCCCTTTGAAATCTGTTCAGCTCTTTTTCTTCATCATTTTTTCCATTCACTTTAGCTACTCTGTGTTCAAGAGCCAAGATCCATCTGACATCAGCAATGATATCTCTTGTACCATGGCCTCTTCTGAACCCAGCTTAAATTTCTGGAAGTTCCCTGACAAGATACTGCTGTGACCATTTTTGAATTATCCTCAGCAAAATTTTACTTGCATGTATGCGGTGAATTGCTTGATGTGGCTCTTCTAGCCATTGTCCTCCATTCTGTGATGTTTTGTAAATCCCATTATCCATGCCTGTTTGGGGTGGTGTGGTAG
>NW_006922087.1:1180282-1182050 GCF_000298275.1 Orycteropus afer afer | reverse complement strand
CCAAAAGGTGGCTATTCATGTGGACTTCACCAGATGGAGTACACAGGAGTCAGATTGACTACATCTGTGGCAAGAGGCAATGGAGAAGTTCAGTATCTTCAGCCAAAACAAGACCAGGAGCTGGTTTTGGACAGAGCATCAACTGCTCATATGCAAATTCAAGATGAAGCTGAAGACAATTAAAAAAAGTCCATGAGAGCCAAAATATGACCTTGAATACATCCCTCCTGAATTTAGAGACCATATAAAGAATAATTTGATTCAGTGAACACCAGTGACTGAAAACCAAAGGAATTGTGGGATGACATCAAAAGCATCATCCATGAAGAAAGTAAAAGATCGTTAAAAAGACAGGAAAGGAAGAAAAAACCAAAATGGCTGTCAGAAGAGACTCTGAAAATTGCTCTTGAATGGGGAGTAGCTAAAGTGAATAGAAGAATTGACAGGATAAAAGAGCAGAACAGAAGATTTCAAAGAGCAGCTCGAAAAGACAAAGTCAATTATTATAATGAAATGTGCAAAGATCTGGAGTTAGAAAACCAAAAGGGAAGGACATGCTCAGCATTTCTCAAGCTGAAAGAACTGAGGAAAAAATTTAAGTCTTGATTTGTAATATTGAAAGATTATGTGGGTAATATGTTGAATGATGCAGGGAACATCAAAAGAAGATTGATGGAATACACAGTCACTATACCAAAAAGAGCTGGTAGATGATCATGTATTTCAGGAGGTGGCATATGATCAAGAACCAATGGTATTGAAGGAAGAAGTCGAAGCTGCATTGAAGGAATTGGCGAAAAACAAGGCTCTGGGAATTGACAGAATACACATTGAGATATTTCAACAAACGGAGGCTGTTTTGGTTACCTATTGCTGCTCTGACAAGAATATCCCACAAATGGGATGTCTTTAACAAACAACAGTTTATTCCCTTACAGTTTTTGGAGGCTAAAAGTCCAAATTCCAACTGCCAGGCTCTAGGGGCTGTGTGAAAGCCCCTTGACCTCGGGCTTCAGCTCTGCCTCTTACTCCTGGCCCACTGAAGGTAGAGGCATCTCTTCACTCAGGCAGCTACTGGCTGCTGAGGCTAAAAACCCAAAGTTGACAAATAAAATGGCACAGTCCCGATGTTACCAAACAACACAGCAGGCCATTGATTCAAGTTCATTGAAAGTCCCAAGATCGGCAGAGCATGGCAGACTGTTGAACAATGATTTGACTACATGCAGGGTTCAAGCATGCCATAAGCTAGAGTAAAGCTGCTTCTTATATGTGGGAAGCAGACCACATACCTAAAACAGCTACTCAGTTGCTTGTGGGAGATCCCACCATGGAGTTGATTGCCAGTCTCATCATGGAGAATAACTACCACCAGCTGCCCAGCCACTCAGCCAGGCCCAGCCAAGTTGACACACAACCTTAACTACCACAGATATCATGTGGGAGGCACTCACACAGCTATGCCAAGAGGTTTGGAAGACAGCTACCTGGCCAACTGACTGGAAAAGATCCATTTTTGTCACCATTTCAAAGAAAGATGATCCCACAGAAAGTGGAAATTGTTGAACAATATCACTGATATCACACACAAGTAAAATCATACTGAAGATAATTCAAAAATGGTTGCAGAAGTATATTGACAGAGAACTTCCAGAAATGCAAGCTAGATTCAGAAGAAGACATGGAACGAGGGATATCATTGCTGATGTCAGATGGATCTTGGCTGAAAGCAAAGAATACCAGAAAGATGTTTACTTGTGTTTTATTA
>NW_006922087.1:1178725-1179702 GCF_000298275.1 Orycteropus afer afer | reverse complement strand
GATGTATTGCATTGGGCAAATCTGTTGCAAAAGACCTCTTTCAAGTGCTGAAGAACAAAGATATCTCCTTGAAGACTAAGATGCACCTAACCCAAGCCATGGTATTTTCAATCACCTCATATGCATGTGAAAGCTGGACAATGAATAAGGAAGACTGAAGAAGAATTGATGCTTTTGAGTTGTGGTGTTGGTGAAGAATGCTGAAAGTTCTGTGGATTCCTAAAAGAACTAACAAATTTGTCCTACAAGAAGTGCAACTGGAATACTCCCTGGAAGCAGGAATGGCCAGACTTCTCACCTACTTTGGTCATGCTGTTAGAAGGGACTATTCTCTGGAGAATGATGTCATGCTTGGTAAGGTGGAAGGTCAATGAAAAAGTGGAAGGCCCTCAACAAGATGGATTAACACAGTAGCAGCAGTGATGGGCTCAGGTATAGTTGGGATCATGAGGCTGGCACAGGACAGGGCAGTGTTTCATTCTATTGTACATAAGGTTGTGTGGTAGTTACATTTGTGGGTAGTTACATTTGTGGGTCTGGTTGAGTGGTTGGGAAGCTGGTGGTAGTTATTTCCTATGATGAGACTGGCAATCAACTCTGTGGTGGCATCTACCACAAGCACCTGAGTAGCTGCTTTAAGAATGTAGTCTGCTTCCTGAATATAAGAAGAAGCCCTGGGGAATGGTCTCTAGCTTATGGCACGCTTGAACCCTGCATGTAGCCGAGTCCTTGTTCAACAGCCTGCCATACTCTGCCAACTTGGGATGTTCAATGGACTTGAATTAATGGCCTGCCGTGTTGTTTGGTAACATCAGGACTGTGCCTTTTTACTTGTCAACCTTGGACTTGTCAGTCTCAGCAGCCAGCAGCTGTCTGAGTGAAGTTTGTCTTTTTGATGTTGAGGTGTTGGAGTTTTTTATACATTTTAGAAATAAGTCCTTTGTCCAGTATGTTATTGCTGAATATTTTTTCCCAGT
>NW_006922087.1:1175357-1176490 GCF_000298275.1 Orycteropus afer afer | reverse complement strand
TCTATTTATGCCATAAATTAGGGCCCCTAACTATACTCCTATTTTTGGTTTGATGAACTTTATAGATTTAGGTTTCACATTAAAGTCTTTGATCCATCTGGAGTTAATTTTTGTGTATGATATGAAGTATGAATTTTGCTTAATTTTTCTGCAAATGGATATCTAGTTTTTCTAGTTCCATTTGTGAAAGAGACTATCACTTCCCCATTTAATGGATTTTAGCCCTTTGTCAAAGATCAGCTGACCATAAGTGGATGGATCTCTTTCTGGGTTCTCAGTTCTGCTGCATTGGTCTATGTGTCTGTCATTGTACTAATACCAGGCTGTCTTGACAACTGTGGAAGGCAGTAAATCTTTACGGAAGTAGATTGCCTCATCTTACTTCCACAGAGCAGCTGGTGGATTTGAACCTCCAACCTTCTGGTTAGCAGTCAAATGCTTTAGGCACTGTGCCACCAGAGCTCCCTTATGCTCCATATAGTGCTCCAAAACCAAAAAATCCATGGCTGACTTTTCAGAAGTAGATTGTCAGTCCTTTCTTCTGGGACACCTCTGGGTGGACTCAAAACATCAGCCTCTCAATTAATAGGAAAATGCATTAACCATTTGAACCACCCAGGGACTCCTCCTTATGCATTGAAAGATCTTAAAGTGAATATAAGACCACCCCTTTGTATTTTCCTGCCTTAATTTTTACTTTCCCTGGGTTAGTATGTACATGGTGACTTCCTAAAGTTCTTTTATGTGTGTACACACACACACACACACACACACATTTTAGTATCAAAACATATATGTAACTCCACTGATCAAAATCAGGAGAAAATTCAAGCACCTTAGTGACTGAATGAGAACTGGAAACTCCCCCTGCTTTTATTAACTTTAGTGACAAATAGCATCTTATATATTTAGTATGAGTTCTTTTTACTCACTTTTTTGGCTATCAGTTTTATATGAATTCCTTGAAGTGTGAAAAATGTACTTTAATTTGAGTTACACATGTTGTTCCATAGATTTCTGGGTTGGCCATCTTGGGGGCGGGGCTCTATCATGGCTGATCTTAAAGAGTGCGGCTACTGCAGGAGACCTGAGCTCAGGTTTCATGTTCTTCCTTGGCGTAAGGATCCATTGCT
>NW_006922087.1:1160255-1161209 GCF_000298275.1 Orycteropus afer afer | reverse complement strand
ACAGAAAGGTAATTGGATACCCCTCTTGTTTGTAAGTTTTAATTTTGATGCAACTTTCAATGGGGAGAAAGTTTACAAGAATAGAACAAGGGACCCCTGAATGCTTTCCAGAGTCACCAGTTGTTTACATTTTGTCCCATTAGCTATACCATTTTCCCCCTTTTCTACTTACATCTAATGTATATTATTTTTTAACAACAATTTGGAGATACTGTGTTCTGTTTGCCTTAAATACCCTGTCCAACAGAGAAGGGGCATTTTCCGATGATAACTTTCCCACTTTTCTGTAAGTGTTTCACAGCTTATGACTTGAGAACAAAGAAGTGCTTATTTCATTTAAATCCTCATCTAGTATGTAAATTTATATATGGTTAAAGTTTCAAAATTGTTTATAATACATGAGCAATTTGATTTAGGGTGATTTTTTTTCATTTTTGCTTAATATTAGAGAGCTGCTCTTGCTCCTGGGTTATCTGGCTTGATGAAATAAAGATGACAGCCACACTCTTTCTGGTTCTTTCTACCAGGCTCAACTCTGCCTTCATGGAAACTCCCATCACCCTCTTCACCCAGTATCCCAGAGTCCCCCTCAGCCCTCGTCCTGGTGGGAAAGGTAACCCTGGCTTCTTCTGTTTTCTGTTGTGTCAAAAATAGCAAAAAACAAGTGGCATTTTTCTTAACCTTCACATTTATACTCCCTTCTAATTCATCTGGAAATTAAGTTCTTCTATGTGAGGGTTCCTTCTCTCCCTCTTTCAAGTAGCCCCATGGGAGTTAAATGACTGAGCAAAGAAGTTTGCAAGGAGAAAATCAGACCTGGGGAATACATTGTCCTGTGAATATGATTCCTGAATATGAAGCAGGTTACCCTGAAGAACTTCCTGAGCTCAAGTTGCTGAAACAAGTATTTTTATTTTTTGCCCCCAAATTAAATGAACTCCCTTATGGATGAGG
>NW_006922087.1:1155638-1156617 GCF_000298275.1 Orycteropus afer afer | reverse complement strand
AACAACAACAACATCAATCAATGGGAGGTCTGCTCCCAGGAGTCTTAACTCTGTGGTACTCCTGGCCTGTCACATGAGCAAGCAAAATAGATTTGGGGGCCAAGAAAGCCCTCAGGCCAAGAAGTACTGGTGTTAGCATATGGAAGTCAGGTCAGTGTACATGGCTAAGGGCAGACAGGCAAGGCACCAACACTGTCTGCCACAGCATGTGTACTGGATACACTTTTTTGTTTTCAACAGGTTTATTGAGATATGATTCAATTTAGTTTATACCATTCATTTGACCCATTTAAAGTTTACAATTCAGTGGTTTTTAGTATATTCACAGTTGTGCAACCATCACCCCAGTCAATTTTGGAACACTTATACCTTGAAAAGAAAACTTTAGCTATCACCCCCCTCCCAAATCCATAGTGAATGTACTTTTGCATAAGATACTTAATATTTTGTGTCAGAGATTGCAATTTTAGTTGGTGAATTAATTAGTCCAACAAGCATTTATTGAGCATGTCGTGTGCCAAATAGTGTGCTATGTTGATAAAGGAAGATGTTTTCAGATTTATTAATGATCTCAGTTTACAATAATATAGCCCTATCACATGCATGTGTGCATGCTTTCTTACATACATACCCACTCTGGTGTTTATGTTTATGTGTCACCTTGGCTGGGCCTGGTTGAGTGGCTGGGCAGCTGGTGGTAGTTATTCCCCACGATGAGACTGGCAATCAACTCCATGGTGGGATCTCCCATAAGCAGCTGAGTAGCTGCTTTAGAGATGTGGTCTGCTTCCTGTATATAAGAAGCAGCTTTGGGAATGGTCTCTAGCTTATGGCATGCTTGGACCCTGCATGTAGCCATGTCATTGTTCACCAGCCTGCCGTGCTCTGCCCATCTTGGGACTTACAATGGACTTAAATTAGTGGCCTGCCGTGTGGTTTGTTAACATCGGGACTGTGCTGTGCCTTTTTACTTGTTAAC
>NW_006922087.1:1148546-1153998 GCF_000298275.1 Orycteropus afer afer | reverse complement strand
CCAGGGGTGCCTTGAAAGAAAGACCTGGTAATGTACTTCCCAAAAAAATCAGCCTACAGAGTCCTGTTCTATTCTGACATGCATGGGGTCACCATGAGGTGGAATCCACTTGATGGCAAGTGTTTTTTAAAAATATTTTTGGAAAGAAAGGTCATTTTTATATTTAGTCAATCAACAAAAATGGAATGGGGCCCCATTCTATGCTAGGCATGATTCTAGGTACCAGGGAGGCAGCAGAGAACAAACATATGTGGCCTTGCTCTCACAGACATAACCAACGCTCCAGTAGGGGGGAAGAAAATGCCTAAGCAAGCATATAATGAGAAAGTTAGATAGAGATGCTGAAGTCAAATAGGGTGACATTTTGGAATGATTTGTGGGGGCTGGTAGTAGGGGGGTGGGAAGTTCGGTGACTTGGATTTGGTGGTCCAGAGAATACCTGGTGGAGGAGGTGACATATGATCTGAATGACAAGATGGGGCTAGTTATGTGAAGATTAGAGGGAAGAGCATTTCAGGCCTCGGGAAATACAAGCGCAAAGGCCCTGGGGCAGGAATGGACTGGACCTGTTTTAGGGGGAGAAATAAAGGGAACTGTAGGGGGACAGTGGGAGGAGATGAGCTTGAGGAGGGAGGTTAGCAGCATTTTCTGGACAGGCTCACCTCAGCCTGGAAGGCTCACAGTGTGGTTAAATCTCAGTGGACACTTTGGGGCTCCATCAGGCTCTTACCCTGAAAGCCCTGGGGTTTGCCCACTGGTTCATTTTCTTGGCTGCTGCTTTCCACTTTCCCGCAAAGAGTTGTGGAATGAGTTTCAGTTCCCAGCCCTTCCTCTCCCTGAGGTCTGTTAAAACATTCACAAACATTTGTCTTTTATAAAAAAGTATTACTTTTTAGTAAGCATGGGGTTCAGCCTGGGCCTCTCAATAACATCAATGACAGGAAAACATGGGAGCTTTGACATAACCTGAGACACGTAAGGTGTGAGTGCTGGTCGGTATGAGTGCTGGCCATAGTGTAATGTGAGAGGTCTTGCCCCCCCCCCTCCCCCCGACTCAGCCTCAAGCCTGGTCTAGGAGGGAGGCTCTCACAGCTGCCTCCTCCATCAAGCAGCTTTACCCTGGCTCGCTACCCCTCCTGTTTCCCTAAGTGTAACAGCTGGGACCAGTAACTGCTGCTCTACTGGCTGCTCGAGTGCCTCGCCCAAATCCCCCAGCCTAGGTGCTCTGGTTCTTGTCTATCCCCACGGCTTCTCACTACAAATACCCTCGGCTCTCCTCCTTAGGGTTCTCTCCTGCCGTAGGTGCGTGCATGCTCCACACACTGGGAAGGTCTGAAGTGATGGGGAGATAATATCTCCAGGAGCAGCCCTCAACCCAGTGGGTAAACACCCCAGTTCTCCCTCTGCTCTGTTGGGCTAACTCGGAGGCAGGCTCTGTCCAGTCTTTCTAAGGTCCCCTGTGGGTTTGAGACCCTGATGCTGACGAACCCACCCATCAGTGTGCTGTGCATCTACCTCCTTCTCTTCCTTGTATCACTTTTCTGCTCCCCTCCAAATGCTTCCTTTCGAATAAACCACTTGCTTTTGAATTCCTACTTCAGGGTCAGTTTCTGGGGGAACCCTCCCAGGACAGCTGATCAGCATGTGCTGCCTTGATTTTGCATTGTAAATGCTCTGCCCACGCTGGACGCAGCCCTGATCAGACTGTCAATCAAGACGTTATCCTGCTTTCCCCTGACCTTGGGGTGGCAAGTGACCTGAACAACACCAATCAGATTCTCTCTTGCTGGAATTTGAAATGTGAGACCAGTGAAACCAAGACCGAAAATGTTGGTGTTCCTCCTCTAATAGGGGTGTTCTGATGAAGTGATTCACTGGTTCCTAGAGTGGTGCCAGGTCCCCAGACATGCCCTAATCTTCCTCTTCCAGGCTGATTTTGGCTGGTTCTTCAGGCTTCGCATTAGTTCTAAGAGTGACTCCACATGCTTTTGACATATTACCTATTTGCTTTTACTAGTTAGAATTGAATCCGATTGCTTGCAACCCAAAGATTCCAAAGATAATTGCAACTTGATGAGATTTGGTATCAACAAAGGATGGGAGGAAGTTTGAATCAGGTTGGGTTGTCCCAAAAGCAGACCCTAAACACGGTCTTGGCTGCAGATGGTTTATTACAGCAATGATCACAGGAAGCTCAGGGTGCCAGTGAGTAAGCTGTTGTTTCTCAGCCCCATCCCTGCCCTTCTGTACGCTCCTTTGTGGAGTTCCTACTGGGACTTTGCAACCCCATTCCTCGTTTGCCAGCTGCTCCTTGATAGGCTCTGTCAGTAGAGGAACTAGAGGAAGAATGAATGGCTGGGAGGGTGAGGGCACTTGTTCTTTTTTATTTGCTTCCTGTTCCCACTGGCATCACCCAGGAAAGCTGCTTCACCCTGGTGGCAGCAGTGCCTTCCTATAGCAGTAACTGACTCCAATTTGTGGTTTTTCCAACATTTGTGGAACCAGCCTTGTTTCCATCTCCTCACATGTACCAGCACCTGCCCATTATACTCCCTCCTTGGAGATCTGCGTCCCAGCCCCATGAACCCTTCCTGAAAGGTGAGACACCCCAGCACCACCAGCATGTGCCCTCACAGAGGTCTGGATCCCAGCCCCATGGCCTTCTCCAGGCTTCCAGGTTTCATTTTTAGAGTCTTCCCTTAGGTAGCAGTTGCTTTTCAAAGTTGCTACCTTTCCTATACGTTAGTGTTCTCTTCTTCCTTTTTTTATCCTTAAGTTTTTAAAGTTTATTGTTGTTGAGAATATATACAACAAAACGTACACTAATTCAACAGTTTCTCTATGTACTTGTGACACTGATTACATTCTTCGAGTTGTACAACCATTCTCACTCCCCACCCCATCCCGTTTCGGAGTTGTTTCACCCCCATTAACATAAACTCACTGTCTCTAAGGTTCCTATTTGAACTTTAGAGTTGCTGCTGTTAGTTGATCCCAAATAGATAGTCCTTAACAGAGAGAGCATAATACTCAAGGTAGACAATTTTTACTAGTTTTTACTGTTTGGTTTTAAGAAGAATTCAGGGATACTTTGGGTTTAAGATTTAAAGATTGTCTCAAGGCAATAGGTTCAGGGGCCCAGCCAGCCTTCATGGCTCTAGAAAGTTTGGAGTCCATAAGAATTTGAAATTCCTTTCTGCATTTTCCCCTTTTGTTCATTTGATCAGGATTCTTCCAAAGAATCTTTTTTTTTTTTTTTTCTTCCATAGAATCTTTGATCAAAATATGCAGTACTGGCCCCTGGGCGTCATCCACTTCTGGCCTCTTGGCAAAGGAGGCAGTTGTTCTGGAGGCGATTAGCTACACGTTCCACATCCTTCTGCTATTCCTGCCCCTTCTTCCTTTGTTGCTCTAGGCAATAGAAACCAATTGTTACGCCTTGGATGGCCACTTGCAAGATTTTAAGACCCTAGGCACTACGCAACAAACTAGGATGTAGAACAGAAGCAGTAAACATGTTATCAGGCTAACTAACTGGGATGTCCCATGAAATCATGACCCTAAACCTCCAAACCAAGGAACCAAAGCCCATGAGATGCTTGGTTGTACATAAACAGCCTCAGCAGCTACTCTTTTTTTTTTTTTTTTCCCCCTTTTTGGTCATTCTTGTAAATATATCTATCACACAACTTTTGCCAATTCAACTTTTTATAGAAGTACAATTTACTGATAGCACTTACAATAATCAGCTATGCAACTCTACCTTTAATCAATGCAATTTTTCTGCCACTGTAAACTGAAACCCAATACTCCATTGCTTAATTGACCCCCTTTCTAAACTCCATTCTACCCCTGGTAACCACTAATAAACTTTGGTTTCTATACATTTGCTTTTTGTCTTTTTTAATAAGTGAGGCCATGCAGTATTTGTCCTTTTGTGATTGATTCATTCAGCATAAGCTTCTTCAGCATTTTTAATTAACTAGTTAACAACTCTCTATTAAATCCTCTCATACAATAACTGGTGCAATTTATGCCCCCTGACTGATGAGTGAGTGGGGCCATGAGGCCAGCAAGGGAGGGAGCCAACACGGTGCGTTCATGACCAGGGGCTGCTGTGGGCACCTGGGGCTCCACCCTACAGGGGACCTCTCAGAGACTGGGTGGAACATATCTTCAGCTTATCCCACCAGGAGGCAAGGAGGCTGAGTGTCTGCCCGATTTCCTGACATGTCTGGCTTGCTCCACCTAGGCCTAGCACACCTCATCTCTGCAGCCAGAGAATGACCTCCATCCCCAACAGAGAGACAGAGGGGCCTTTGGCATGTATGAAAACTGTCTCCAGATGACCTTCAGGATAGGACAAGGAGATACAAGGCAGGGCTCGGTAAACATTTGCTGCAAGGGGCCAGATCGCAGGCCATACAGCCTCTGCCGTAACTACTCAACTCTGCCATTGAAGCACAAAAGCAGCTGTAGCCAATATGTAAATGAATAAGTGTGGCTGTTTCCAATGCAACTTTATTTATAAAAGCAGACACTGGGCTAGATTTGGTCCATGGGCTATGTAGTTTGCTAAGCCCTGATACAGAGACTACATCCACACCATTTACATATCAGAGGAAACTTCTAATCTGACATCTCTACTTGTTTCTTCCACTGTCATGTTGGAAAATTTCATTTAGGTCTCTCCTTGACTTGCAGCTTCTGTTTTACGAGAACATCTTCAAGAAACCATCATAATCATGCTTATGCTAAAATATTTGTATCATAGACTTATTGTTGAGAAGTGGTTGGTGAATGAAGTCATCTAAAAAACTCATGATATTTGGTACATTAATGATGAAGGACATTATTCAAATACCTTGATTAGTACAAGGCTTGAATAAAAGCAAAAATGTCACAAAAAAGTTACACTGACAAGTTTTATTCAGATAAACAGGATTTTTGACAGGAGATATATAGTCTGTCAGAAGATACATCCTGGGTCAGTATTTCTGCTGTACTGGTCTCCTTCCCATTTACACTTGCCCATTCACCTGCATGTTATGCTCTTGTGACCAAGAGCTTATTAGGTAGATTGCTTGTCACGTGGCAGTCAGTGATTCCAGAACTTGGGGCCAGGAGAGAAAAAGGTTGCTCTTTCATCCAGTTTAGAGTGGCTCATGAGACATCCCCTAGGCTGCAGAGGGGTGACTTTCAGGGTTGTATGAGATAGCACACCCCATGTTGAGACAGTAAAGGTGGCTTGGCCTGAAGTCACATTGTTGGAAATCTAGGACCTAAGGACTTACAAGCATCATGTTGCCTTTTTGGCATCTGAAACTCTGGGCTGATATTTCTAATTGCTCTCTTGTTGTTGTTGTTAAGTGCCGTCGAGTCGTTTCCGACTCATAGCGACCCCATGCACAGCAGAACGAAACACTGCCCGATCCCGCACCAGCCCCACAAT
>NW_006922087.1:1147055-1147596 GCF_000298275.1 Orycteropus afer afer | reverse complement strand
TTCAAAAGTTCTAAGGTAAACGAAACTGTCAGGCTTGCTCGGCATGTTTCCCTCAGGCCAGATATTGATTCCCAGTCCTTTATAAATCCCAAACCAGATTTGATCAGAGATTTTTGAACCCAAGGAAAGGGACTCTTGGCAAGTAAATGCACAAGAGACCAATGGAAAACTCAAGTTCCAGTTGATAAATTTGCAATGCAAGGAGGGGGTGTACCATTCTAGAGATCCAAGTGGTTGTGTCCTTTGCTTTGATGTCCCTTTTCCCGGTGTTAATATTCTTGGGACCTGAATTAAGTCTTAGGAAGCTGTGTTGTTGTTGTTAGTTGCTGTTGAGTATATTCTGACTCATGGTGGATCCATGTGACAGAATTGAACTACTCCATAGTGGAAGGGCATTGAGTCACAGCATTAGCAGGTGGATGGTTGTTCTGGTTACCTAGTGCTTCTCTGATGAGAAATGTACCACAAGTGGGATAGCCTTAACAAATAGGAGTTTATTCTTACAAGAATGAATAAGTGTGGCTGTTTCCAATGCAACTTT
>NW_006922087.1:1144817-1146660 GCF_000298275.1 Orycteropus afer afer | reverse complement strand
CCAGCTGCCCAGCCACTCAACCAGGCCTAGCCAAGTTGACACACAAACATAACCATCACAATGGTGTTTCAAGGCATTCCATCTGGGGATGACCCTTCCTTGCTCATCCATTTCTATCCTAGTAGTCTTTGGAGCTTAGAATTTGCCTTTTTATCATCTTATTATTGATTGAATTGTGTCACTCCCCAAAAAATGTGGAAGTCCCAACCCTCATGCCTGTAAATACAATAACTTTTTTGGAAATAGAGGTCTTCTTTTGTTATGTTAATGGGGTCATATCAGAACAAGTTACACCTTGTAATGTACCCAGAAATGTTCTGGTTAATTGACCTAATAATTTGTTTAGTGCTTCTGTTCCACCTCCTAGTTATTTTCATAGTGTCTGGGGTCTTAAATGCTTGCAAGTGGCCATCCAAGGCACAACAATTGGTCTCTATTTGCCTGGAGCAACAGAGAAAGAAATAGAGTCAGGAATAAGAGGAGGGAATGGAATGTGTGGCTAATTTCCTCCATGAACAACCTACCTCTTTGTTATGAGATCAGAATTGGATGGTGCCTGGCTACCATTACTGAACATTTTGATGAATGACTGGAGAGAGGAATCCTGATCAAATAGAAGAAAACAGAACTTCAAATTCTCATGGACTCCATACTTCCTGGAGCCATGGAGGCTGTATGAACCCCTGAAAGTATTGCGCTGAGATAATCTTTAAACTTTGAATGAAAATATCCCCCGAAGTCTTCTTAAAACCTAAAATATCCCATTAAGTATTCCCTTAAGTCTTCTTAAAATGGTTAAGCAATAAAGAATATCTGCCTGGAGTATTATGCTCTTTTGAAGAACTATCTATCCTATTGGTGCAGTGGTTAAGCACTCAGCTGTTAATCAAAAGTTTGGGGGTTTGAACTCACCCAGCAGTTCCTTGGGAGAAAGATGTGGCAGTTTGCTTCCATAAATGTTCTTGTTGTTGTTATGTGCCATCGAGTCTGGCCCGACTCATAGCGACCCCTCCCTGGGTTTCCAAGGCAGTATCACTACGGAAGTAGGATTGCCCAACCTTCCTTCTGAGGAGTGGCTAGTGGGTTTGAACCGCCAGCCGTCTGGTTAGTAGTCAAGTGCCTTAGCCACTATGCTACCAGAGCTCCCACTGTACTATTAGTGATAGGATAATATCCATATGCCTACAAGGAAGACCAGGAGCTCTGGTAGCGTAGTGCCTAAGGCACTTGACCGCTAACCAGAAGGCTGGTGGATCAAACCCACCGGCCACTCCTTGGAAGGAAGATGGGACAATCTACTTCTGTAGTGATACTGCCTCGGAAACCCAAGGAGGGGTCACTATGAGTTGGGTCTGACTCGACCGCACATAACAACAACAAGGAAGACCAATTAATACTACTATTATTCAAATTTATGCACTAACCACTAAAGCCAAAGATAAGGAAACTAAAGATTTTTACTAACTTCTGCAGTCTGAAATTGATCAAATATGCAATCAACATATATTGATCATTACTGGTGACTGGAATGTCTAAACTAGAAACAAAGCATCAGTAGCTGGAAAATATGGTCTCAGTGACAGAAATGATGAAAGCTTGCATGGTAGAATTTTGCAAGACCAATGACTTTCTCATTGCAAACACCTTTTAAAAACAACATAAACAGTGACTACACATACAGACTTCGTCAGATGGAATAAACAAGAATTAAACTGACTACATCTGTGGAAGGGAGCTCTGGTAGCATAATGCCTAAGGCACTTGACTGCTAACCAGAAGGCTGGCGGTTCAAACCCACCAGCCACTCCTCGGAAGGAAGGTTGGGCAATCCTACTTCCGTAGT
>NW_006922087.1:1133406-1144717 GCF_000298275.1 Orycteropus afer afer | reverse complement strand
GGGTTTCCAAGGCAGTATCACTACGGAAGTAGATTGCCCCATCTTCCTTCCGAGGCGTGGTTGGTGGGTTTGCACCGCCAGCCTTCTGGTTAGAAGTCAAGTGCCTTAGGCACCATGCTACCAGAGCTTCCCCATAAATATTCCAGCCTTGGAAACCCTGTGGGGCAGTTCTACCTAGTCCTATAGGGTGTCTGTGAGTTGGAATCAACTGGATAGCAACAACTATATGGGATCAAATTGACTACAGCAACTTGAAAGATTAGATAGGAACCAAAAGGGGCAGTGAGTTTATGTTAATGGAAGAGGAACAACTGAGAGAAGGAGGGTGAGAATGGATGCAAAATTTGAAGAATGTAATCAATGCCACTGAAATGTACATGTGGAAACTTAAATTGGTGTATGTTTTTGCTGTCCATATTCTCAACAACAACAAAATGAAATAAATGATCTATTAAAAAAAGTCCTTCTGAGTGGTGTCTTTTAAAAAGAGCAGATGAGACACAGATACACATACAGGGAGAAATACCATGTGAAGACAGAAGCAGATGAATCTGTAAGCCCAGGAATTCCAGGGATGGCTGACAGCTATTAGAAACTAAAAGAGACAAGGAAGGACTTTCTTCTCGAGCTGACACCCTAATTTAGACTTCTAGTCTCCCAAACTGTGAGAAAATAATTTTCTATTCTTTAAAGCCATCTACTTGTGGTGTTTTTGTTATGGTAACCCTAGCTCTGGTAGCATAGTGCCTAAGGCACTTGACTGCTAAGAAGGCTGGCGGTTCAAACCTACCAGCCACTCCTCGGAAGGAAGGTTGGGCAATCTTACTTCTGTAGTGATACTGCCTTGGAAACCCAAGGAGGGGTTGCTATGAGTTGGGGCCGACTCGACGGCACAGAACAACGACAACAACAGGTAACTAAGACACACCCTCTTGGTTTCTTACCCTAAAAACTGCCAGGTATCATCTGCCAACTTTTGTCACTCTGATTCTTTTTCTAAGCTCTCATGCACTGAAAGTGCTCTCCTTTCCTGCCATTCGGTTGGAACATTCCTTCTTTAAACAAACAAACAAACAAAAAAGACACTGCAGTTGAGTTCATTTGATCCACAGCGACCCCTCCTTGGGTTTCCCAGGTGGTATCTCTATGGAAGTAAATTGCCCAATCTTCCTTCCAAAGAGTAGCTGGTGGGTTTGAACTGTCAGTCTTCTGTTTAGCAGTCAAATGCCTTAGGCACTACACCACCCCCAGCTACAACCAAATTCTCCTGTGTGAGGCCAGCAGACATTTTGTGTTGATGTTATTTCAAACTCCTGGAGTTTTGGAACCTCTTTTTCTCTCCCCCAACTATTGTGTCTGATCTTTGCGTTTTGATATTTAGACATTTTTATCAAATTAAGCTCTTTCATCTAAGAACTTAGTCTGGCTATGAGGTCCCCAATTCTGCTAGTTCAACATCTCTCGTTAAGTATCAAATGCTTACTATGTGTCCTGAAGGTTTTGCAGTGTGTGGTTTCCACAGCTCACTCTAAGCAATGAATGCATTGATCACATGAAAACATACTTATTAATTTATAAGGGATAATAATGATAACATATAGTAGTAACTTTATAAGAATTGTCTTTTTTTTTTTTTTTTTAAACTTAGCCTTTTGGAAATTAATCTTTGAATTTAAGTATTTATAAGAAGTGTCACAGTTTGTCACAAGGTCAGACTTTGGAACTTACATGTTTCATTATTTGTTTTTAGTCATAACTTTCTTAAGATTATAACAATTGGGTTTGATAAGTCTTGTATTACAAGACAAAATTGTGAATTCTTTTTACTGCACTGGTAGTGTAGGGCCTAAGGCACTGCACTGCTAACCAGAGGGCTGGCAGTCCAAACCCACCAGTAACTCCTTGGAAGGAAGATGGGGCAATCTACTTCTGTAGTGATACTGCCTTGGAAACCCAAGCAGGGGTTGCTATGAGTCAAGTCCTACTCCACGGCACGTAACAACAACAACAACACTATGATAAATAAAGAGCTCTGGTGATGTAGTTAGTAAGGCATTTGGATGCTAACCAGAAGTTTAGCAGTTCAAACCCACCAGCTGCTCCACAGGAGGAAGATGAGGCAATCTACTTCTGTAAAGATTTATAGCCTTGGAAACCCAATGGGGGTCACTATGAGTCAGAATCAACTTGATGGCAGTGGGCTTTTATAATACATATGATGATGCAATGTATTCATATTTTATTAATAATTATTAAGAGTTGCTAGAATAGCTTGTAGTCATATGGGTTACAGCTAGTTTGTAATAATTTGCATAGGACCACCCAAAAAGAGAGGTTGTTATGTTAGTCAGTACTTAAAAATATACTTTAAGGGAATGACAACACTCTCCATAGTAGGCACTTTAATGCTCACCAAATGTTTCATTAGTTGCTCTACCTATTGCTTTGCATATAGGCAGGGTCATGTGACAAGTACTAGCCAATGAGCAATGGGTGGAAGTAAAATATGACTCTCTTTTCAGCTGAACAAAGAAAGTGGATGAGAGTTCTCTATGGGCTCTCATCTCCCTGTGCTCCTTTATAAACCACAACACTGAAATAGCATGGGTCGTTGAATCACTGTATGGAAGTCTGTGGCCCTGTGGGAGGGAGTGACCAGAATCCTCAGTGGCATTTGTGTAAATGATAAAGACACCTTTATGGTAAACCAATGAGATTTTAAGGCTATTTGTTACATAGTATAATTTATTCTAGCTTGATTAATGTACTCAAAAACAGTGTTTTAAAAAGATTTTTGACTATTAGCCACAATAAGAAATGTATTTTACATTGTGAGCCGGTATATATCCCAAAAAAACCCCAAACCCACAGCCTTCAAGTTAATTCCAACTCATAGCAACCCCCATTGGGTTTCCTAGGCTGTAAATCTTTACAGAAGTGCATTACCTCATCTTCCTCCCACAGAGCAGCTGGTGGGTTTGAACTGCCAGCCTTCTTGGTAGCAGTCAAATACCTGATGCACTGCACTACCAGAGCTCCTTAGTACATATACACTCAGACAAACATTTTAGGAAACAATAAAAACCAGTTGCTGTCAAGTTGACTCTGGCTCATGGCAACCCCATGTGTGGCATAGAAGAACTATGCCAGATGGGGTTTTCAATGGCTGATTTTTCAAAAGTAGATCACCAGGCCTTTCTTCCTAGGTGTGCCTGGTTGGACTCTAATCTCTAACCTTTCCATTAGCAGTTGAATGCATTAACCCTTTACATTGCTAAGGGACTCAGGAAATGACACTTATCTTTAGTATGTGTCCTGTTCTGTTCTAAAAAAGATGCTAGTCTTGACCCCTCTAAATTGACTAATGGGTATCAGAACTGAGTTGGAAAAATGCTACTCTAGATCATAATTTGTATAAGATTTTATATGCTAATTATAAGCCTTCATGCACATCTGTTAAAGCAGACTTTCTAGACCTCTTAGCAACTTTTTATTATGTCATGGTAGAACAGTTGGAAGTGTTTTTATATAATATATAGCTCATTTCACATGATTTCTGGAAGGTGATGTTTTATTGTTGAGCCTCCTAATTTACAACATTTTTTTTTTAATTTGCTTATAAAATTTTGTCACAAGGAGTAAAATGTTAACCTGATTAATCATTATTCACTTATTTTCATTTTTTTAAATAAATGACTATAAATAACTGTCTCTTGCATTAGGATCAGGGATATTATAAAAACATCACTAGCTAGACATTAATTAGTGTTAATATTGAGGCCTAAAATGAAAGAGACCAAATATTTATATATATAGCATTATATATATTTTTTATATACTGTATACTCATATCAAAACTTGCCATTTCAATTAAGAAGCTGTTAAGTTACTCTTTTCATAAATTATACAACTGTGAAAATATGGATAACTATTTTATATTTTTGCTGCTATATAAGACATTTAATGTTTATACAGAGAGCTGCAAAAGTACAGATGTTATGCAATGGGAATAGATGAACATTTTCACCTGAATTTCCACTGGCTTTTTCTTCAGCCAGATCATTTTGATATATTCTTTGAGTATTCTTTTAGAGATGAGTATGGTGTCTTTTCTTCAATAAATGCATATACACACATTTTAGGTATATGTGTACATATACATTTATATATACAAGTATATATATACACACACACACACACACATGTGTGTATATATATATATATATATATACACATACACACACATATACACACATGCATATGGTTTACATATGTATTATATATATATTTCTGTGTGCACTTATACACACATGTACACATAGTATCCTTTGGTTTATTTTCAGACCATTAATGTGAAATGAATTTTGGATGATTCCCATTAATTTCTTTTTTTCTTTAAATCTGCACTGGTTTAAAAAGAGCTTCACAAGTAATAAATTTCTTTTAAAAATCATAAATATTCTTACACTTTAAAGCATTATATAGGGAAGGTCATAGGTGTTAGAGAAGTCAGAAATTCATGCCAACATAGGGGACAAAACGAAAAGAAAATGGCTTTTCCAGACTTGGGTTTTCCAGACTTTTCTCTTAAAATTGTTCCCTTTGGGGAACTGAAACCTAGTACTAGGCTTAGCTACATGTTCCCATGGAAAGGGTGAGATAGAGCCAGAAATGGTTGAGAACAAATCATTTTTGGGGAATGGGTGGACCTTGGGACTGGGGATGAGAAGCCAATCTTGGTAGGAAAACAAACTGTCAGCAAGTCAGAAAGCATTTTCTGTTTGGTAGTGAAGTAGTGCAGTGTCTTTTGGGATAGGCAATTTCAGCTGCATGGTAATGCCATCATAGATTCTTAGTTGCCAAGATGGTAACTGTGTGCTTTTTCTATAAAGTTCTTCTCTTGCATCTTTTAAGCTTCAGGTTACCAGAGGATGAGCTACTCTTCATCTTTCTTTGGCAGAAGATGCCCCACATGAATGCAAGTCCATGTGGAGATGGCTGCTCATATCTGCTTCACATAGGTCCTCCATCCCCTTCATACACATCTTCCAGCACAGAGGCTATTTCCCCAACACATCAATGAAAACTGAACGAGTGAGATACTTGCCTCCAGCTATATTTTTTGGAAATAAAAACCCCAAATATACATTTGTAAAGCTGTCCAAACAAACAAACAAACAAACAAACAAAAAACTCACCTCTCTTTTCCCATTAGATTAAAACTCTCCAAAGTGATTTAGGAAAAGGAATGTTCCTGATTTTAAAGTTACTAAGCTGCTTTTCAATAGATGTGTTGCCAGACCTGCCTTGTTTTTCTTTTGGATAGCTATAGGAGAAGCCCCAGAAAATTGGGGCTGGGATGAATTCTATACCAACTGGGGATAATTTGGGCTGCTCTTGCAGATTTTACCATCACTGAGAGCAGCAGCTGGTGTAGGACAACCAAGCACATACATCCTATGTATGGTGCTGGCTGAGCAGGGTGAGCTATGGCCTTGGGGTTGGTGGTATCGTTTCCAGTGCTCATGCTTTCAGAGTCTCTTTCCTCATCCAATGATTAGGACTCTTTACCAATGGTATCTTTCAATCATGCCACCTTAATTGATGTCACTGACTTGTCTTGCTAAGTTCAAAACATCTTTCCCCAAAGGACTGATGGCATCTCTGGTCCTTAAGAGGTTCAGAGCTCACCCTTTGCTGTGAGCTTCAAATTTCTTTTTATTTACATCACAGATACTCTGTTGAGACTGCTGAAAAACATTATTGGAGTCCCTGTGTGTGGCTTTTTAAATGTATCTTTTTCTTGCCATGGATGTCAAAAAAGTGAGGGGAAAGCTATCCCAGTTTTATTTGCAAGATACCACCTATTTGAATGACCCAAATGAAGTTAGAGTCACACATAGACTGTGGAGGGGGTGGGGTTGGAACATTGTATATTTGTGGAGTAGAATAAAAAAGATTGCTTCCATTGCAACAAAAGGAATCATTGATTGTGAGTGAAGTGTCCAAGCAAGAAGAGAAAATCATTTGTCTGGGGTGACAGTCATTGCTGGGAGTCTAATAGAAGAGTGGAACTAGGGAGGGGTGCCAAAGATGGGAGGGAGGCAGGTGGTGCAGATGACAAGTAGCACTAGTTCTTGCTCAGGATGCTCTTGAGGCTTCTCTCTACAGCTTCATCCAGTTCCTCCTCCAGTTCTTCCTTCTTGGACATGGCTAGCTTGGATTGGTAATCCCTCACGACTTGGTCAATGTAAGGGGCACTCTGGGTGCCATGGAGCATCAGGGTCCACTCCTTCAGCACCCCTCTCTGGGGTGCACTGCCAACAAACCCCAGCTCAAGAGTCCAGGTTCCCCGGGCATCTTCCCCCCAAGTGTGCGTGGTCATGAAGGGCCACTTGTCAAAGCCCACCTTGGAGTCATCATCTCTTGGGCGCCGGCTCAGCAAGATGGATTTGGTGCCCATCGGGGAAGTCATATTGATGTTCAAGTCTCCTCTCCTGCTGGCGTTGACTGTGATGACGGCTTGGACATGCTCAAGGTAGCGGACAAAATTTTCCTTCCCCTCGCAAGCATCAGTTGTGAGGGTCAGCACCAATTTGCCAGTGGATGGTATTTTCCTGGGGACAAAGTGATAAGAAGATCTGTTAAGGGAAGGGCACACCACATGGAGCATGGGTTTGAAGGCAGTTTCAGGTAGCATGAAGAGCAGGGCCTTTGGGATGACTTAGACAGACCTGGTTTTAATTTCCACACTAGGTGTGTGAACCTAAGCAAGTTACTTGTACTCTCTGAACCTCCTTTTAGAATGTGTAGTGAAACAGATGCTATTTACACGCCTCCACACATGTCCTATGTCACCTTTGAGTTCACCTGCAGTTGTAGTCACATGTACCCTGAATGTTTTCCACCTCAGGCATCTCAGCCTCTTTCCTGGGGCTTTTTCCTATACCATGGGTGCTTGCACAGTCTGTGTGCAGGGCAACCTTTTACCAATGATTGGTAGGAGGTGGTGGATAAATATTCCAGTTTCCTCAATGGAACTGAGCTTAGTTGCCTATGGTGATAAACTTGCTCATTAATGCCCACTTTCTGGGATTCCCCACCCCAAACACCTTATTTCACATATCCACTTCCTCACTAAGATAATTTCTCAAAAAGCTATCAACATTCAAGTCCTGTCTCAGAGTCTGCTTTTGGGGAAACACAGAATGAGACAGGGTGCCAAGTACTTTGATAAATAGAAGCTATTGCTAATATGATTGTTATCATTATCATAAAATGAAGCTGAAGTTGGGTTAATTAATCCTAGTGAAAAACTGCTTTGAAAGATCAGGAGACTTTGGGGGTCACTCTGGTCTCAGGATTGGAATCCCATGGAGGGACAGTCTAAGCTCACCCTAGCTGTATTTCCAGCTGTCTTTCCATACAATCAATCTTTCTGGAGATGGCATCATTCAAATGTGAAATAAAATAAACCATGCTATATTTGATGATTGTACACCAGATGGACTTTGGGAACAAATCTGTTTGAATTAAAATTCTGTTTCCACACGTACTGATCATGGGAACTTGGACAAGTTATTTAAGTAGCCTAAGTCTCAGTGTCATTGTTGGGTAATTTTTGTGAGGTTAAAGAAGACAATATATGTATGGGATTTGGGGAAGATGATCAACCTTCCCTCACAAATACAATAAGAAATACAAGAAGGAAATGGTGCTCAGCTTTGAGGAACTTTGAATTGAGGAGCATCAGTCAGCAGGCAAGAATCAGTGAATTGACAATAACTTGTTTGTGGTAAGAAAATTGCTTTTCTCACTATCCCTGCCCTTCCCCATCCATGTAGCTGCTGTGAACTGGGGAAGTGGCTCTAATAAGAGTCAGCTTCCCTAACCACCACATCCCCTGGCTGTACAAAGAGATAAGGCCTCAAGCTTCTATTCTAAAATTAATAAGGCAGACTTACCTGTGAGTCTGTTTGGAGTGTGCCAGCACCTCCCCTGTGTGGACCCTGTCAGCTGCAAGCCTATTGTGAATTATTGCAGAAAGCTTTGCAGTGGAGTCTGCTTCCATAGTCAACACTCTACCTGCCTCTCTGCACACTCCATAGCTCAGTCCTCTGAAATCAACAGGACAGACCTCTTGGGGAGTCAGTTCTGGTCTGTCTTCTTACCCTTCTGTTGGGTGCTGAAGACTACTGATTGAAGTTCTTATGTGCTAGGAAGCAGGCAACTTGAGTGGAGGGTATACCTACAGCCACAGCCAACAACATACTGGGTGGTGATGTGTCTGATAGCAGCAAGGCAGACCTTCCTGGGGGTCTTTGGAGTGACAACCTATCTCCTACCCAGACATTGTCACATGCAGGCTGTCTGTGAATTGCTACAGAAGTCCTCTGTAGTGGAGCCTTCTCCCATACTCAGCACTCTACCTGCTTCCCTGTGCACCCCATAGTTCAGGCCTCTGAAACCAATAGGACAATCCTCCTTTGGGGTCAATTTGAGTTAGTCTGCTCCCACCTCTTGGATGGTGCTGAGGACTGCTGACAGAGGCTGCTATGTGCTACAAAGCATGTGTCTTAAGTGGAGGCAGCACTCACAGACAACAATCTACCAAGGAGGTTCTGATAGCAACAAGGCAGACCTCTTGTTGGGGATCTGACTGGAGTGTGACACCCCCTCCCCCTGGTAACTGTTAATTGGCAGGTGGTTGCAAACTACTACAGAAGGCCCTTGGAGTGGAGCCTGCTCCGGTAGTAAACACTCTACCCGACTCCCTGTTTACCCCATAGCTCAGGCCTCTGAAACCAACAGACAGACCTACTTAGGGGAAACTTTGGGTCTTTCTTCTCTCCCTTCCGGTTGGTACAGAAAACTGCTGACTAAGGCTGCTATGTGCTACAAAGCAAGCGTCTTGAATGGAGGCTACATACTATGGGGTAGGCTCTGATAGAAACAACTCTTTAGGAGTCTGTTTGGAGTGTGACAACCCCTTCTCCACCTGATTACTGTTGGATGCTACAAACTCCTACAGAAGGTTCCTTACAGAGGTGTCAGGTGAAGGGTCACCTAAATGGAGACTGCTCCCTTCATCACCAAAGGCCCACTGGGGCTCTGAAACCAACAAGACAGATCTTTTAGAGGTCCTTCTGGGGAAATGCCAGCTCCTCCTCCTCCTCCTGAAACAGAAGAAAGCCCTGAATGCAAGCTCAGATGTAAGTAGTCCCCAAACAGCAGGCAAAACCAAAGGGCAACACCCAATCTAGAATGGGTCTGTCTGGGAGCGGGCTCCCTAGACACAAATATGGTTACAGAAACAGACAGAGGAAGAGAGTAATGACCAGAGAGAGAAGACTTCACCCCTTGGTAGATAGATAGATTAGTGTAAAATATCTTGCCTGAGTGGCAGTGCCTGCTGTTGGACAGATTGACAACAATGTGTACTCTGGTGTGTTTGGGACACTCTGAAAGTTGAAAATTAAGATCTAGAACTTTCAAATCCTAATTAAACCATGGAGGGAAGAGCCATAACAGAGAGGGAGAAGAATGGGTAAGTGAAAGCCATAGGCTCTGCCTACCTAAGGTTTCTTTTTCTTTTTTTTTTGCAGAAAATAGTGCAGGCAAAAAACACCAAATACTGGGGAGAACTGAGAAAGTTAACACCCTCAAAAATTCTAATGCCCCAACAACAACAACAACAGCAAAATCACAAGACACACAAAGAACATCATCCAAATGAACATGATAAAGGGAGTGAAAGTTCATCTGGGGATGACCGAATAATGAAAGGGGAAAAGCAAACAAACAAAAACAGGAATAATATAATGCAATAATATTAAACATAATTAAAGAGTTAAGGGAGAACATAGATAAAGATCTCAAAGAAATAAGGAAAACAAAGCCAGAACAAAATGAGGAACTGAAAAATAGATATTGCAACTGAACCAAAACGAAAAGCAAACTCATGTCCATTGAGTCAGATCTGACTTATAGTGACCCCTTCTTGGGTTTCTGAGGCAGTATCAGTACAGAAGTAGATTGCCCAACCTTCCTTCCAAGGAGTGGCTGGGGGGTTTGAACTGCCAGCCTTCTGGTTAGCAGTCAAATGCCTTAGGCACTATGCCACCAGAGCCCCATTGCAACTGAAAGGGACAGTAAATGAAATGACAAACATAATAGAAGGATTTACCAACAGATTTAAAAAGGCAAAAGAAAGAATAAACACATTAGAAGATAAGATAGTTAAAATTTCTGAGGATGAAGAGCGACAAGGTTGGAGGCTCAAGAAGCCTGGGCACAGTTTAATGGAATTATGGGACAACAAGAGACCTAATATACATATCATGGGACTACCAGAAGGAGATGAGAGAGAGGGAAAGGGACAGAAAAAAATATTTGAAGAAATAATGACAGAAAATTTCCTTAATCTATTGAAGGACATGAATATACAAATCTAAGAAGCACAAAAAACTTTAAGCTGTATGATTAGCCCAAGGAAATCTCCCCCAAGGCACATCATAGTTAGGCTCTGAAAAAGTAAAGATAGATAGTTGTGAAAGCAGTGAGACAGAAGCAAACAGTCACATATAAAGGATCTCCAGTAAGATTAAGTACTGATTTCTCCACAGAAACACTGGAGATCAGAAGTCAATGGAATGATGTATTTGAAGTGCTAAAAGAAAACAAACAAACAAACTAAAAGACCCTGTCAAGCAAGAAAACTATACCCACATAAACTATCCTTCAAGAATGAGGGTGAAGGGTAAGATGGCGGACTAGGCAGAAAGACTGCACAGACCCTCTTCAACAAAGAAAAGGGAAATCAATTAACACAGACACAGAAGATAATCCTGGACCCCTGAGCCTTGAAGGGAAGGATATACAAGTGGACTAAACCCCAACTAGAAGAAGAATTTGCGTGAAAATACCAAAAAAGGAGACGGACAGAGCTGCAGTCTGACAGCGATCCTGAGCCATCCTGACAGCACAGACAGCTTGGAGATTCCCGAGTGGTGATAAGATCTAAGAATTAACCTAAAAATCACCCTGTTAGCCAGACACTGCACAGAGGACTTTGCACGGTGGCTGGGGAACAAACGAAGAAGGTAAAGAGAAAGGTGCGCTGAACTGTGGACTTTTGCCGGTGTGGAGGATGCCGCCATTTTGAAGGTTTAAAAAGTGGCTTGGGAGTTCCAGCAAGATGGTGAACTAGGCACAAGGACTGCACAGACGCTCTTCAACAAAGAAAAGGGAAACCAATTAACACAGACACAGAAGATAATCTTGGACCCCTGAGCCTTGAAGGGAAGGATAC
>NW_006922087.1:1096361-1126021 GCF_000298275.1 Orycteropus afer afer | reverse complement strand
ACTGGTACACCATCCAATCTGCAGTGTATACAACTATGAGACTAGAAGAACTAGATGGTGCCCAGCTACCACTGTCATCCACTTAGAAGGGGATCTATTTAGGAGACCCTTGATAGAGAGGGAGAACAATGTAGAACAAAAGTAAAAATCATTTGGAGAAAAAAAAAGTGGTGACCAGGTTTGGTCTGATAGAGCCTGTGGAACCACTGAGACTATGGCCCCTAGCTGCCCTTCAGGTCTGGAATTGAACCCACACCTGTGATTTCCAGCCAAACGAAATACAGGCATATGAGTTGAACATTTACCTCAAGTAGATACACTACTTGGGAGAACAATCATGGGAGAAAGAGGGGCTGCTTATGCACAGGGAAACAGCTCAGGGGGCAGAAGTGTATGGAGGGATGGACACTGGGAAGAGGTAACTATGGGGAGGAAGTGGGAAGGGAGCTGTTGCATTGTGGTAATTTGTGGTCAATGACATGAGACAAAATATATGTGAACTGCTGTATGGAAAGTGAATTTGCTCTGTAAATCTTCACTCAAATCTCAAAAAAAAAAGAATGAGGGTGAAAAGTAGGGCTTGCTATGAGTCAGATGCAACTTGATGGCAGCGAGTTGAGTGTGAGACAAAGAGAAGCTGAGAGAGGTCATATTCACCAGACTGGGCCTGAAAAAATACTACTGGAGATTCTGTAGATAGAAGGGACAAGACAGTGAAAAATAATGCAAAGATACACATGAAAAAGAAAGATGCCCAATGAAAGGAATTGTATGGACAAATAAAAAGCTAGTAATAAGGTACTGATGCTTGATAACTCTAATTGTTTTTTCTTCCATGCTTTTTAATGACAAATGTACAAATTAGGGTTAAAATTATGTTATAGAGCACACAAAATATAAAGACATAATTAGTGATAACAACAAAATGGGGGATGGGCAGGAAAATTATGTAGGTATAGAATTTCTTATACGTTACTGAAGTTAACTCGTAACAACTTACCTTAAAAAAAACCAAACTCACTGCCGTCGAGTGGGCTCCAACTCATAGAGACCCCTCCTTGGGTTTCCAAGGCAGTATCACTATGGAAATAGATTGCCCAACCTTCCTTCCAAGGAGTGGCTGGTGGGTTTAAACAGCCAGCCTTCTGGTTAGTAGTCAAATGCCTTAGGCATTAGGCCACAGGAGCTCCCAACTTACCTTAGGGTGTTATAAATATGAGCTATTAAATGTAATATTCATGGTAACCACTAAGAGACTATCTAAAAGACATATAGAAAAGGAAAGGTGAAGGGAATCAAAATGGCTTACTGCAATGAGAATCCTCATCTATATGATGAGAATTAATATTTATGAAGCTGTAATAGTTTTGTTAGAATAATGATAGTAATAATATTAACAGTCATCCTTTACTGAATGCCTAAAATACCTGCTATGTGGCAGTCACATAAGAACATTCAAGAGGTGGTTGCTGTGATGTTGTCTCTTTCCCATGTAATAGTGACAGATGGGTAGTAACTCATGTAAGAGGGAACAGCATCTCAGAAGTAATGGGTCCAAGGTCACACTGCTGTTAGATGGCAGAGCACATACTTTCTTCTCTCCCTTGCTGTTTCTGGCATTCACATCAGAGTTTTGTTTCCTCCCTCTCCTACAGAAGGGATCTTTGGGTAATGCAAAAGGGTAACAGGTGTGGCTACTAACTGAAAGGTTGGTGGTTCAAGTCCACCCAGAGATGCATCAGAAGAAAGGCCTGCAAATCTAGCTTCAAAAAAGTAGCCATTGAAAATCCTATGGAACACAGGTGTACTCTGACACATGTTGGTTTGCTGTGACTTGGAGTCAACTTGCTGGTAGCTGGTTTGATTTTGGTTGCTCTTACAGAACTATGTTTTTTTTTTTTTTTTTTTGAGAGCTAGCACACACACAATAAATATATTTTTCTTATTATAGTATAATTTACATAGAATAAAGTGCACAGATCTGAATGTGTGCAGTTTGTATCAAGTTCTAACATTTATTTTCAAAGCCACTTAAACTTCAGAGGGTCAGATCATGCATTTGGCCTAAAAGAGTCAAGTGTACAGTTATCAAGGGATCTGAACAGTTCATTCTGTGTGTAGCATGTTTGGGGCAATGTGACTTGACTACTGCTGGTTGAGGGGACAGGCCTTGCTTTGCGTTGCTCACTCCACAGCTGTACTTTTCTCTTTTATTTCAGTTGAGTGCTCTTCACTGAATCTCTTGATAAAGTCTTGTTAGAAAATTACTTTCCAAATTGACTGTTCTTGGGGAAGATTAATGCTGAGGATACTCATAAACCTGACAATCACCCCTTGCCCCACCTAGGAAGCAGTTTCTGTGCAGCCCTGCATTGCATGGCTGTTACTTTCTCCCCTCCTGTCCCTTGATGCTTGAGCAATGGTGACAAGAGCCTCCTCTGCCACATCGGCCAGCCAGCCTGAGGCACACCCCCTGAGCCTCTCGACTCAGCCTCTGAACTCTCCAATAAGCACATGCACAAGAATCCACCTGCATCTGAGAACAAGAACAGGTGTGGAGGGGAAATAGAGCAGAGCAGGGCAGGAAGGGAGCAGAGAACACTGAAGGGCACATGGAACGTTCTAATGGAGACTGGGCCTCATTTGTGGCTGTAGTCACCATTTAGATACTTAGCTGGTGCTGGCTGAACGTCCATTAAGTCATTCATTCAGAAGATATTTATCAAGTATCTATTGAGTGCCAGGTGCTATATTTTAGTCACTGGGAGGGGTGGTGGTGAGTACAGTAGATGACAAGGGAGACAAGGCCCTGCTCTTGTGGGCCTGATTAAGTTAGCACCAAGATGGCTTCTCAGTTTCCTTCTGTTAAAAATAATGCTCCTGATAATTCCTAGCTAGTGTGAGATGTTGGGACAATCACGTCTTTGGGCCTCATACTCCTTAACTGTAAAATGATGGATTTGAACAACAAAAGTTCCAATGTTCCCTCTAGCCCCAAATTCATTCTTTATAGGAATTGTTACAGAATGCTAAGTATATACGGAAACTGGGCAATAAATTGTCATTCATCTCAGCAAGTAAGTTGTCATTCATCTCCCTTTCGTCCCCCTGTGTCTGCCTTCCGCCTTCTCTCACAAACACACATAGTTTGAGAATACTTCGAGATCCATCTGTGTTCTTCATCCCTCTTGTCCAGTGCAATTTTAGAAAATAGGGATTGATATTAACGTGCACCACAACTTGGAGGGACCCAGCATATTCCTAGCTGAGTGGCCCCCTTAATGTTACAATGATGCCACCTTTTTGTTGATTGTGAATTAGCCAATTCACAAGTGCAGCTAACTGTAGATATATATGCCTATAGATACTCAGCCCTGAGGTCATTGCAGCCCACCTCACTGCTGGCCTGTTGTTGTTATGTGCCATCCAGTTGGACCCAACTCATAGCGACCCCTCCTTGGGTTTCTGAGGCAGTATCACCACAGAAGTAGATTGCCCAACCTTCCTTCTGAGGAGTGGCTGGTGGGTTTGAACCGCTAGCCTTCTGGTTAGCAGTCAAGCACCTTAGGCACTACGCTACCAGAGCTACTAGAGAAGGCCTGGCTACCTGGTGGGGAATGGCCGGTGGGTTGAACTGCCAGCCTTGGGTGTGGCAGCTGACTGCCCGAGGCCCTGAGGCCATCCCCGGGGGCCCACTGCTGGCCTAGTGGTTGTGAATGCACAGATGCAGGAAGCTTTGTCCTCTTTACAAGTCTATGGAAACTCCTCTTTGTAGGCCTTTCCCTCTTTGCAAGATGTGACTGAGTTTCCAGGCCCAAGGACCTTGTAGAATGAATATGAGGTTGAAGTGGCTGCTCTGTGAACTGGGGCCGTTATTTTACTTTTCTGAGCCTCCATTTTCTCAGTACAATGAGTCGCTGGGTGGTGCAAATGGTTAATGTGCTCAGCTGCTCACCAGAATTTTGAGGTTTGAGTCCACCCAGTGGCATCTTAGAATAGAAGCCTGGAGGTCTACTTTCAAACAACCACTGAAAACTCTGTGGAGCACTATTCCACTCTGACTGACACACACAGGGTCACCACAAGTCAGAAGTGGCTCAGTGGCAACTGAAAAAAAAAAAAAAAAAAGGGAGAGGGTAATGATACCAGTCTCCTGTGAGTCAATGAGATGATGGGTGAAGTACTAGTCCTAGGACCACAGGAGAGCAGTTCCTAGTAGACGGTAGCTTCAGAGACTCCCTGCATTCTGATAGGGCTGCCCTGAGAAAGCCTTCTGGGCTGCAGGGATTGTGGGTGTCCTCTAGTTTGCATATGGGGAGTGAGCAGTGGCTGGGGTTGGGGAGATGGAGAAAGCCAAGGCAAGAGGGTTATCAGGGGAAGGATAAGGCTGTGAAATGGACTGTTCACACTTTCTTGAAGTCTTGACTTCTTTACACTCCACTGAGTTGGTGTTAAAGGCATAACTTAGAGATATTACAGGTTCAGTTCCAGACCACTATCACAATAAAGTGAATTATGTGAATTATTTGTTTCCAAGTGCATAAAAAAGATATGTTTACACTATGCTGTAGTCTATTAAGTATGCAATAATAACATTATGAAAAAGTTTGACATGTGAGAATTATGAAAACGTGATGCAGAGACATGAAGTGAGCATTTGCTATTGGAAAAATAGCGCTGATAGGCTTGCTCGATGCATGGTTGCCACAAACCTTCAATTTGTGAAAAATATAATATCTTCAAAGTACAATAAAGCAAAATGCAATAAAATGGGGGTATGCCTGCACTACATTTGCAATGCCATTCTGTTTGCACTGTTTAGTATCCTTCCCACTAAGGGATAGCTACCAGATGTGTTTTAGAACTGAGCTGTCCAATAAGGTATCCACTAGCCTCATGTGACTATTTAAATTTAAGTCAATTAAAATTAAATCAAAGAAAACTTTAGCCCCTAGTCTCATAGTCACAGTTTCAGTGCTCAATAGGCACAGCTATTGGATCAGACAGTAAGATTTCTGCTATTACAGGAAGTCTCCCAGGTCTTCCTAATCACTGAGAAAATTATTAATTCAAGCGAGGGAAACAGTTGTCAATACCTACTCTGTGTTTATTTTGGGTAAAGTTAGTTATGGTAGCATTTAGTAGTGCTTAGCTTTAAATTAGCCATTTGGACAGTTGTTCCCAGTCTTGTCTCTATTCAGTCACTCCCGAAGAACAGCCTAGGCCTCTGCCAGTGACGGAGTCTCCAGCATGGCAGTTATGGAGTTAAGGGAGGGGGCTCTACCCCCAGATGAGTGTTTTGGCATCCCCGAGGAGAGCAGAAAGTCTTTCTGCACAGCCCTTATGATATTCTCTGAGCTTCATGTCCTTTAGTGGAGAGTCACTGAGGTACACTTAGAAGCTGCTCAGTAGGGTGGGTTCTGAAGTCAGAGTGTCTGGATGTGAATTCTCAGCAGTTATATGAAATTGGGTATGCCTTTAGCCTCACCAAGATCTTCTCCTTTGTAATGACCCTATGAGCTTATCTATGGACCTCACCTAAGTGTACAATGGGCCTAGTGTAAGGCCTGAGTGTGCACTCAGTAGGAGCTCATGAAACTCCATGTTGGATAGTATATGTAAAGAGCCTGGGATTTGGATTCAGATTGGCCAATCAGTGTCTTACTCTCGGAGCTCACCCAGTATACAGAGAGGACACTTGTCTATGGGAAGACTCTTATCCATAGGGGGCCCTTGCTCATGAGGGGACACTCATCCAGGAGGGGACTCTCTTCCATGGGGAGAATACTTGTCCATGGAGGGGATGCTCATTTATGGAGGAATACTTGTCCATGGGGGAATGCTTACCCATGGGGGGATGCTCACCCATGTGATTTTAGGCCATGGGGATATACAGTTCAGAACTTACATAAGAATCAGACAATTACTACATCCACAATTCCAGGAGACTATTATCTTTCTTTTGTCAGCAAATGTGAGGTAGGAGTGGCTAAAGTCACAGATGAGGGGAAAAGGGGGAAGTTACATTTATTCCTTGCCTACTCTGTGCCAGCTTTTCACTTGTCTTGTTAAAGTGTCCCAGCACCTGATGAAGAGGAGATATCTGTTCCATTTTACTGGTGAAGAAACAGAGAAGAGACTCTTATTTTGTGATCCATTAGGGGCTCATGAACCAAAATCAGGGAGTCTAAGAATTTAGATGGAAAAAACCTCACATCTTAATTTTCACTAACCTGTAACTGAAATTTAGCCTCTCCTTCAATCACGAATGCAAGCCATACACAGCAGTGGTATTAGCAGTTCCTTACATTTTGTAGCCAAAAGTCCAGCTGGTTCTATATTTCATTACAGGCATTGCAGGCATTTTGAAATAGAATTTTGATCATTATCAATACTCTGAAATTATTGTGGCCATTAGACTTACCACTAGAATATTTTTTCTTTACTTAATATGTTAATGAAAAGGACATATATTACTTTATCACAAATTTGTTTTTTAAAACATTTTTATAATTGGTTTTCAATTTAATTGGCCCTTTGTAATCCTATGTATTTTATCTAATGCATTTTAAAACATTATACTGAGATGTCCATAGTCTTCAATAAACTACCAAAGGGGGCATGGTACAAATAAAAGATCAAGAACTGCTAGAGTGTCGGAGTAGTCAAAAGTCTTGTCCAAATTAGGGAAGTGAAGATGTGAATCCAGGTCTGGATAACTGACAACAAAATCTGCAGGGAACTTAGGACCAAAGGGGAAGAGAGGGGAAGATATAGTCTGAAAGGGATTTGACTCTGGCCAACCTCAGATGATTGACAGAAATAAGGCCAGGGTAGGGGGTGGTTGGGCCCTCTGGTGGCATAGTGCCAAAGGCATTTGACTGCTAACCAGAAGACTAGCAGTTCAAACCCACCAGCTACTCCTTGGAAGGAAGACTGGGCAATCTATTGCCATAGAGATACTGCCTCGGAAACCCAAGGAGGGCTCATTATGAGTCAAAACCAACTCGATGGCAGTGAGTTTAGTTTTTTTTTTTTTTGGTTAGGGAATGGTTAAAATGAGGTAGACTTTAACATCATTTAAATGACACAATGACATTTGAATGACATAAATAAGAGGCAGATTTTACCATCATTTAAATGACATAAATCACACAAACATACTCTCACATTGGAGTACTACACAAAAGTGAGAATGAATGAGCTACTAATGCATGGGATAACTTGGATAAGTCTCACAAACATGATGTAAAGTAAAAGAAACTGGCCACAAAAGTGTGCAAGCCATGTGATTCTAGTTAGACAAAGTACAAGAGCTAGTACTAATGGTAAAATTTGGTATTTCTGTTTTACTGGTGGACCATGAAGACAGAGAGAAATTAAATATCTTGATTGTCCAAATCCTTCTTGCCATGGTGGAGAAGTTGGAAGTGAAGTGGGTATACCTGACTATCCCCATGGTTTCTGGGTGTGGAGCTCTTTGCTCACATCTGTCCAAATGGAAAGCTACCTCACTGATAAAAAGCAAGTCCTTACACTGGCCCACAAGTATAATGAATAATTAAATGGTGTTATAGTTACACAATGGAATATTATTCAGCACTGAGAATAAATAAAATACAAGTAGATGCTATAACATGGTCAAATCTCAGAAACTATTTTGAGCAAAAGAATTTAGATATAAAAGAAAAAAAAATACTGTATGATTCAGTTTGTATTAAGTATTACCACCAGTTGACCCATATGTGCCAGAGTAGAACTGAGCTCCATAGTGTTTCCAATGACTGATTTTTCAGAAGCAGATCACCAGGCCTTTCTTGTGAGGCATCTCTGGGTGGACTTCAACCACCAACCATTCAGTTAGCAGCAGAGCTTAGAAACCATTTGCACCATCCAAGGACTAATACAAAACTCACTGCCGGTGAGTCAAATCCGACTCACAGTGACCCCTCCTTGGGTTTCCGAGGTGCTATCACTATGGAAGTAGATTGCCCAACTTTCCTTTAGAGGAGTGGCTGGTGGGTTTGAACCACCAGGCTTCTGGTTAGCAGTCAAATGCTTTAGGCATTACACCACCAGAGCTCCTGCAGTGAAAAATAGATAAACTAATATATGGAGTTAGAAGTAAGAATAGTGGTTACCCTTGGGGAGATAACTGGAAGAGGGCACTAGGAAGCCTTCTAGGATATTGATCATGTTCTGTTTATTGATCTGGCTGCTGCTTACACCCATATTTGTGCATATACAAAGATAAATGGCACAAACCACTGAAGCAGTTAGGACTCACACCAAAATCAGGGGTTCTGAGTTACACAATTTCTATTTTATGTTAATGGCACCTCTGTGGTTGTACAATTCTACAAGCCTGCCTAGAAGATTGCTGCTCCTACATCAAATCCAGGCATCTCGATATAGACAGGAAATTTGATATTGTTGCCAATCCCATGGCGTCATCTCTGGGACATCATTCACATAGAGCAGAAGAATAGCTGCCTTCACTTACTCAGGGTCCTGGATGGAGCCTCCCACACAGTGAAATCGCTCAGGTACAGTTTTCCAGTCTTTAGCCATTTTCACCATTGAGCCTGCATCAAGGACCCCATAGCCAAAGAGGTGATTAAACTCTAGGCCGACCCCATTCCGCCGCCACTGATGGACCTCGTCGTGAAGCTGGTTCCTCTTGGAGGTGAGCACAGTCAGATGCTGCATGTCTCGCCAGGTCAGAGCCAGACTGGATACAGGAGGGAGAAGATAAGAGAGCAAGCAAGGGCAAGGGGCAGGGTGAGAAATGAGAGACAGGAAGAGAGACATCATGACTAAGAAAAGTAATACCCAGACATAGGGCCCTTGTAACACTTTGGTACATCTGAAGGTCCCCCACCCCCAAGTCAAGGAAGGGTCCATGAGCTATTTATAACTATTTTATTTGTAAATTAAAAATATTTTTGTTTTTCTTATTAAAGCAAATTTATTTCAAAAGAGATTTTTTTGAATCCCACTAGGGTCGCCAGAATTGAGAAGACTGACAATAGATTGACAATTCTTTGTCAACTGTTGACAAAGAAGTTGAATAACTGGAATTCATCTACATTCCTGGTAGGAGTGTCAATTATTGCAACTACTTTCGATAACTAGGGAGCTCTGGTGCTGTAGTGCCTAAGGCATTTGACTGTTAATCAGAAGACTGGCAGTTCAAACCCACCAGCCACTCCTCGGAAGGAAGATGGGGCAATCTACTGTAATGACTGTCTTGGAAACCCAAAGAGGGGTCGCTATGAATTGGATCCAACTCGATGGCAGTAGGTTTGGTTTTGGGTTTTTGATTTGGATAATTAGTTGGCTGTATCTTCTAAGCTTGTCATATCCCTAAGCTATGGCTCAGACATTCCATTCCTAGGTGTGTACCCAACAAAAATGTGTATATATATCCACTAAACACATGTACTTGAATGTTCATAGCTCCAAACTGCAAAGCCCCCAAATGCCCATCTATAATAGAATGAATAAACCAATTGAGATGTAATTATAGAATGGAATACTACACAATGAGAATGAACGCACGATAGCTACTCCAAATAATATGGATGAATGAATCTCACAAGCGTGTTGACTTAAAAAAGTCAATCACAAAAGAGAGCATACTGTATGATTCCATTTGTTTAAAATATAAAAACAGGTGAAACTAAGCCATACGGTTAGAAGTCAGGTTAGTCGGTAGTCTTTTAGGATGATGACAGGAAGGGGACCCAAAGTGACTTCTGGGTGCTGGGAATGCTGTTTCTTGATATGGGTGCTGGATACATGAGTGTGTTCCACTTGGGAAAATCGAGTTGAACTCTGAACTCTTATGATTCGTGCATTTTCTTTGTATATATGATATATATAAACTACTTAAAAAAGAAAATGTGATTTTTCTTTTATAAATGTAAAACCAATATCACTTAATATAAAGAATAAAAATAAATATAAATGATTGATGGCTTTAAATTCAAGCCAGATACTCTTGTGTGCCAACGGTTCTTAGCCTGAGACCTGTTTGCTCTTTGTGAAAAGGAGGATCAGCAAGTGGTAGAGAGGTGCTAAAGACATGCAAGCACCAAGTGGAGAATTTCTCCTTGATGGAATTGACCATATTGAAAGAGAACTGAAAGCAAATAACTTCTTCACTGTGTGATTCCAAGTTTTTTAAATGATATGTTGATGTCTTAACTGAAATCATCTTAGGACCACCATCTTGCCATTTGGGTTGTGCCATTTGGGTAACTCTGACTTTGTAGATGGAAGCTGTGGCATGTTTGAGTGGACTTACTTTCCAAATAATTCTTCTCAAATGTGCAAACGTAGCTGTGGTATTTTCAAACACTGTTCCCTCTGTCTGAATTCTCTTCTCCTCCAACCCAATCTGGAATACTTTCACTCAGCTTGGAGAACTCAGGTATAATCTGTTTCCAGACATCCTGAAGCATCTCCTTGATGCGTTGTTTATAGTGCATTGCTATAGCCTTGATATATGCCCTTATCTCCCATGAGGCTACCAGTTCTTCTAGGATAGAGACAATATCTTCAGTATACTTGTATCCTGAGTACTGAGGACAGATCTTGGCACACTGTTTGTCCAGTGAATAAATGAATCTGCTTGCAAATGTTATGTCTTGTCAAATTAGTGTCTCATGTTACTCAGTATCTTTTTTTTTTTTTTTTTAACTACACATCATGACCCATTTATGAGCCAGAAAATCAACTTATTGCAAAGGTTCCCTACCTGCACTGCCCATTAAAATTTTCTGGTGGATCTAGGAAGACATTTAAAATCCCACTGGACACACCACTGACCAATGACATCAGAATCTCTGGAAGTGGAACTCAGGCTCTGGAAATTGTTAATACTTCACAGATCATTCCAAAGAACAGCCAAAGTTGAGAACCAATGATATAATGGATGGGACGACCATTAAACAAATGAAATGTAACAGAATAGGAAAGAATAAGTGTGCATTATGTGTAATATGGGAAACTATTATTTTTTGCCTTGTTACAGTATTAGTTTTATTATTTATTGAAAAAATATTTTATTGTGCTTTTGGTGAAAGTTTACACAGCAAATTAGATTTCCATTTGACAATTTCTACACAAATTGTTCAGTTTACATTTTTTCACAATGAGTCAACATTCTCTTAAATTGTTTTATGGTTGTTCCATTTCCAGTGCTCTACTTTCCCTACTCCCTTATCTTCTCATTTCTGTTTTATAGTAATTGTTGACTTTTTGGTCTTATATAGATAGTATTTTAATGGAGCACCATACTCATGGCTAATATCCTTATTTTGTGTACCAATCTGTTATTTCACTAAAAGGTGACCTTAGTGGATAGTTTCAGTTCAAGGTTTAAAGAGTTTAAAGATAATCTCAGGGAGTCCTTTGGTGTCAACTCCCAGTAAGTCTGGACTTTTTAAGAATTTGAATTATGTTCTGCATTCTTCTCCCATTCTATCAGGTTTCATCTGTTGTAGCCCTGATCAGAACCATTGGTAGTGGTAGCTGGGTACCATTTAGTTCTGGTCTCAGGGTAGATGAGGCCATTGCTCATATAGGCTGTTACCCCTGAAGATTTTTTATATATATATATATATTTTTTTCTGAGATTTTGGTTTCCTTCTTTTTCTTTTGCTCTTGACAAGTAGAGACAAATTGTATTTAGGATGGTGGCTTGCAAACTTTTAAGACCCTAGACACAACTCACCTCACTAGAATACAGAACATGAATTTTGTGATGCAAATTGACTGAGTTGTTTCATGACATTAAGGTCCTATAAGGCTTCAAACCCAGAAAACCATCTACAGGGTGTTTGGTTATGTCTCAGAAGTATATGCAATTGTGTCCTCTATGAATATATATAGGAGCTCTGGTAGTGTTGTACCTAAGGCACTTGACTACTAACCAGAGGGCTGGTGGTTCAAACCCACCAGCCACTCCTAGGAAGAAATGTTGGGCAATCTACTTCCGTAGTGATATCGCCTCAGTAACCTAAGGAGGGTTTGCTTTGAGTCAGGTTTGAGGGCACATAACAACAACAACATGAATATATATGGGAGCTCTTGTGGTATAGTGCCTAAGGCATGTAACTGCTAACCAGAAGGGGGTTGAACCACCAGCCACTCCTCGGAAAGAAGGTTGGACAATCTACTTCTGCAGTGATACTGCCTCGGAAGCCCAAGGAGGGGTCGTTATGAGTTGGATCCAATTCGATGGCAGTAAGCATGAATATATATGGTTGAATGTACATATCTGTATGTACACATACACATAGACACTTTTATCTGTGACAAATATATACTCACTTGTATACATATGTGCCTGTACACATATGTGCCTATATACCTACATATGTGACCATACTTTCTTTTATTGGTTATTGTTAGTGTCATTGTCAAATTATATGTATCATATTCTTTAGTACAAATATGCTTTTCTCTTGTGTGCTTCCAAGTGACATCATTTACTTTGATCAAGCTGTTTTCATTACACCTGCTTTCACTATCACCAAAAATAATAAGTATCTACCATCTAGAGGGGAGCTCTGGTAGTGTAGTGCCTAAGGCATTTGACTGCTAACCAGAGGGCTGGCGGTTCAAACCCACCAGCCACTCCTCAGAAGGAAGGTTGGGCAATCCACTTCCATAGTGATACCGCCTCAGAAACCCAAGGAGGGGTCACCATGTGTCAGGTTTGACTCAACAGCAATGATTCCAATTCACCCTCATGCATCCCTGGTAACCACTAAAGGTCTCTGTATACATATATCTATTCTTGTCTTCTTATAAATTGGGACCATATAATATTTGACTTATGTGATTGACTTATTTCACTTAGCATTATGTCCTGTAGATCCATCCATGTTATAATATGTTTTGGCGACTCACCATGGTTCTTTGTGGTTGAATAGTATTCCATTGTATGTATGTACCACATTTTGATTATCCATTCATCCATTGAAGGGTATTTAAACTGTCTCCATTTTTTTTTAAACTATTGTGAATAATGCTTCAATGAACATGTTGTTGTTGTTGTTATGTGCCGTCGAGTCAGCCCGGACTCGTAGCGACCCCTCCTTGGGTTTTCGAGGCAGTATCACTATGGAAGTAGATTGCCCCATTTTCCTTCCGAGGAGTGGCTGGTGGGTTTGAACCGCCAGCCTTCTGGTTAGCAGTCAAGTGCCTTAGGCACTGTGCTACCAGAGCATAGTTGTCCATATATCTGCTTGTGTCACTTCTATTAGGTCTGTAAGGTATATACCTAGGAGTAGGACATTCCATACAGTTTCCATAACGGTTCTGCCATTTTACAGTCCCACCAGCAATGGATAAGCGTTCCAATCTCCTTGCCAACATTTCTTATCTTTTTTTTTTTTTCATTTTATCAGTGGCATTTTAGTCAGGGTGAGATAGTATCTTATTGTAGCTTTGATTTGCCTCTAATGGCTAATGATCTTGAGCATCATTTCATGTATTTTCTTTAAAAATTGTGATTTGTGTGAAAATTTGCAGAGCAAATTGGTTTTCCATTCAATAATTCATACACATTTTGTTTTGTGACATTCATAGCCATCCCACAATGAGAGGACTCTTCCCATTTCCTTCCTGTCTTTACATTTGCCTTCATTCTTCTTTCCTATCCCTTCCAGCCTCCTGAGCTAAAGCCCTGGGCAAATGGTGCCCTTTGTATCTCATGTAGTTAGTTGTTCTAATGAGTGCATAACTTCCTGGTATTATTATTTACCCCATAGGCCTGGAATTTGGCTGAAAGTTGACCCATAGGAGTTCAGTTCAGTTCCTGGCTTGAAGGGTATCTGACAGCTATAGTCTCAGGGTTCCACCATTTTTCATCAGACCAATAAACATGATCTTTTCTCTTTTTTCTTTTTTATGATTTTGAGTTTAATTCCACATTTTTCTCCCATTCTATCTAGGACCACTTATTGTGATTCCTTTCAGAGTAGTCAGCTGTCGTAGCCAGGCACCATCTACTTCTGGTCTCAGGGTGGTGGAAGCTGGGGTTCATGTTGTCCATTCGTCCTTTAGACAAATTGTTTCCTTGTGTCTGATTTTCTTCACTCTTCTTCTCTCTGAATGCAGATAGACCAATAGTTGCACTTTAAATGGCTGCTCACAAGCTTTTAAGGCCTCAGTTGCACCTCATTAAAGTAGAATGTAGAACATTGTCTTTGTGGACTATGTTATGCCAATTGAGCTTAGTGTCCTCCTGAGACTATGGCCCTGAATTCTCAGGCTCAATAACTCATTTCCTCAAGGTATTTGGTTATGATTAAGAAGTTTTCATAACTTTGCCCCCTGTATGCTCCACTATATTCATGGATATATTTTCAGCACATATAAACACATATGTAGAGACATCTTCTCTCAAAAATACATATATTCATGGGTGTAGTACTATTTGCCTTCCACCTCTGTCCAGCTGGAGTGTCTTATCTATATATCCACTTATAGATTATTGTTATTGCTGGATTGTGTTTGTACTAGTGTTCACCTTTGCTGCCTTAACTGTTGTGCTCCTCTCCGTGTCTTCCTCTGGCTTGCGCTGACCTCCTCCTTATTATATACTGCCTTTCTCTTCACTCAAGTTAGTACGTGTCAACCCTCTAGTTAGTAATTTACCCTTCCATCTCCTCCCACCTCTGAAAAGCTTCAAAGAATGAATGATTCTTGCTGTGTGTAAACTTTTTCTTGGCTTTTTTACAGTAATGGTCACATACAATATTTGCCCTTTTCTAATTGACTAATTTCACTCAGCATAATGTCCTCTAGGCTCATCCATGTTGTGAAGTGTTTCCCAGATTCACTGTTATTCTTTGATGTTGCATACTATTCCATTGTGTTTATGTACCACAGTTGGTTTATACATTTATCTATTGAAGGACTCTTAGGTTGCTTCCATCTTTTTGCTATTGTGAATAGTGGTGTGATGAACATGAATGTCATACATATATATCTGTTTATGTCATGGCTCTAATTCTCTAGGGTATATATTTAGTAGTGAGATTGCTGGTTCATATGGTTTTTCCATCTACAACTTTTAAAGGAAGTCCCATACATCTCTCCACAGTGGTTGTACCATTTTTCAGTCCTATTTGCAGGCTATAAGGAATCCAGTTTCTCTACAGTCTCACCAGCATTTGTTGTTTTTTGAGCTGTGCTACTAATGCTGGGGTGAAATGATATTTCATTGTTGTTTTGATTTGCATCTCTCTAATGGCTAATGGGGAGCTCTGGTAGCATAGTGCCTAAAGGCACTTGACTGCTAACCAGAAGGCTGGCGGTTCAAGCCCACCAGCCACTCCTTGGAAGGAAGATGGGGCAATCTACTTCCGTAGTGATGCTGCCTCGGAAACCCAAGGAGGGGTCGCTATGAGTCGGGTCTGACTCGAAGGCATATAACAACAACAACAACAACAATGGCTAATGATCAAGTGTTTGTTAGCTACCTGAATGTCTTTTTTAGTGAAGCATCTGTTCATGTCCTCTGCCTATTTTTAAATTGGATTGTTTGTCTCTTTATTATTGAGATGTTGAAGCTTTCTATGAATTTTAGAGATTAGTTTCTTGTCTGGTATGTCATTGTCAAAAATTCTTTCCCAGTCTGTAGGTTCTCTTGTTATTCTTTTGGAGAAGTCTTTTGATGCCTGTTGTTGTTGTTATGTGCCGTCGAGTCGGCCCCAACTCATAGCGACCCCTCCTTGGGTTTCCAAGGCAGTATCACTACGGAAGTAGGATTGCCCAACCTTCCTTCCGAGGAGTGGCTGGTGGGTTTGAACCGTCAGCCTCCTGGTTAGCAGTCAAGTGCTTTAGCCACTATGCTATCAGAGCTCCTTTTTTGATGCCTATAAGTGTTTAATTTTTAGGAGGTCGCAATAGCTAGTTCATCTTCTGCTCTTGGTTACTTTTTTAGTTATGTTTAATAGCATCTTCATGCCATATATTAGGTCCTCTAAGGAGATGAGTCAATCTACTTCTGTAAAGATTTATAGCCTTGGAAACCCAATGGGGGCAGCTATGAGTCAGAATTGACTTGATGGCAGTGTTTTTTTTTTAAGTTTGCCCATATTTTTTCTTCAATGATCTTTATAGTTTTAGGTTTTATATTTAGGTCTTTCATGAATCTTGAGTTAGTTTTTCTATATGGTGAGAGATATGAATCCTATTTAATTTTTCTGCAAATGAATATCCAGTTTTGCCAGCATTTTTTGTTAAAGAGACTATTCCCCATTTAATGTGCTTTGTCCCTTTGTCAAAGATCAGCTGACCACAGGTGGATGGATTTACTTCTGGGTTCTCAATTCTGTTCCATTGCTGTATGGGTCTGCGATTGTACCACCACCAGCCACTACTATGGCCGTATAGTAGGATTTGAGATCAGGAAGTGTGAAGCCATCTACTTTGTTCTTTTCCTTTAGTAGTGTTTTGTTTATCTGGGGTCTCTTTCCTTTCTATTTAAAGTTGGTAATTAGCTTTTCCATCTTTTTAAAGAATGATGATGGAATCTGGATCAGGATTGCCTTACATCTGTAGATTGCTTTGCATAGTATTGCCATTTTTACAATGTTAAATCTTCTTATAAATGAGCGTGGTGTATTATTCCATTTATATAATTCTCTTGGTTTCTTCTAATAGTGCTTTGTAGTTTCCTTTGTACAAGTGTTCTGTGTCTCTCATGTATTTGTTGGCTGCTTGAATTTTCTCTTTGTTGAAGTGTCTGTTCATGTCTTTTGTCCATTTTTAAATAGAGTTGGTTGCATTTTTGAAGTTGAGTTGTTGAAGTCTTCTATATAGTTGAGAGATTAGACCCTTATCAGATATATCATTTCCAAAGATTTCTCCCAGTCTGTAGGTTGTCTTTCTACTCTTTTTGATAAAGTCTTTTGATGAGCATAAATGTTTAATTTTATGAGGTCCCATTTATAGTTATATTTGTTACCTTTTTCTTTTTTAAAAAGAGCTACCATACTTTTCTTCCAGGAACTTTATAGTTTTAGGTTTAACATTTAGGTCTTTGATCCATTTTGAGTTAGTCTTTGTGTATGGTATAAAGTATGGGTCCTGTTTCATCTTTCTGCAGGTACATACACAGTTTTGACAGCACTATTTATTAAAAAAGATTGTTTCTTCCACCTTGAATGTGTTTTGAACCCCTATTAAAAATCAGTTGTCCATAAATGTATGAGTTTATTTCTGGATTCTCAATTCTATTTCACTGGTCTATGAGTCTATCATTGAATCAAGCTGCTTTTATGACAGCGGCTGTATAGTATGCTTTGATATTGTGGAGTATGTGATTTCTTTCCTACCTTGTTCTTCTTCAGTAGTGCTTTGGCTATTCAGGGCTATGTTCTTTTCAATATAAAATGATAATTTGTTTCTCTATTTCAGTAAAGAATATTGTTGGGATTTGTATTTGGGATTATATTGTATCTGAAGATCACCTTAGGTGGTATTGACATTTTCAGCATATTAAGTCTTCCAATTCATAGCATAGGGTGTCTTTCCATTTATGTAGGTCTCATTTAGGTTCTTGTAGCAGTATTTTGTAATTTTCAATGCATAAGTCTTTTATGTCCCTGGTTAGGTTATTTCCTAGGTATTTTATAGTTTTGGGTGCTATTGTAAATGGCATTGTTTTCTTGATTTCCTTTTCAGAATACTATTTTTTAGTGTAAAGGAATGTAACTGATTTTTGTGTGTTGAATTTGTAGCCTCCAATATTGCTTTTTTGTGAAGCTTTTTTTTTTGGTGTGTGTATTGTGTTGCAATGCAAAACATGTTTCTCACTAAAAGACACAACCAAATAATTTTAAAAAACATTGTACTGTGGCTCTCTTCAGAAGTCAAATTATTCAAAGGACTAGGAAGAACATGGGAGCTCTGGTAGCATAGTGCCTAAGGCACTTGACTGCTAACCAGAAGGCTGGCGGTTCAAACCCACCAGCCACTCCTCGGAAGGAAGATGGGACAATCTACTTCCTTAGTGACACTGCCTCAGAAACCCAAGGAGGGGTCACTATGAGTCGGATCCAACTCCACGGTACATAACAACAACAACAACAGGAAGAACATAACTTATCTGATGAAATTTCATGACACACAAAGTTCATTGCTTGGAGCTTTGAATCAGAGCCAAAATATGGATCTGCTTTTATGGAAAAATTTTCAAAGAATGTCAATGCCTTTTTGATAAGACTCAAGGTGTATCTTGGATATAAATAGGGTCCCCTTGAACGCAAGTGAATGGTGTGAAACTTCCTGATGATTCTGGCTAAACATCAGTGCCACTGGAATGAGACTCTGAATTCTTTAAGCCAAGAGGTGTGACCAAAGGATGATCTGAATGCCCCAAGAGATGCCTGGAAGGTGGCGTATCTTCATGGGCACTAGGGGCTCTGCCACAAAAATAAGCTGTGCTTCCCAATGGCCAGAGAAGGACTCTCTTCCACACTTTTCCACAGATTTATTCTCATGGGATCCATGAGAGAGAAAGTGTCACAAGGAATTCTTACTTCTGCAATAGATCAGGGAATAGTCCATATTCCAAAGTGGCCAGCCCTTTGCATATATCTGAAAAGTAAAAGCAGGCTAATATCCTCTTCTGAGCAATTTCAGCATTGAATAAGAAGCAACTATTGTACAAAACTAGGTATTTTATCAACATGCCTTAAGCTTTAATTCTTCCAGACCATTTCAAGAATCCCAGATAATGGCTATTTAATAATAAAAACATATAATTTACAGAGTATCTAGAATGTAAAAGCCACTTGTTCAGGGTAGTAATATGTTCTTCTCAAATATTTTACATGATAATTGTAAAACCAAGATACAGATATGGGAAAAAAGTTATGCATAGTTAAATGAGTGCACACCTTCCTATTAAGTGTTTTCCATGTTCAGGCATGATTCTAGGGGGACAGATGAACAACTCAGTATTTAAAAAACTAAAGGACTCCCTGACAGGGGAAGCTCAGGCTTCTGAGGGAGTTGGTACCTGTGCTATCCCTGTGCAGGAACTGTGGTCCTCAAGTTCCTGCCATAAGAATCACTTAGGGGCTAGTGAAACAGGTAGTTCCTGTTCTCAACTCCAGTTCTCAGGATCAGCATCTCAGAGGTTGTGGGTCTGATAATTTGCACATAAAACAACTCCTCAAGTGATTGTTCTAAGATGGTGGTTCTCAGCCTTGACTGCACATGTGATCATCTGGTTAGTGTTGAAAAATAATGATGTCAGGGCCCAGAGATTTTGACTCCATGGACTTGTCAAAGCATATGGCAATTCCGTTAAGTAGCCAAGCTTGATCAAACTTATCCAAGGGAGTGTTTCCTAACTTGATAGATGGCCCTGGCATCCTTGTTAAAAATACAGCTTTCCAGATATTTGGAATCTACAGATTTGAGATGGACTTTGGAATCTGTATTTTTAACAAGCACTCCAGAGATTCTAACTATCAAGAAATGTGGGAAACTCTGACCCTTGGGGTCAGCAAGAATATCTTAGGAAGTGACATTTTAAGTTAAGGGCAAAGAGACTCATGAGAATGACTGAATGAAAAGACAGGGATGCAAGATCTCAGAGCAGAGAAAGTTCTGGAGGGAAGGATATAGAGAAGGGAGAATACAAGCATCAGGCAGGTGATGAACTTAAAACCTCTCTGCAGAGTAGGAGCATGAAGTATGAGCAGTGAAGGAGGGTTACCTGCAATGAGGCAGAAGAGGATGACAGAGCATTGTTGGCCACATTAGAACATTGAGACTTTTTCTCAATGACAGCCAGTAGGGCAGTGTGAGCCAGCTCTGAAATTTATTTAGAAGTATCACCAGGGAGAATGGTTTGGAGAAGTATGAGGCTGAAAGAAAGAACTGCAACTGTCAGAGGTGCTGCAGGAATCTGACTTGACCATAAGGAAGCCGGGAACTGTCACAAGGCACCACATGAGTAAGTTTCAGGTGAATTATGAGTAAAGATTGTGACCTTATTGCAGCTAGTGGAAACTCATTGGCTGGGCATGATCACTTGTGGGACCTTGTAATTTTTAGGAGTAAATGTTTAATTGCTAATAGACTGGCCTGAGACTACTCAGGATGGTCCACCTGGTTCTTGATTCAAAGAGAACAATCACATAGATCAAAGTAGAACCTGTTGTTGTTGTTGTTATATGCCGTCGAGTCGGCCCCGACTCATAGCGACCCCTCCTTGGGTTTCTGAGGCAGTATCACTACGGAAGTAGGATTGCCCAACTTTCCTTCCGAGGAGTGGCTGGTGGGTTTGAACCGCCAGCCTTCTGGTTAGCAGTCAAGTGCCTTAGGCACTATGCTACCAGAGCTCCTTCCAAAAGAGAGGTGAAGATGATTAGATTTTCATTTGGAGGGACCAGACTCCAAATAGAGTGGTCACTTAGGACAATGTGGAGAAAAATCTGGCCTGAAATGGCAGTGAACTTGAGTGAGGAGATTGAAAGATGCTTGGAAAACCCAGTCCAAAGCTGCTAGACTCCAGTGGCTGACAGAGAATCTTGTATCAGGGAAACTAGTAAGAGTTATTTTCAGTTAAGCAATTAAAGCTGGGCCCTGCAATAAAATAGATGCTTACAATGGTCCACTTCCAAATAACTGGCAGCATAGTATCTGCCACAGAGTTTTGCATTCATTGAAATTTACATATGATTTATCAACTTTCTGCCAAGAAGAATAAGTACAAAATACTGACTTTTTCTCTTTTGAGTTCTCTGTTTGTGAGGATTTTCCCTCATCATTATCTCTCAGAGTTCTGCTATTTACGGGATCAAATTCTTCTACAGCCAATTAACATTTTCCTTCTAATTATCAAGGCAGTAAGGGAGATTTAAGGAGAGAACATACATCTTCAAGAAACTGAAAATTGCAATGTTCTAAAGGTTGGGGGAAGAACTTCTACTAACACCTGGCACATTCTAGAAGCTATCAGGGGAATTTTAATCCATATACTTATAGGACATGATCTTTATTTAAACAAAGTAAGAAGTGTGAATCTGAGCAAGCAGCTTCATTTTTTTAGGTCTTGTTTTCTTGATACTTAAGAAGAGATATTTGGAGTAGTAAAAGATCTACCTGGTTTCTTTCAGCTTCAAAATTCTGAGTATATTCTCTAAATTCTGACAGGATTAAAAAATAATTCCAAAGGTCTGGGTTAATTCCAACCTGAGAAAAAGGATGCATTTATAAGTCCTGTGGCATTTTATCCACAGCCCTTGTCTGCCACTCCTGTAACCTGTAAGAGAAAATTCAGTTTACATGATGCCTTTGTGTAGCTGTGGTGGGGAAAACCTCCTCTTGAATGAACAGAAACCTGATTTTTGGCAACACATTTTAGAGAGAGCCAGTTCATTCACTGTGGCCCATTGCCATGGACAAAATGAGTGGTGGGATCCTCTACCATGATGGTGACCAAAGGAGTGGATGAGTTGTTGAGGGATTCTCCTATGCCCCATAATTAGGCTGAGTTGGAACTAGCCAACTCTAACCAGAATTGGAACTCCAGCACTTCAGGGTTGAAATTCCAGATATGCTATTTGCAGCTTGGAGATGTTACATTAGCAACCTGAGCCCCAGCCTTTACCTCTATGAAATGGTGCTAAAACCTTATAGGTTTGTAGTAGGGTGTAAACGTAGGTAATATGTATAAAGCACCCAGGACCATGCCTGGTGTGTAGTGGGCACTTGATAAAGAGTTTATCATTATTTATAATAATATCTATCTCATATATTGGGCATGAAGTAACTTAGAAGAGCTATTCTTTCCCAAATAAAGCACTGGTTGTAATGTGTATAAGTATGTAAAGGAATGCTTTTCAATTTTAAGACATTGGCAACCCTCAAACCAACACATACCCAATTAAAAACTGCACTTTCCCAAAAGTATATTTTGAAAACAGTGCTACAACATTCAAGGAGATCATAAGAACCTTACTGCTTATCTAACTTTTTATACTTTTATACTTTACAGGTAAGAAAATAAAGATTTAGAGGTGAGTTCACTTAGGTGCTTTAAGATGCTAGCAGTTGCCTTTCCTCTATCCATTCTCTTCTCCATTGTTATCAAGGTAAGCTCAATTTTACTTGGGAGAATGTGACCAACTAGAATACTACATTTCCCAGCCTACTTTGTAGCAAGGGTGGTCATGTGACACTTCTGGCCAACTCATTTGATGGTTCTGGTAATGAGATGTAAATAGAAGTCACTGTAGGGCATTTGGAAAGCCTAATCTTGGCTGGTTGACTTTTTATTTGCCCTTTGCTCTTTCCCTATTCTTGCCTGACGCATAGACATGATGGATAGAGCTCCAGCAGAATCTAAAGAACATGAAAATGGCAGACTAGAGAGCTAGAAAGAGCTGGCCTCCCTGATTTATGGTAGTGCCCTCATATCAGCCTTGGGCTTCCTACCTCCCATGTTTCACTTGAGAATGAAATAAATCCTTGTCTCCACTTAAATATTATTATTTAGATTTCCTGTTTCACATAGTGAAATTCAACCTTGACCTAATACTGAGATGAGACCTGGACAGAGCCCAGACTGCCAAGCTCTGTCTGAAAACACCCTGATTCATAGATTCCCAGAGCCATTGCCTTGTTGGTCATATAGACAGTGATTACACCCACCCCAGTCCATAGACTAGTCACAGCTGGCTGCTTATGTATTCTTTGGGAATAGGAGTTGGAAAGACAAATTACTTGGCCAGTTGGGCTCCAGGACCCACTCAGGCCTCTAATGGTTTCATCTTTAGGAAATACACATATATATGAGTAACTTTTGGTTTCTGTACTTAATAGGGCAAGAGGACCAAGTGAAATGCTTTGGCCAGTGTCCATCTCATGGTGTCCTAAATTTTCCACCTGACGTTTGTTAGAAGAATCAGTTTGACCAGTTCCAAAGAGACAGGTCACTTGTAATTTGGGCCTTATCAGTAAAAAGGAGGATACTTATGCGTATCTGTTTGAATGCAGAGAGTTGGATTAGATAATCTTTTGAGGTCCCTTCCTACTCTGGGAACCAACTCTCACCTCCTTTTGCCAATCAGAAAACACACTGCATATGTGAAGAGAGACAAGCAGGATTGCCTGGAGATCACTGTTGGAAGCTCAGGTTGCTTAGCAACAGCTGACAGGGATGGGGAATTCAATTTTCCTTCCGCAGGAGTCTGAACCCAACTTCTCATAAGTTGCTGAGTCCTAGCATCTCAGAAAGCTCCTCACGCAGCTGGGTGTTACACGTACACTGCTTAGTGCCCGAAGCTGAATGTTCATTTCTTGAATATAAACCAGCCTCTTGCTGCACTGACAGAAAATAGAGCAACAGATGGACAGGTACCTCCACTGAGGCTCAAATCCAAGATGGATCCAGCAGTTGCCATAGGTGCCTTCCTGTGGGAGGTGGAGACCATGGAGAATGTTTCCTCTTCTTCCCTGTAGCTCGGAAGCTTTCCCCCTAATGCCCATTTCTTAGTCTACATGTGTGACTTCACCCACCTTGTCTCAGTGTTAACAAGGGAATTCCTGTAAATTAACAGTTCTTGAGCGTGAGCACCATGTGATCCACATGTTCTGAAATACCTTGGTGTATACTCAGCTTGATGGTGTTGTTTTTTTCTTCATCTAGTTCATTGGGAATATTATTGGGTAAAATAGCCAATGAAGATACAGAGGATAAAGGGTTGGGTTCCATGAAGAAAGACATCTCTTTTGTGCCTTTATTTAGCATCTGAGTAAGTAGTTGATATATGCTGCTGAGTGTCGGGGTTTTGTGCACTCCTTGAGGTGTGATGTTGTAAGGCATTTGGGCCCCTCATACATAGAGAGTAATATGTGTCTGTGTGTGTATCATTTAGGGCAAATGGCTTATTTAGAGATGCTCACCAGAGTTCATTGACCCTGATTAGCTATCACCCTTATGTTTGCCTCCTTGAACCCCTGGTAAGTGAGTGGGGAGACACATGTTAATCCACCCTGCAAAGCTGACCCTGGGCCCACACTTGTAAACATACTTAGCCTCTAAAGCCAGTGCAAACACGCCAGCTGCCTCAGGAGCAGCTGCAGATGTTCCAGAATGTCTGAGAGTGCAGTTGCCGTACAAATCTGTGGTTGCCTAGAAGGGAAGATATTGATTAATGAGTGAATAAATCACAATGTTTGAGCTCCAAAACAATATGGAGGAGAGGATTATCTTTTTATTTTATTTAAATCATGCCTCTTTCTGAAGAACATTAAGATGAGGCTAAGGATAAGCTTAGTATTCACCTACTTATGCATTTTTCCAGAAATTTTATCTTTCAGCTTTTCAGTAGCCCATGCAAAAAGGGACACATGTTGAGTTATAGTTAGTGTCTACAAGATAAAAAATAGTTAATTTTTCAGAGAAGCAAAACTGTGGCTATTCTAGAGACAAGAAAAACATTTTCTTACTGGATCCTAAAAGGAAATACTGTGTGGTGGAATGACAAATCAATCCACCAAAATATTCAAGGCAGTGGTGAGTTTTGCTGCATTGGGACAGACTCAGAAGGCCTGAGGGTCATTGCACTAGCATTTGTTTTACTTTCATAAAGGAAACAGTAGTACAGCCAAAGAGAGAAGTACAACTATGCCCAACTATAATTTACCTAGAAAAAAATTTTTTTCTACATCTAGAATTCATCTTTCATAGAGAGATGATGAGACATGATGAGCCAATATTGGAGGGGGAACCACTAAATTCACTTCCAAAGAGAAAAACATCATTTTCAATGATTATGAGAGCCAAGGGTTTCCTTGAGTTCATGTATGTAAAAAAGAAATTAGTTGCTGTTGAGTAGATTCAGCTCATGTATGTCAGAGTAGAACTGTGTTCCAAGGGGTTTTCAATGGTTGTGATCTTTCAGAAGAAAAGTGCCTTTGGGTGGATTTGAACTGCCAACCTTTCAATTAGTAGTTGTGCTACTCATGACCTAAGATCATGGATAAACAACAGGAATTCTCTCTCCTCTGTTGGTATGTAAGATCCTCAAGCAGGCCTATTATTTTGAGGAACAAAGACTATCAGGGAGGTTTAAAAGCATCAGTTGTACAAAATTATAATATTCAGACAGAACTCAGTGTCTCTTACAAACCCAGTAGAAAGAGGACCATAGGTAAGGGTTGAGGACAAATGGACATCAAGGTCACTGTGGGGTCCGTACAATAGACAGTAGAGCTTCTAGTGGGAAAGGCAAACTATGAAATGGAATAGGACTGAGGCCTCATTTATTCATAACTTTCTGCTCTGCTCTTCTCTCTTTTTGTTCATATAGCTTGTGGGATAAGAGGGGCTGAAGGTTTTCTGCTTGAGAAGAGCTAACCCATCCTCCAACCTCCCCAAGACCCAGGGGGACCTAGGAAGGCTCAGGATGAGATTTCTTCTCAGCAAAGGGCTTTTCATGGCTGACATGAAAGCCTGGCAACTCATTAAGGTTGAGAGACAGATAGGAATTTCAGATCAAAACACTAGTTGGTAATAATGATTTTGTTTTTAATAATGATTTTGTGCTTTCCTTCTCCCTTGGAAGCCCTGGTAGAGGTGATGGTATGTCAGGATGTAATTCATTATGACCATTGAATCACCTATTATATTTCTGATTTGGAGGTCTGAGGAAAGGCTGATATGTGAGTGAGAGAACCTGGGAGATGAAAAGATCCAAAAGGGGTCATTATATTCTAGGTTCCAGTTAGCCAGGAAAAGCTGTGCAAAATGCAATAAATAACCTAGCTCTGTGATTCTTAATCTTTTTTTTAATTGAAAAATCATAGATCATTTCTAAAATATGATGAAAATCTCAACTCTTCCCCTGAGAAAATACATGTGGGCCAATTTTAGGTGGTTATGGACCCAGAAAAGTCCATCCACAGAGGCCATTTTAAAAATACAGTAATAAATGGATGGGTTCTTAGCTCAGACAGGTTGGTGGTGTGATGCCTTAATGCTCACAATTAGTTCTGATATGTGACTTGCCAGGGCAACTTACTGATAAAAAGGGTTTCTCATTCTTTGTAACCCAAAACAATTATCAAGAAAGACAATCTATGGAAAATGATGGTAAAGTCATCATGTTCTTGCTTCCATCTTGCATATACCATGTCTCTACCTTGATAACAAAGCTTGGTCAGACACTGTAAAAAAAATAAGTCATCCCCTCAGAACACTTGCTAACACTCTTTTGGAAGAGAAGGGAACACAGTGATTCCCTGCTCCCACGAATCACACAGGTGTCCTTGCCTTTCACCTGTATCAACTGGAGGCTTGGTAAGATCTGAGAACAAGGACAGGAAACTGGCCACACTTACCACGCCAGCTTCAGGGTTCCGCTTCCTCCCATTGCTGAAGGTGGAGGCCAAGGTAGAGGAGCAGCTTTCATCATATAGGGCCGTTCTGCCATCGTTGATGGCCGAGTTGATGGAGATGGTCCACATGCTGGAGGCGTAGCCATCACAGTTACAATCATCATAGCTGCCGCCATCCCCAGATGCCCATACATAGATGCTGCCCTTGCCCCCTCGGCCCTGAGGGATAGATAGAGAGACAGACAGAGAGATGAGGATATTCACCTCATCACCCATTGTATAAGGGTTGACCCAGCCTTGGGAGTGTCAGGGATGTGGGCTTTCTCAGCAGCTGAAGGAAATAACTGAGTTGTTTTTATCTGTGGTTGAGAACCATTATTCTTCTGGCAGGGAACTGTGGGATTTTCTTTTTCCCCCAGTACTACCTTCAAAAAAGCCATAAAGATTTTGCAATAAAATAGTAAAAGTATATGGAAAGTTAAATGAAAAAAATTCTCTCTAGGTGTGATCATTGTTATCAATTCTTACATATATTTACAGATATATTTTGGTGAAAATTTATACTTAGATACATAAGACATTTAGGAGATCTGGTAGCTTAGTGCCTAAGGCATTTTACTGCTAACCGGAAGGCTGGTGGTTCAAACTCACCAGCCATTCCTTGGAAGGAAAGTTGGGCAATCTACTTCCATAGTGATACCACCTCAGAAACCCAAGGAGGGGTTGCTATGATTCGGATTCGACTCGATGGTAGTGCACTGCATTGTGTTGTATTGCATATATAAGACATTCATAATAGATACGTACCTTTTATATAGTTATACATTATATATATTCACATATATGATATGCACCTATTTTAAATATAAAATACATATTTTACACTGAAATATATAAATTTTATATATATATATATATGGCAATCTACTTCTGTAGTGATACTACCTCGGAAACCCAAGGAGGGGTCACTATGAGCCAGATCCGACTTAAAGGCACATAACAACATAATAACATATACACACACACTTTCTTTTTCCCAATTAGATAATATTATAATTCTTTTAGGTACAATATTATATGACATTTTACTTGTGTAAAGGAGCATCAAATATAGGAAGTCTAATATGATCAAATAAATCATATAGCAAATATAACTTTAAACACAATAATGTGCACAATGATTGTTTATTCTTGTTGTTAGTTGTCTTTGAGTTAGCTAGTTATAAATGGCAAATGTTATCATAAATACCTACAGTTAGCACTGAACTTCTACTCTAACCATGTTCTTATGCTTTATCTGTTCTTTTTCCATTCACTGTCTTCTACGACTATTCTGTATCTCAACAACCCAGAATTGGGCCATTAGCATCTTTCTACTTTTTCACCACTGAGGCAGTAGAGGTTGGGGTACTCTATTTTCATCTGCAAGTGGAGGGTGAAAAGGATAGCAGTGATTTAGAATAGGAGGTGAGGAGCAGTATTACAGCCTCCACTCACTCTACAACCTGTCCTAGGGCAGCTCAGTGACCCTCTAGTGTGAGCAGTGAAACAGAAGATATTGATAAAGGCTGCCATGCCTGGTCCTAGGTTCCGAGGTCCTGACTCAGTAGTTTAAGGGGAGAGATGCCGGAAGTAGGCAAGATGGACTAGGTTACCTCCGAGGCTTCTCTGTCTCTGACAATGAGAAATTACATTTTGTGTTGCTTTTAACAGGAATTGGAGTTAATTAGCCTGTGAGTGATTGAGTCAATAAGTCAGCAAATATCTATTAAAGTACTAGCTGGGAATGGTCCACAGTGTCTTGGTGAATTGACACTGGAAAAACTCCACTGACACAAGCAACTGGTTTCAGAAACCAGGACAGAGGAAGAAATGCGTTAGTGCACAGGATCACAACTTCCAGACTCAGAAAGTGAAACTCATGTGAATCAGGATAAGTGGATAAGGCCAATTATCTGTGAAACCTGAACCAGTTCACAAATAGGTTGCTAGTGAGATGAAGCAAACTTTGCTAAAATGAAATCAATGCTAAAACAATTTAACCTTGGTATAGGGAGCATTTGTGACACCAATTTTTTCTTCTTCTTCACCTTCGTGTAGGGAGAGTTTGATCATGACACCAATTATTCATGCTTCCCAGTATTCATGTCCCTTTGCCATATGACTTTGCAGCTTCTCTAACTAAGAAACAGGTCTAACACCTCCACCTCCAGCCCCCCCTCCCCCAATCAGGGATGGCCTGTGACTTTCTTTGGCCAACAGAATGTGGTGAATTAATCCTGTGACACTTCCAAGCATAAGTTCTTGTCTTAGGCTGAGCTCTCTAGAGAAGCAAAACCAGAAAGACAGAGAGAGGGGGGTGGGAGATTGAGAGAGGGAGAGAGAGAGAGAGAGAGAGAGAGAGAGAGAGAGAATTGGTTTATTTCAAATAAATGGCTCACATTGTTGTGGAGACTGGTAAATCCCAAGGCTATTGGTCAGGCATCAGGCTGGAGGCTTCTCTTGATTTATATAGCTGCAGGGGCTCAGATGTCAGGCTGCTAGCTCATGGGCTGTGGTGGCCAGCAAATCCCAAGACTGTCAGGTAAGACAACAGGCTGCTGGCTCATAGGCTGCAGAGGCTGAGTCCCAAGAACTGGAGGTCAGATGATGATAAGCCAGATAGATGCAGGATCCAGAGGAAACAAGCAACTTTTCCAGAACATCCATATATATATATTGGACAGAACATCCATATATATATTAGATGCAGGCCACACCCTTGAGGAAACACCCCTTACAACTAATTAGCTGATCACATCATGGGGGATGATTACATACATATATTACATAACTATCAAATTACATTATTACATAACTGCCAAATGACACCAATACATAACTGCCTAATTATATCATTAAATAACTGCCAGACCACTGAAAATCATGGCCCAGTCAAGTTACATAATCTTAACTATTACAATCCACCCCTTGTCAATTTAACACCTGTACACATCTCCTTAAAGTGTATACGATCTCTAAACAAAGAAAATTACAAAGTCACACTTGCACCTAGCATGATAAAACTAATATGCACTAGTTCCATCTACATCTTATATTTTATAAGGGAGGGAAAGAAGCAAAAATAATTGCTACATGTATATTTCAAACCCACCAGTTTCTCTGTGGGATAAAGATGAGGCAATTTGCTTCCCCAGATTTACTGCTTTTGAATCCCTATGGGGGTCACTATGAGTTGGAATCAACTCAATGGCAGTGGGTTTGGCTTTGATGTA
>NW_006922087.1:1067067-1096261 GCF_000298275.1 Orycteropus afer afer | reverse complement strand
ATGTATATGTTTATTGTTGTGAGATATTGTTGAGTTCCAACTCACAGTGAGCCTATGTACAACAGAATGAAACACTTCCCAGTCCTGTGCCATCCTCACAATCATTACTATGCTTGAGCCCATCTTCAAAGCAATTGTGTTAATCTGTCTCATTGAGGATCTTCTTTTTTGCTGACCCTCTGTTTTACAAGCACGATATTCCCTTCAGGGATTTGTCCCTTTCTGACACTATGACCAAAGTGTGAGAGATGAAGTCTAGCCATCTTTGCTTCTAAGGAGCATTCTGGTTGTACTTCCTCCAAGACAGAGTTGTTCATTCTACTAGCAGTCCATGGTGCGATCTATATTCTTTGCCAACACCACAATTCAAATACATCAGTTCTTCAGCAATCTCCTTTATTCACTGTATAGCTCTCACATGCATATGAGACTATTGAAAATACTATGGCTTGTGCAAGGCACACCTTAGTCTTCAAAGTGACATCTTTGCTCTTTAACACAGTAAAGAGATCTTTTTCAGAATATTTGCCCAATACAATATATAATTTGATTCCTTGACTGCTGTTGCTTCCATGGGCGTTGATTGTGGATCCAACTAAAAGGAAACCTTTGACAACTTCAATCTTTTCTTCATTTATCATGACGTTGCTTGTTGGTTCATTTATGAAGATTTTTGTTTTCTCTATATTGAAGTATAATCCATACTGAGAGCGGTAGTCTTTGATCTTCATTACTAAGTGCTTCAAGTCTTCTTCAGTTTCTCAAGTAAGGTTGTGTCATCTGCATATCGCAAGTTGTTGAGTCTTCCTCCAATCCTGATGTCACATTCTTCTTCATACAGTCCAGTTTCTCAGATCATTTGTTCCACATACAGATTGAATAAGAATGGTGAAATGCTACAACCCTTAAGCACACCTTTCCTGGTTTTAAACCATGCAGTATCGCCTTGTTCTGTTCAAATGACTGCCTCTTGAACTATGTATAGGTTCCTCATGAGCACAATTAAGTGTTCTGGAATTCCCATTCTTCTCAGTGTTATCCATAATTTGTTATGATCCATACAGTAGAGTGACTTTGCATAGTCAATTAAACATAGATAAACTGGTATTCTTTGCTTCCAGTCAAGATCCATCTGACATCAGCAATAATATACCTTGTTCCATGTTCTCTTCTGAATCCTGTTTGAATTTCTGGCACTTCACTTTCAATATGCTGTTGCAACCATTTTTTAATTATCTCCAGTAAAATTTCACTTTTGTGTGATATTGATATCGTTCACTAATTTTCACATTCTGTTGGACCACCTTTCTTTGGAATGGGCACAAATATGGATTTCTTCCAGTTGGTAGACCAGATAACTGTCTTCCAAATTTCCTGGCACAAACTAGTGAGTACCTCCAGTACTGTATCCATTTATTGAAACATCTTCATAGGTATCCCATCAGTTCCTGGAGCCTTGTTTTTCACTAATTTCTTCAGTGTCCCTTCTTCCTTCAATGCCATAAATTCTTGCTCATATGCTACCTCCTAACATGGTTGAACATCCACCAATTCCTTTTTGGACAGTGACTGTGTATTCCTTCCATCTTCTTTTGATGCTTTCTACACTGTTCAATATTTTGCCCATGTTGTTGTTGTGAGGTGTCATCGAGTCAGTTCTGACTCATAGTGACCCTATGTACAACAGAACAAAACACTGCCCAGTCCTGCACCATCCTCACAATCCTTGCTATGCTTGAGCCCATCATTGAAGCCACTGTGTCAGTCCATCTCATTGAGGGTCTTCCCCTTCTTCATTGACCCTGTACATTATTGGGTATGATATCCTTCTCCATGGAATGGTCCCTTTTGACAACATGACCAAAGTAAATGAGACAAAGTCTGACCATTCTTTGTTCCAAGGAGCATTCCCGCTGCACTTCTTCCAGGACATATTTGTTCATTCTTCTGGCACTCCATGGTATTTTCACCATTCTTTGCCAATACTGCAATTCAAAAGTGTTAACTCTTCTTCAGTCTTCCTTATTTATCGTCCAGCTTTCACATGTATGAGGCAATTGAAAATACCATGGCTTGGGTCAGGCACCCCATAGTTTTCAAAGTGACATCTTTGCTTCTTAACACTTTAAAGTGGTCTTTAACAGCAGATATTCTCAGTGCAATACAATGCCTGATTTCCTGCCTGCTACTTCCATGGTGGTGACTGGATCCAAGTAAAGTGAAATCCCTGACAACTTTAATCTTTTTTCCATTTATCTTGATGTTGTTTATTGGTGCAGTTATGAACATTTTTATTTTCTTTATCTGGAGGTGTAATTCATACTGAAGACTGTAGATTTTGATTTTCATCAGCAAGTGCTTCAAGTTATCCTCGCTTTCAGCAACCTAGGTTGTGTCATCTGCATATCACAGTTGTTAACGGTTCTTCCTCCAATCCTGATGCTGTGGTCTTCTTCTTATAGTCCAGCTTCTTAGATTATTTTCTCAGAATACAGAATGAAAATGTATTGTGAAAGGACATAGAATCTTTCAATATTGCAACTTGAAGCTTGAATTTTTCTTCAGTTCTTTCAGCTTGAATAATGCCAAGCACAGCCCTTTTGATTTTTTAACTCCAGGTCTGTGCACATTTCATTATAATACCTTTGCTTAGGTTTCTTGAGCTGCCTTTTGAAATCTTCTGTTCAACTCTTTTACTTTATCATTTCTTCCATTTGCTTTAGCTACTTTATATTCAAGAACAAGTTTCACACTCTTTTCTGACATTCAGTTTAGTCTTTTTTCCTTTCTTGTCTTTTTATGACCTTTTACCTTCCTCATGTATGATATCCTTGATGTCATCCCACAATAGTCTGGTCTTCAATGATTGGTGTTCAATGCATCAAATCTATTCTTCAGCTGGTCTCCAAATTCAGATGGGAATACTTAAATTTGTATTTTGGCTCTTGTGGACTTGTTTTAATTTTCTTCAGCTTCAACTTAAACTTGCATATGAGCAATTGATGGTCTGTTTCACAGTCAGCCCCTGGCCTTGTTCTGATTGATAATATTGATATTCTCCATTATCTCTTTCCACAGATGTAGTTGATCTGATTCCTGCATATTCCATCTCTCAAGGTCTATGTTTATAGTCGCTGTTTATGTTGTTGAAAAAAGGCATTTGCAATGAATAAGTCATTTGTCTTACAAAATTCTATCATGATCTCCAGCATCATTTCTATCATCAAGATCATCTTTTTCAAATATCAATACTTCTTTTTTGTTTCCAACTTTCACATTCCAATCACTAGTAATTATCAATGCATTTGATTGCACGTTTGGTCAATTTCAGACTGCAAAATTTGGTAAAATTCTTCAGTTCATCTTTGGCTTTAGATATAGGTAGATAAATTTGAGTAATAGTAGTATTAACTGGTCTTCCTTGTAGGCCTATGGATTTTATCCTATCACTGACAGCATTGTACTTTAGGAAGATCTTGAAGTGTTCTTTTTGATGATGAAATGCCATTCTTCTTCAATTTGTCATTCCTGCTATAGTAGACCATATAAATGTTTGATTCAAAATGGCAAATACCAGTCTGTTTCAGCTCAGTAATGATCTTTATGCACACACACACAAGTATAATAAAAATGGAAAAATGCTCATATCAACTATAACCCTCAATTCTGAAACTGATCATGCGGTCATAATGGTATTTAGAACTATCTTCTTTGACCACTTGTGGTGGTTAAGTTTGTGTGTCAACTTGGCTAGGTCTGGTTGAGTGCCTGGGAAGCTGGATGTATTTATTTCTCATGGTGAGATTGGTATTAACTCTATGGTGAAATCTATTGGAGCAGCTGAGTAGCTGCTTTGGGTATCTTGTCTACTTCCTGTATATAAGAAACAGCTTTGGGAATGGTCTCCAGCTTATGGAATGCTTGAAACCTGCATGTAGCTGTGTTGCTGTCCAGCAGCTTGCCATGCTCTGCCAACCTTGGGACTTTCAATGGACTTGAATTAATGGCCTGCCGTGTAGTTTGGTAACATCAGGACTGTGCCTTTTTACTTGTCAATCTCAGGCATGTCAGCTTCAGCAGCCAGTAGCTGTCTGAGTGAAGAAAAGCTTCTAGCTTCAGTGGGCTGGAAGCAAGAGGCAGAACTTATGCCCAAGGTTGAGGGGCTTTCAGCCAGCCCCTAGAGCCTTGCATTTTGTACTCAGACTTAAAGCCATCCCATTGTGGTATTTTCTTCTCAGAGAGGTACTAGGCAATCAGAACACCACTCATTTCTCATACCCTTTACCCTTAGCAAGCACTTCAGCTGACTGTGATTCTTTCCCTGGTGAGGTGACTCAAACCTTTGATCCTGAAGAGTTTGGTTGATTAGTCATGTTGGAATTGGGTTGCTGGTGTTCTCCATTGTCTTTAGTCACAGGACATGATAGTACTAAGAAATGCCCTGAGGAATTACCTGTATTCCAGATGTTCTTTTTTACCTCTATTATGCAGTATCAATCCAATTTCCCCTTGGTATTCAGGGTTAATCACACTAAGTAATATGGTAACTCCCTTCTTTGCCTGTTGATCCAGAGGTGTGAAGAGCCCAAAGTGTCTTGCTGACATTCTTACCTTTCAGTTCAATGAATCCATACTATGCCTACAGGTAGGAGCATTACTCTCTTTGGAACTAAGTCCTCTAGATCCACAGAGCATAGGGTTTCAGGGATAGGAAGCAAAAATTTTGCAAGTAAGTTGCTAGGGGTAATAATGAATAGTGTCTCTCCCATCTCTACTCCTTGATTCCTGGAACCAAGAATCACGGCTATGGAAGAAACAGAACCACATATTGGATGCTGGTTTTAGAGCAGGTACAGCTTCCTGGAGAATGCTGCCCCAAACTTGTAAAGTATTGCCACCTAGATGGCACCATAATTGTGTCTTAAGAAGGTCATTTCATCATTCTACCAAGCCAGCTGCTTTAGGATTCCATGAGCATGAGCCCATTACCATACTTCATTTGCTGTGAAGTGAGTCCCTTGATCTGAGGTGATGCTGTGTGGGATACTATGATAGTGACTAAACTATTCTGTGAGTATATAGATGGCAGGTTTGGAAGAGGCATTGTGTGCAGGGAAGGCAAATCCATATCCAGAATAAATGTCTATCCCAATAAGAAAGAAACACTGCTATTTCCTTGATGAAAATGGTCCAATATAATGAATCTGCCACCAGGTTGCTGGCTGATAGCCTAAAGGAATGGTGCCATGTCAAAGATTCAGTGTTCATCTCTGCTGCTGGTAGATTGTGCACTCAGCAGTGTCTGTAATCAAGTTGGCCTTGGTGAGTGGAAGTCCATGTTGCTAAGCCCATTCATAACTTTCATCCCTGCCACTATGACTGACCACTGTGTTCATGAGCCCATTGAGCAATGACGGGAGTGACTGGGGAAAGAAGATAATTGGTTTCCACAGAATGCATCATCCTATCCGCTTGATTGTTAAAATCCTATTTTGCTGAAGTTACCCTTTGGTGAGCAATCACTTAAGACACAAATATCTTCACTTCTTTGGTACATTCAGAGAGGTCTATCCACATACCTCTTCTAGAAACCTCCTTGTCATTAATTTTCCAACTATGTTCCTTCCAAGTCCTTGACCATCCAACCACACCACTGGCCAAGCCCATAACTCAGTATATAACTGCACTTTCGGCCATTTTCCTTCCAACCAAAGTGAACAACTGTGGGTACTTCTCGGAGTTCTGACCACTGGAAGGATTTCCCCATCACCACTGTCCTCCAGGGAGTTTTTAGAAAGGGACTGCTGTGCTGCTGCTATCCACATTCATGTGGTGCCTGTATATCATGTAGAATCTTCTGTAAACCAGGCATGATTTTTCTCTTCCTCAGTCAACTGATCATAGGAAACTCCCCACGAGGTCAGAGGTGCAGACTGGGAGGGGGAAGGTAACATGACAGAAACGAAGACTATAGGCATTTGGACCTCTTCCTTATGCAATTTACTTGTGCCTTCATATTCTGCTTGAGCTTGATCTCATATATACCACTTTCATTTAACAATGGAGTGCAGCTGTGCACATCTGACTTCATGACTCTGTGGGTCAGACAACACCCAGTTCATTGTGGGCAGTTCAGGCCACATGGTTACTTGGTGACCCATGGTTAAGCATTCAGTGTCTACTAAGATCCAATAACAAACTGCCACTTCAATGACCATTGGATCAACTAGATCATATTGTCCAAGTGGCAGAGTGTCTTGTGTGGCAGCCTGAATCCATTGCAGAGCCTTCTTTTGTCCTGGGTCCCACTCAAAACAGCAGTTCTTTTTTTTTTTTTTTTTGTGCTTCAGGTGCAAATTTACAAAAGCAGAATTTGTTTTACATTCAACATTTCATGTACATTTGTTTTCACTCCCCAATCACCATCCTCATCCCTAACCCAATCTCCTCTCCTCTCTGCCCAGTAACCCCTCCCCACATGCCCCTCATAATTATGCACTCCTGTGTGTCCTGCATTTCCTCCATGCAAATGTTGCCCCTCTGGTGCCCCATGGTTGATTGCTCCAAGGGATGCATCTCCAAGGAGTATGTGGGTGCATCACCCTGGGTTGAGTGGTCTGCATGTATGTCTTTTTACTATTGGGCTGAAAGCCAGCCCGTGGGAGAGAGTTTTATTCCAGGCCCGAAATGTATCCCAGGGCCATAGTATTGGGGGTCCCACCAGACTCTATCTGACCAGTAATTTTAGTCATTATTGTGTTTTTGGATTTTATTCCACATTTTTCCTCCCACACTATCCAGGATCTCCAATTTAGATCCTTTCCCAAGTGGTTGACATTGCAAGCTGGGCACTATCTAGTTCTTCTGGTCTCAAGGTCCATCATGTCTTAGGGCTGATTGCTTCCAAATGTCTTTGGTTTTTTGCACTCTTCTTCACTTCCAATGATAGGAGACCATCAGTTGCATCTTAGATGGCTGCTTGAAAGATTTTAAGACCCCAATTATTACTCACTAATGTAGGTTGTGGAACAAGATTTTTATGTATTTTGTTGTGCCAATTGAGTCTGGTGTCCCCCAGTACTATGGTCCTGAGTCGGTAGATTCATTGGATCTCTCTCCCACAGTGTCTGGCTGTTTGTGAGGGATTGCTCTATGTCTGTCTTCTGTTGTTTCTGTAAAGATTGCTGGTATTTTGTATCAGTGGTATATGTGCAAGATTAGCCTCAGCTGAATATATCCTTGGTCAGAGTATAATCCTGTTCACTGACCCCCATCTGATCTTCTCAGATGTTTATATGTTTATCTATAGCCTGGTGTTTGGTGTTAATGGTACTTCAGTATTTTGGATATACTAGTATTAGCCTCTGTCATCTATATCTTATGTTCACAATTCAGTGTTCTCCCTTTCCCCAATGTTATCATGGTGGTCACAGACTCTTTCCATACCATCCTTCCCCTTCCCCACCTCAGTGTGTGGCCCCCAACTAGCCCAAAGTTATTCCCTCCAATTCCGTCCCCACTCTGGTAACCTACAAAGTGAGTTCCCTTCCTTAAGCAAACCATTCCTTGTGTTTTTACAGTAATGGGTTCATACAATATTTGTCCTTCTGTGACTGACTCAGCATAATGTCCTCCAGGCTCATCCACATTGTGAGGTAATTCACATGTCCTTCCTTGTTCTTTAATGTAGCATAGTATTTTATTGTGTGAATGTACCATAATTTGGTTATCCATTCATCCATTGATGGGCATTTAGGTTGTTTCCATCTCTTTGCGATAGTGAATTATGCTGTGATGAACACAGGTATGTGTATGTCAAAACAGCAGCTTTTTGTGTCACTCAATAAATAGACTGGAATAACGCATCCCAATGAGGCATAAATTGCCTTCCAAATCCAAAGACGCACACCAGTGTTGTGCTTCCCTTTTAGTTGTAGGACAGGCCAGATGTAATAATTTATCCTTCACTTTAGAAAGAATATTTCAATATGCCCTATACCACTGGACCCCTAGAAATTTCACTGAGGTAAAAAGTGCCTGAATTTTTGTCAGGTTAATTTCCCACCCTATAGTATGCAACTATATTACCAGAAAGCCTAGAGTCATTGATACTTCTTCCTTACTAAGTACAATCAGCACAATGTCCTCAATGTAATGGACCAGTGTGACATCTTATGAAAGGGAAAGGTGATCAAAATCCCTGTGGACTAACTTATGACATAGTGTTGGAGAGTTAATATACCTCTGAGGTAGGACAGTGAAGGTGCATTGCTGGCCTTCCCATCTGAAGGCAAATTGCTTCTGGTGATCTTTTGAAACTAGAATCAAGGAAAAGGTATTGGCTTGATCAATATCTCCACACCAAGTAACAGAAGATGTATTAATTTGCAAAGGAACTACATCTGGAACAGCAGCTGTAATTGGAATCACCACTTTGTTAAGTTCATGATAATCCACTGTCATTCTCCAAGAACCATTTTTTTTTTTTGCACAGACCAAATAGGTGAGTTGAGTTGGTATGTGGTGGGAATCACCACTCCTGCATCCTTCAGGTCCTTGATGGTGGCATTAATCTCTGCAATCCCTCCAGGAATGTGATATTGCTTTTGGTTTACTAGTTTCCTAGGTAGGGGAAGTTCTAATGTCCTCCATTTGGCTTTTCCTATCATAATATCCTTTATACAGAGAGGTGCACAATAGGTATAGACAACTAAGATAAATCCTTTTCCCTACACAATACTGTGTTACCAATGATACCAAGCATTACTCTATGAGTAAATATATGGATAGATAGGTTGAATGATCAGGCATGCCCAGGCAAAAGGGAATATACCTATGACCATATATAAGGTTGGCAGACAATATTTCTACATATGTACATATAATAGAGCTAACAAGTGGCAAAGTTATGATAACTTCTTAGCCATATGCAACAACCTCAAGGGAACAAGTTGTTGGACCTGTGGGCTCAGGACCACGGTCACAGGGGACATCAAGCTCAATTGCCATAACATACTACACAAAAACATTGTTCTACATCCTTCTTTGGTGAGTAGTGACTGGGGTCTTAAAAGTTTGCAAGAGGCCACCTAAATGCAACAATGGGTCTATCTTTGTCCAGAGCAAAGAAGACTGAAGAAAACCAAAGATACATGGAAACAATTAGTCCAAGGGACTAGTGCACCATGTGAACCTCAGCCTATATGAATGACCATCAGACCTGAAGAACTAGATGGTACCCAGTTACCACTGTCAATGGCTCAGAGGGGTATCAGCGCAGGAGATTCTGGAGAGACTGGGAGAATAAAGTGGAACAAAACTCAAAATCATAAAAAAGACCAGGTTTACTGGTCTGATAGAGCTTGGTGAGACCTCAGAGATTACAGACCCTAGTACCTTTCAGGTCTGAAATTGAAATCACTCCCATAGCTTCCAGCCAAACAATAGATAGGCCTATAGGGTGAATATTTACATCAGGTAGATATACTCCTTAGAACAATCAATCACGAGAGAACAGAATGGTAGTATTTTCACAGTTAGCTCAGGATGTAGGAATGCATAGGAATGAAGGACACAGGGAAGAGGTAACAACAGGGAGGAAGTGGGAAGAGAGCTGTTACATTGTGAGGAATTGTAGTTGATGTCATGAAACAAAATGTGTATAAACTGCCGTATGGAAAATAAATGTGCCTTGTAAACTTTCACCCAAATCACAATGAAAATTTTTAAAAAAATAGCCTTTACTCTACTTGTCATGGATCCAGTGTATGGGTTCTGCCAGTAGCTGAGTATATCTATTCCAATTACACACTCTGGAACTGGGGAAATCACTACAGGATGGTTTTGGGAACCAATTGAATCCACTGTGAGATAAACCTGAGCTAAGATTCCCTTAGCAATCTGACCTCTATATACCTCCCGCTCTGACTTGTGGATCTCAGTAATGTTTTGGGTGTCTTGGTATTAATGTCAATTTACAGCCAGTTTTCTGTAATTCCTGAAAAGTCTGATGATTTCCTTTTGTTCTGTGAATAGTCACTCTTGAAAAGGCTATAGATCCCCTTGGGCAAGGCTGAGAGAAAGATTAACAGTGCACGTTTTGGGCAATAGTGGGCTCCTTCTTCAAGGGGACCCAGTCTCCCTTTCATTCAAGAGGTTGTGAGTCTATAAACTGGCCCAAGTCTGGGAATTTATTGAGGGGGTTGTAACTCAAGTTACTCTCACTCGCTTGACCTAGAATCTTTCTGCTTGTACAGATGAAGTAAGTATTTAGCAGATTTCCCATTTATTTCACTCCTAGTGACACCAAGACTTGGTAACCAATGTCATAAATCCATACAAGTCAGATTATTCTTATTACTGTTTTGACTCCACTGTCCATTATGGTAGCCATGTCCACTTGTCTTGGTCAATTAAGTACTGCCACTTGGCCCCTACCACCACAGGTTTAATCAGCTTCATTGTAGTTAGGTGTCTTAATTCAGTTAGGGCAGTTCCCACTGTCAAATCTGACTTACATAAAATAACAGTCACAGCAGTCTTCAAGGATGCTGGGGCTCACTTCACAAATTTGTCTCTCACCATTGTGGTAAAAATTGTGTCCTCTGGGCCGTCTATGTGTGGGTCTATGAGTTTAACCTGATAAATCCAATCTAATATGCCAATTTCCCTAAGCCTTTGGATACTTTCTTCTGCATTATATCAATGCAGGTTCGGTGCTTCTACTTGATTTAGTAAGAGCTCTGGTAGTGTAGTGCCTAAGGCATTTGACTGCTAACCAGAAGGCTGGTGGTTCAAACCCACTAGCCACTCCTTGGAAGGAAGGTTGGACAATCTACTTCTGTAGTGATACCTCCTCTGAAACCCAAGGAGGGGTTGCTATGAGTCAGGTCTGACTTGACAGCAAATAACAACAACAACAACAACACTTGATTTAGTGAAGGCCACTGTGTAACCATAGTGCCTACTAAGGCACTTGACTGCTAACCAGAAGGCTGGCAGTTCAAACCCACCAGCCACTCCTCGGAAGGAAGGTTGGGCAATCCTACTTCTGTAGTGATAACTGCCTCAGAAACCCAAGGAGGGGTCGCTATGAGTCGGGGCTGACTCGACGGCATACAACAACAACAACAACAACTGTGTAACCTGTGAAGGTTGGGCAAGCTACTTCGATAGTGATACTGCCTCGGAAACCCAAGGAGGGGTCACTATGAGTTGGATTCGACTCCACGGCAGTGGGTACTATGTAACCCATGGTTCAGTGAACCTACCAAATAAACTATTTAGATCCTTTTCTAGCATCTTGAGCTGAAACACTGAATGAAGAATCTGTGCTTAGTGGGCCTATATCAATAAACTTAGTCAGACTGATCTAACTTTATATTCCTTTCACCACTATCATAAACCCTTAGTAGCCAGCCACTTCTACACACATTCCCCAGGTTTTTGTTGTACGTATTAGAAAAGTCAAGCGATTCTTTTGGAGTGTATTATATCTCCTCCTGGATCACATTTTGTACTTCACCTTTTGGGGATCACTGGTCTTAAGTCATCAAAGAGCTCTGGTGGTGCAGTGGTTAAGGTATTGACTGCTAACTAAAAGGTCAGTGGGTTAAACCCATCAGCCACTCTGTGGGAAAAAGATGAGGCAGTCTGCTTCTGTAAAGATTTACAACTTTGGAAACCCTATGATGTAGTTCTACTCTATCCTACAAGGTCATTATGAGTTGGAATAGACTCCAAGGCAGTGTGTTTGGTTTGATTTTGAGACTGAAGTCTAGCTATAGATCTAGACATAAAAATAGGTGTGGGTGTGGGTCCTGAGAACATTCAGCAATGTCTTTGTTAAGCTTCTGCCTATGCAATGCCCCAGGCCATCTCAGACAAAGACCCTTCATTCACAACTGGGTTAATCTTATCGAATGGTAGTGGAAAGGATAATGGTTTTCTTGGGGAGAGTGGCTTAGCAGACAAAGATGGAGTAATATTTTCAGGTGGGAGAGATGGTGCTGTTGGTAGGAATCATTCAATGGCATGTAGAGGCCCAATGTCCCCATCTTTCTGATTGTCTACCCTTGTTTCCCCATCCCAATTCAGGATCCAGTTTCTTCCCAACCAATGGCCTCACTTTACCTTCATAAATCATTCTAGGTTGGGAATTCAATTGACACTGCAATGCAGCCACTTTTATGATAAAACTCTTTTTTTTTTTTTTGACAATATCAGCTATGTTACTACAAGAAATAAGACTTTCTCTCAAGGAACAAGTGGTAACTATACTTAACATTCTGACAAAACTGTGGAAAAGTATCCACTATCTAACCACCTGAAGCCCTGTTTCTCATAAATATTTGATCATTGATGGTGATGTTTTGTTTATTTCTATTGCCACCTCATGCCATAAATTGGCAGTACCCTCTTTACTATTGGAGGCAGAGTCACCAGTGCCTATAAAATTAGCCAGATTTGAGAACCACTTTAAAAAACGCATCCTTACAATTTTGTTTCTGTAGGACCCTCTCAGGAGCCCTGGTGGTGCAGTGGTTAAAACATTTGGCTGCTAATCTTCAAACACACCAGCTGCTCCATAGGAGAAAGACGTGGCAATCTGGTTCCATAAGGATTGACAACCTCAGAATTTTTTTTTTTTTTTTTTTTTTTTTTAATGCTCCAACAGACTTTGGAACAGGCCTGCTTTAAAAAAAAAAAAAAAAAAAAAATTAATTATTTTATTATTTAATTTATTTTGCAGTGTTTCTTCCCCTCCTCTCCCACAAAGAAACTTTCCTTCCATATATAAACATTTCTTTGGCTTTTTATAATAATGCACTAATACAATATTTGTCCTTTTGTGATTGACTACTTCACTCAGCATAATGTACTTCAAATTCATCCACATTATGTGATATTTTGCAGGTTCTACATTATTCTTTAGTGTTGAATAGTATTCCATTGTGTGTATATACCACAGTTTAGTTATCCATTCTTCTGTTGATGGGCTCCTATATTGTTTCCATCTCTTTGCTTTTGTAAATAGTGCTATGATGAACATGGGTGTGTGTGTATATCTGTTCTTGATTCTTGGAAATCTTATGGGGCAGTTCTCAGTACCAAATATGTTAGCATGGGTTCTCTAATGTATGTGTTTATGTGTATATATGTATGTGCATATGTGTGGTAGTTAAGGTTGTGTGTCATCTTTGCTGGGCCATGGTTTTGAGTGCTTGGCAGATGGATGTAGTTATTCCCCATGATGAGATTGTAATCACCTCCATGGTAGAATATGCTGTGAGTAACTAAGTAGTTGCCTTTGGGGTGTGGCCTGCTTCCAGTATATAAGAGGAAGCTTTGAGAAGGTCTCTAGCTTTGGGGCACATCTGGATCCTGCATTTAGCCAAGTCTTAATCTCCTGCCATGCTGCCTGCTGATCTTGGGATTGTTCCTGGGCATCAAACTGTGGTCTACTGTGTTGCCTCCTGAACTCTGGATTGTGCCATCTTACCTGCTGACCTTAGCTTCAGCAGCTGCTTAAGTTAGGAGATATCTATAGTTCCAGTGGGCCTGGAACAAGAGGCAGAGCTGAAGCCCGGGGTTGAGGGGCCTTCACCCAGCTCCTAGATCCAGCACTCTGAATGCAGACTTCTAGGCTCCTAAACTATAAGAGAATAAATTTCTGTTGGTTAGAACCTTCCTCTCATGGTGTTTCTGTTATAGCAACAACACTAGAGAACTAAGACATTTATGTATATATATAGCGACTCCTCCTTGTGTTTCTGAGGCAGTATCACTATGGGAGTAGATTGCCCCATCTTCCTTCTGAGAAGTGGCTGGTGGATTTGACCTGCCAGCCTCCTGGTTAGCAGTCAAGTGCCTTAGGCACTATGCTACCAGAGCTCCCATTTTGTTGTTGTTGCTGTTGTTGTTTTGCCGTCGAGTCGGCCCTGACTCATAGCGACCCCTCCTTGGGTTTCCGAGGCAGTATCACTACGGAAGTAGGATTGCCCAACCTTCCTTCCGAGGAGTGGCTGGTGGGTTTGAACCACCAGCCTTCTGGTGAACAGTCAAATGCCTTAGGCACTATGCTACCAGAGCTCCTTATACACACATACACCTCAGAAACCCAAGGAGGGGTTGCTATGAATTGGCTCATGCAGTTGCAGAGGCTGGTAAGTCCTAAATCTCTGGGTCAGTCATTAGGCTGGAGGCTTCTCCTGACTCACATAGCTGCAAGGGCTGATGAATCCAAGATCAGCAAGTCAGATTGCAGGCTTCTGGCTCACAAGCTTAGAGACTGATGAATCTCAAGAACTGGAGGTCAGATGATGACAGGTAGATGAAGGATCCAGAGCAAGCAAGCAAGCTTTGCTAGAATGTCCATATATATTTATATTTATATTTATTATATATATATATATATATATATATATATATATATATATATACACTAGATGCAGGCCACACCCCTAAAGAAACTCCCCTTACAACTGATTGATCATATCAGATAACATTATAAAGGATGATTACATCATTATATATCTGCCAAATTATATCAGTACACAACTGCCAAACTACATCATTGCATAACTGTCAAAATACTGAGAATCGTGCCCCAGGCAAGTTGATATACAACCTTAACAATCACAGGTCTCAATAAACCTGTTCAGAATTCTGATGCACTATGGAAATAGACCTGGGTTAGTGTGCTGGTTCATTAGGGGCACATTCCTCAGTCAAACTCACCATTCTTCCTGTCTAGAGCAAAGAAAGGTGAAGAAAATCAAAGACACAAGGAAACAATTAGTCCAAAGCACTAATGGACCACCTAAACCCCAGCTTCCACAACTCTGAAACCAAAAAAATCAAACTCCTGCCATTGAGTCTTTTCTGACTCATAGTGACCCCCATTGGGTTTCGGAGGTGGTAAATCTTTATAGAAGTAGCTTGCCCCATCTTCCTCCCATGGAGTAGCTGGTGATTTTGAACCACCAACCTTCTGGTTAGCAGTCAAATGTCTTAGGCATTGCGCCACAGACCAGAATAACTAGATGGTGCCCCACCACTGATGACCACTCTGAAAGATATTATCACAATAGAAGGTCCTGGATAAAGTGGGAGAAAACTGTGGAACAAAACCCAAAATCATAAAAAAAGACAAGGCTTACTTGTCTGTTAGAGACTAGTCGAACCCTCAACACTATGGCCCTTAGACATTGTTCAAATCTGGAACTGCACTCAAACCCTGTGACTCAACTTTTAGCCAAATGATGGACAGGCTTATAAGGTGAACAATAACAGAAGGGAGGTATGCACTCCTTAGAACAATCAACCATACAAGATCAAAAGGGCCACAACTGCCAAGGGACAAAGCATAGAAAGCAGGAATGAATAGGAAAGGAAGATGAAGGGAAATGGTAAACACAGAGAAGGGGGAAAATGCTGTTACACTGTGAGGATTGCAGTCGATATCACAAAACATAATGTGTATGACTTGTTGAATAGAAAACTAATTTGCTCTGTAAACTTGCACCCAGATCACTATAATAACAATACTGAAAAACCCCACAAAAACTCATGACTTCAGCTGACAGCTAACCAAATGCTAGACATGTGAGGGAGGCCATCCTAGATCAGTCTCTAACTGACCCTTCAGCTGACCACAGATATATGAGTGAGGACAGTGGCAACTATCTGAGATTGGCCCAGATCAGGAGAACCACCTAGCTGAGTTGTCAACCTCTGAGCAATAGCCAGTAGTTGTTATTTTAAGCCGCTGATTTTTAGGTCAATCTTTATGTAGCCTAGCTCACGGTTACACACAGTACTGTCAGCCTGTTTATGAATGAACACTAATCAGCAAATATCTATTTTGTAGTAGTTTTGAGCTGTTAAAACCTGCTCATCATAATTCTTTGGTTCATAGGAATATTAAACCTTGTTTTCCTAAGCAAGATAGAACTCAGGAGCCAATAATAATTATATCCCTGCTTCTACTGACTAAGTTTTAGCACCATATAGTCCTGGTTTCTGGGGAAGATAGGTAGTAAGGAGAAAACTCTAGTTCTGGGGAGAGGAATAAGTAGGAAAGGGCGTATATAAAGAGGACTGACAGGTGTTTATGGGTGGGACTGTTGTTAGTGGCTTACCACACTTTTCCTGTTAAAATGATGCCCAGGATTCAGTTCTGCCCCCTAGGTTCACCTGAATGAGAGCAGGGCAGCTGGGCAACAATGACCCACATTCAAACAATAATCAGTCAGAGGATACAATGGAAGAAACTAAGACTGTTAATCATAGCAAACAGTTCCATGACCAATGGTGTATGACAGGTTCTGCTCTGATTACATAATTTACTGACTCCTCACAGTAACCTTATGAGGCAGCATCATTTACACTAGTCACACAAAGGATAGAACACTCAGGAAGAAACTCAACAAATTAAAAAAAAAAAGTGCATAGTAATAAAGAAGACTTTGAAATTATATGGAGGGATACAAGCAAAGACTTGAGCCAGTGGACGTACTATTGGATAGAGACAGCTTCATCGAGATGTCAATTTCCCCTAAGTTAACAGAAATTTAATATGATCCCAACAAATATACTGTATCAATCAGGATTCACTCAGGCAAGTATTGCTACACAGTGGCATCACTAGGGGAATAGCAGGGTTGCAGACCACATAAGGTGACACTATGAGAAAAGGTGACACAAAAATTAGAGTCAATGAAATTTTTGAGAAATGTTTTAGCACGAAGTTATTTATTTACTTTTATAAAAAGCTTCCTGTAGTTATAACAATAAAAACATTGTTGTAAGACCAGCTTACATGCATCAACATACTTATGAGGTTAAAACTTTGTGCTAATTTACTTTTTGAATCTTCTAATGCACTCTAATCAGAGCTGTCATTGCTACCCAATTACAATGATGCTTCAATTCATGTGGTTTCATCTACATGTGCTATATGCATTCATTGTTGTTTTCTTCGGTGTCAGTGTTTTTCATAGCTGCTGATTTTGTCAAATTTTCTGTTTTAGTTACAATACTGTGGTAATTAGTGTTTGTGAGGCTATATAAATAACTTTTTTGAGAATGAAGTGGTTATTAAAGGGAAAAAAAGGAAAAGCAAAAAAACCCCTCTGTTCAGATACTAATAATGTAACTAATAATGTAATTTAATGGATAAGATTTTACAAAACAATGTTGTTAGTATTCATATAATCTAAGAAATATTATGTTTAAGCAACTTAAGACAATATTTATTATACATTTTTCTTTGATTAAAATTGATAATAAACATTGCTTGTGAGTCGGGGCCGACTCGACGGCACATAACAACAACAACAACAAGGATTCTGTATGGTCTGGTATGGGAGACTGTCCATGGGGGGGGGGTTGACATTAATCCTAGTGATACCACTATTGCCACACTAGGAAGTTCTGCCTAAGGAAAGCAATAAAAATACTAGAATAACCAAAAGCCAAATTAGGGATGGAAGGTTGGAGAGACAAAGGAGAATATGGTGTTACCAGAGTCTTGGTGCCAGCCAGCCTGGAGAGACATAGGCCTGCAGATGATGGGGCTGTTTGATGGGAGAGAGAATCACAAAGTTCTATGCTGCATGTTTGGTGAATAGAATGGCTGTTTGATTTGATTGCACTGTTCACATTGGAATTATTTCCTTTCTGCCATTGTTTTTAGTTGCTAGTCCACGTCGACCTTGTGTGTAACAGAACAAAACTGTGCCAGGTCCTGCAACATCCTCATGATCTGGTTTTATATTTGAGTCCATTATTGCTGCTATTGTGTCAATCCATCTAATTGTTTTCCCTCATTTTTGCTAACCCTCTACTTTACCAATCATGGTATCCTTTTCTAGCAATTGGACTTTTGTGTCCACCTCATCCTTTTCAAGAAGAAAAATGCATTTAGATGATCTTAAGTAAGTGGTCCAATTCCATTTTGAATTCTGGTTTATCAGTCAGTCTTTTGGAGATTAGCCAGGTTTCTCAACCTCTGCACTATTAATCACTGCAGTTCTCAACCATAGAAGTTTTGCCCAAGAGGGCATTTGATACTCTTTGAAAACAATTTTGGATGTCACACTGTTGGGGGTGTGCACGTGGGGTGGGATGGGTGGGTTATTGACATCTAGTTGGTAGAGGCAGTGATGCTGCCTACAATGCACAGGGAAGCCCCCATCAAAAAGAATGATCTGGCCCCAAATGTCAATAGGTTGAGAAATCCTGTTTTAATTTACTGCCAAAGAGCAGTAAGTTGAGACTTGCTGGTTTTCAACGCATAGCCTAATATAAAAGCAGCCTTTCACAAGTCCCAAACTTCTGTTTTTAAAAATTTTAATTTAATTTAATTTTATTGTGTCTTGGGTGAAATTTGGCAGAGCAAATTGGTTTTCTATCCAACAACCCATACACATTTGTGTGTGTGTGTGTATGACATTGATTGTAATCCTCACTGTGATAGTTAAAGTTGTCTGTCAACTTTGCTGGGCCAGGATTCTCAGTGGTTTATCAGTTATGATGTAATCCTCTCCCATGATGAGAACTGATATAATATAATCACCTCCATGATGAGATCTGTTGTGAGCAGCCAATCAGTGAAAAGGAGTTTCCTCAGGGGTGTGGCCTGCCTCCAAAATATGTGGACATCCTGGCAAAGTTCTCTGGCTTTTTGCTTAATCTGGATCCTGCATCTGGCTCATCATCACCTGACCTCCAGTTCCCAGACTTGAACCAGTGGCTTGCTGTATTGCCTGCTGATTTTGGGATTGCTGCATTTGCAGCCTACGAGTCAACAGGCTGTCATCTTACTTGCTGGTCTTGGGTTCTTCTGCCTCTGAAGTAAATAAGCAGTCTGCTGTATTTCCTGCAGATCTTGGATTCATCAACCCCTGCAGCTACATGAGTCAGGAGAAGCCTCTAGCTTGACCTGTGACTCGCGGACTTAGGACTTGCCAGACTTTACAACTGTGCAAGCCATTTCCTTAGAAATTCTCTTTTTTTCTCTTTAAACTTCACTAGTTTGGCTTCTCTAGAAAACCCAGTCTAAGACACCCACAATGTAACATCAGTCTTCCCTCTTCCTCCCTGTGTCTACTATGTCCATCTATCTCTCTTCCCTATCCCTTCTGTGGTTTATCTCTGGGCAAATGCTGCCCTTTTGGTTTCTTATGGTTGATTCTTTTAAGGAGTGCATACATCCCTGGTGCTATTGTTCACTGTATAGGCCTGTCTATCATTTATCTATCACTTGGGACTATATGAAGAAAAATGCAACATCAGAATTGGAGGAACATTACCAACCTATGATATACAAATGAAACAACCTTACTTGCTGAAAGTGAAGATGACTTGAAACACTTACTGATGAAGATCAAAGACTATAGTCTTCAGTATGGATTACACATCAACATAAAACAAACAAGCAGACAAAAATCCTCACAACTGGACCAATAAGCAACATCATGATAAATGGAGAAAAGATTGAAGTTGTCAGGGATTTCATTTTACTTGTATCAACACCCTTGGAAGCAGCAATCAAGAAATCAGATGTTGTATTGCACTGGGCAAATCCATTGTAAAAGACTTGGTTATAGTCTTAAGAAGCAAAGACACCACTTTGAAGACTAAGGTGCACATAACCCAAGCCATGGTATTTTCAATTGCCTCATAGGTGTGTGAAAGCTGGATAATGAATAAGGAAGACTGAAGAAGAGTTGATGCCTTTGAATTGTGATGTTGGCTAAGAATACTGAAAATACCATGGACTGCCAGAAAAATGAACAAATCTGTACTGTAGGAAGTGCAGTCAGAATGCTTCTTAGAAGTGAGAATGGCCAGACTTCATCTCATCTACTTTGGTCATGTTGTGAGAAGGGACCTGGAGAAGGATATCATGCTTGGTAAAACAGAAAGTCAGAGAAAAAGGGGAAGACCCTCTATGAGATGGTTTGATGCAGTGGCTGCAATGATAGCCTTAAGGATAGAAAGGATTGTGAAGATGGTGTAGGACCAAGCAGTGTTTTGTTCTATTGTATATAAGGTCACTATGAGTTGGAGCCAAATCAATGGCACCTAGAAACAACAATAACAATCATTTGGCTAAAAGTTGAGGCACAGGGGTTGAGCAGAGTTAGGGGCCATAATCGAGTGTTCCACTAATCTCTATTAGACCAGTAAGCCTAGTCTTTTTTTTTTTTTTAAATGATTTTCAGATTTGCTCAACATCTTCTCTTACTCTGCCCAGGATCTCCTGTTGTGATCCTTTTCAGAGTGGTCAGCAGTGGTGGGGCACCATCTAGTTCTTCTGGTCTCATGGTCATGAAGGATGGGGTTCATGTGGTCCATTAGTCCCAGAGACTCATTCTCTCAAGATATTTTGTTATGGCTAAGAAGTTTTCATAATTTTTGCCTCTTGCATCCTCCATTATATTTGTTATTTATTTGCAGCACATATAAATACATATGTAGAAATATCCTTTGTCAAACCTATATATATATATATATATATATATATATATATATATATATATATATGTATTCATGGATGTAGTCTGATTTGCCTTCCCACACCTGTTTACCTTGCATGAATATGTGTCTACTTGTAGATTATTGTTCTTATTGTTATTGTAGGATTGTGTATGTAGTAGTATTTACTTTTGTTGCCTTTAACTTTTTTGCTTCTCTCAATGTCTTCCTTTGCCTTGATCATTTTGTGCTGACCTCTCCTTTACTGTATATTACCATTTCCTTCATGTAAGTTAATACATTATGTCTACACACTAGTTAGTGATTTCCCCTCCCTTCCCCTCTCATCCGTGGTAACTTTCAAGGAGTGTTTCTTTCTGTTTGTAAAACTTTTCTTGACTTTTTACAGTAGTGGTCTCCTATAATATTTGTCCTTTTGTGATTGACTAGTTTCACTCAGCATAATGTCCTCCAGGTTCATCCATGTTATGTGCTTTTTTGGCAGATTCATTGTTATTCTTTACATTGCCTGGTATTCTATTGTGTGTATGTATCATAGTTTGTTTATCCATTCATCCATTGATGGATACTTAGGTTGTTTCCATCTTTTTACTCTTGTGGATAGTGGTGTGATGGGTGTGCATATATATTCATGTTATGACTCTTAATTCTGTAGGATATATACCTAGTAGTAGTATTGCTGGATCATATGGTATTTCAATTTTCACATTTTTAAGAAAGCACTATACCATTTTCCACAGTGGTTGCATCATTTTACAGTCCCTCCAGCAGTGTAAAAGGATTTCAGTCTTTCCATGCCCTAGCCAGGACTTGTCATTTTCAGTATTTTTGTACTTTGCCATCAATGCTGGGGTAGATGATATCTCATTGTTGTTTTGATTTGTGTCTCTCTAATAGCTTTGAAGGAGCTCTGGTAGCATAGTGCCTAAGGCACTTGACTGCTAACCAGAAGGCTGGCGGTTCAAACCCACCAGCCACCCCTTGGAAGGAAGATGGGGCAATCTACTTCTGTAGTGATATTGCCTCAGAAACCCAAGGAGGGGTTGCTATGGGTTGGGTCCAACTCCATGGCACATAACAACAACAACAACCAACCAATAACAATAGCTTTGAAGATTAAGGTGTGTCTGACCCAAGACATGGTATTTTCAATCACCTCATATGCATGTGAAAGCTGGATAATGAATAAGGAAGATCAAAGAAGAATTGATGTCCTTGAATTGTGGTGTTGGTGAAGAATACTGAAAATACTGTGGACCACAAGAATAACAAGCAAATCTCTCCTGGAAGAAGTGCAGCCAGAATGCTCCTCGGAAGCAAGAGTCGGGTTTGACTCGAAGGCACATAACAACAACAACGACAACTTTTGTCATAGGAGCTCTGGTAGCATAGTGCTTAAGGCACTTGACTGCTAACCAGAAGGCTGGTGGTTCAAATCCACCAGCCACTCCTTGGAAGGAAGATGGGGCAATCTACTTCCGTAGTGATGCTGCCTTGGAAACCCAAGGAGGGGTTGCTATGAGTGGGGTCCAACTGGACGGCACATAACAACAACAACTTTGCTCATGTGGTCAGAAGGGACCATTTCCTGGAGAAGGATATCATGCTTGGTAAAGTAGAAGGTCAATGAAGAAGGGGAAGACCCTTGATGAGATGGATTGACACAGTGGGTGCAATGATGGGCTGAAGCATAGCAAGGATTGTGAGGATGGTGCAGGACTGGGCAATGTTTTGTTCTGTTGTACATAGGTCATTATGAGTCGGAACTGACTTGATGGAACTTAACAACAATAGCTAATGATCACAAGTGTTTCTTCATGTGTGTTTGTTTGCTGCCTGAATGTCTTTTTTGGTGAAATGTCATGTTCTCTGCCCATTTTTTAAAATCGTTGTTGTTTAGGTGTTGAAGTTTTCTAATCATTTTATAGATTAGATTTTTGTTCAATGTGTTGTTGCCAAATTTTTTTTTCCAGTCTATATATTCTCTTTTTACTCTTCTGGTGAATCTTTTGATGCACATATTTAATTGTTAGGATGTCTTCATTGTGCAGTTGTCTTCTTCTGTTTGTGCATTTTTAGTTATGTTTGATAGAGACTTTAAATCCTATATCATGGCCTCTAAGTTTGCCCATATTTTTCCTTTGGTGATTTTTGTAGTTTTAGGTTTTACATTTAGGTATTTGATCCATCTTAACTTAGTTTTTGAATATGATGTGAGATATGGATCTTCTTTAATTTTTCTGCAAATGGATATCCAGTTTTACCAGCACTATTTATTAATAAGACTACCTCCCTATTTAATGTGCTTTGTCAAAGATCAGCTGGGTAAAGTAAAGGGTTAACAAAAAAGCTGAAGATCCTCAATGAGATGGAGTGACACATTGGTTGCAATGATAAGCTCGAACATGACAATGATTGTAAGGATGGTGCAGGACCAGATAGTGTTTTGTTCTGTTGTACATAGGATTGCTATGAGTTGGAACCGACTTGACAGCACCTAACAACAAAGGATGATGATAGAGATTACATTATATCCGTAGATTGCTTTGGGTAGTACTGACATTTTCACAATGTTAAGTCTTCTTATCCATGAATATGGTATATTCTTCCATTTATGTAAGTCTCTCTCTCTTTTTCTTTTTTCTTCTAATAATGTTTTGTAGTGTTCTTTGTATAAGTCTTTTGTGTCTCTGCTAAGATTTATTCCTAAGTACTTCATCTTTTGGGTACTTATTGTAAATGATATTGTTTTCTTGATATCTTTTTCGGAGTTAGTTTTGTTAGTGTAGAGGAATCTGACTTTTTTTTTTTTTTAAATTTTACTGTGCTTTGGGTGCAAATTTACAAATCAAATTTGTTTTACATTCAAAAGTTTGTGCACATTTGATTTCAAGCCCTAATTACCATCTCCAACCATAACAAACTCTCCACCCCTCTTGTCCCTGTGACTACCCCCTCCCTGTGGCCTTCATTATGCATTCCTGTCTGTCTAGCTTTCCCTCTATGTGAATGCTGCCCCTCTGGTGTCTCATGGCTGATTGCTCTAAGGGGTGCATCTCCCTAGAGTAGGCAGGTGCATCGCCCTGGGGTAGGTGTTCTACAGGTAGGCCTTACTACTATTGGGCTGAGAGCCAATCCATGAGAGTAAGTCCATTTCAAGGCTGAAGGGTAACCCAGGGCCATAGTCTTGGGGGTTCCACAAGACTCTATCTGACCAGTAATTCTGGTCATTTTTGTGTCTTTGTATTTTGTTCCACATTTTCCCTCCCACTCTGTTCAGGATCTCCAGTTTTGATCCTTTTCTCAGTGATTGGCATTGGTAGCCTGCACCATCTAGTTCTTCTGGTCTCGGGGTCAGGAAGGCTGAGCTTCTCGTGGTCTGTCTTATCCTTGGACTAATTATTTCCACATGTCTTTGATTTTCTTCACTGTTCTTTGATTCAGATGAGAGGAGACCAATAGTTGCATCTTAGAAGGCCACTCAAAAGCTTTTAAGACCCCAGGGAATCTCACTGATTTTTATATGTGGATCTAGTATCCTGGCATTTTTCTGACTCCTTCTATAAGTTACAGTAATTTTTTGTTATTGTGTCTTTGGGATTTTTTATGTTTAGAATCATATCTTCTGCAAATAGAGATAATTTTACTTCTTCATTGCCAGTTTGATTCCTTTTATTTTCCTCTCTTGCCTTATTGTCATGGCTAGGACTTCTAATACAATAGTGAATAGCAATGGAAATAAAAGGCATCCTTGACTGGTTCCTGTTCACAGGGAGAACAAGTTTGGTCCTCTCTTTTGAAACTAATGTTGGTCATTGGTTTTGCATTGTTATTGCTGTTAGGTGCCAAGTCAAATCATAGCAACCTATGTACAACAGAATGAAACACTGTCTGGTCATGTGCCATCCTCACAATCTTTGCTATACGAGCCCATCATTGCAGCCACTGTGTCAATCCATCTTGTTGAGGATCTCTCCCTTTTCATTGACCCTGTATTTTACCAAACATGATATCCTTCTCCAGGGATTGGTCCCTTCTGACAACATGACCAAAGTAGATGAGATGAAGTCTGGCCATTCTTACTTCTAAGGAGCATTCTAGCTGCACTTCTTCCAGGACAGATTTGTTCATTCTTCTGGCAGTCCAAGGTATTTTCAATATTCTTCATCAACACTATAATTCAAAAGTGTCAACTCTTCTTCAGTCTTCCTTATTTATTGTCCAGCTTTCACATGCATATAAGGTGATTGAAAATATCATGGCTTGTGTTAGATACACTGTAGTCTTGAAAGTTACATCTTTGCTCTTCAACTTGTTAAAGCATTCTTTTGCAGCAGATCTGCCTAGTGCAGTATGATGTCTGATTTCTTAACTGCTGCTTCCATCAGTGTTGATTGTGGATTGAAGTAATATAAAATCTTTGACAACTTCAATCTTTTCTCCATTTATCTTGATGCTATGTATGGGTCCAGTTGTGAGGATTTTTGTTTTCTTTATGTTAGTTGTAATCCATAATGTAGATTGTAGTTTTAGTCTTTAATATTCATCAGTAAGTGCATGAAGTCATCTTCACTTTCAGCAAGAATAGTTGTGTTATCTGCATATCACAGATTGTTAATGAGCCTTCTCCAATCTTGATGCCACATTTTTCATCATATGGTCCAGTTTCTCAGATTATTTCCTAAGCATACAGATGGAATAAGTATGCTGAAAAGATATAACCCTGAGACACACCCTTTCTGATTTTAAACCATGCTGTATTCTCTTGTTCTGTTTGAAAGACAGCCTCCTGGCCTATGTACAAGTTCCTCATGATCACAGTTAAGTGTTCTGAAATTCCCATTCTTCTCAATGTTATCCATAATTTGTTATGATTCACAAAGTGGAATGCTTTTTCATAATAAACATAAAACACAAGTAAATATCTTTCTGGTACTCTTTGCTTTCAGCCAAGATCCATCTGGTATCAGCAATGATATCCCTCATCCCACATCCTCTTCTGAATCCAGCTTGCATTTCTGTAAATTCCCTGTCAATATACTGCTGCAACCGTTTTTTAACTATCTTCAGTACAATTTTATTTTCAGGCCATATTTATGATATTGTGTGATAGTTTCAACATTCTGTTGGACCACTTTTCTTTGGGATGGACAGAAATATGGATCTCTTGCAATCAGTTCACAGGTAGCTGTCTTCCAAATTTCTTGACATAGATGAGTAAGTGCCTCCAGCATGGCATCTGTTTGCTGAAACATCTCAATGGGTATTCTGTTGATTCCTGGATCTTTGTTTTTCACCAATTCCTTCAGTGCAGTTTAGACTTCTTTCTTCAATACCACTTGTTTTGGATCATATGCCACCACCTGAAATAGTTCAACATTGACCAATTTTTTTTTTGTTTTTGGTACAGTGACTCTGTGTATTACTTCCACCTTGTTTTGATGCTTCCTGCATTATTCAATATTTTGCCCATAAAATCTTTCACTATTTCATCTTGAGGCTTGAATTTTTCCTTAAATTCTTTCAGCTTGAGGAATGTTAAGCATGTTCTTCCTTTTTCATTTTCTAACTCCTGGTCTTTGCACATTTCATGTAATAATTGACTTTGTCTTCTCCAGCTGCTCTTTGAAATCTTCTGTTCAGCTCTTTTAACTTGTCTTTTTTTCCATTTGCTTTAGCTGCTCTCTGTTCAAGAGCAGGCTTCAGAGTCTCTTCTGACATCCATTTTGGCCTTTTCTTCCTTTCCTATCTTTTTAATGACCTTTTGCTTTCTTCATGTATGATGTTCTTGATGTCATCTCACAACTCATCTGGTTTTCAGTCACTCGTGTTGAATGTGTCAAATCTATTCTTCACATAGTCTCTAAATTCAGGTCACATACAATCAAGGTCATGTTTTGGCTCCCGTGAACTTGTTTTAATTTTCTTCAGCTTCAACTTGAACTTGCATATGAGCAATTGATGGTCTATTCCACAGTCAGCTTCTCGCTTTGTTTTGCCTGAAGATATGGAGCTTCTCCATTGATTACATAGATGCAGTCAATCTGATTTCTGTTTATTCCATCTGCTGAGGTCCACGTGTATAGTCACATTTTATGTTGTTGAAAAAAGGTATTTGCAATGAATAAATTGTTGGTCCTGCAAAATTCTATCATGTGATCTCCAGTGCCATTTCTATCACTAAGACCATATTTTCTAACTACTGGTAATTCTTCTTCTTTTTTCTTCCAACTTTTGCATTTCTATCACCCGTAATAATCAATATATCTTGAATCCATGTTTGTTGAGTTGCAGAGTGCAGACGTTGGTAAAATCTTTAATTTCTTTGTCTTTGGCTTTAGAAGTTGGTGCATAAATTTGAATAGTAATAGTATTAACTGATCTTCCTTGTAGTATATGGATATTATATCACTGACAGCATTGTACTTCAGGATGGTTCTTGAAATGTTCTTTGTGATGATAATTGTGACGCCATTCTTCTTCAATTTGTCCTTCTTAGCATAGTAGATCATATGGTTGTCTGATTCAAAATGGCCAATACTAGTACATTTCAGCTCACTAATGCCTAGGATATCAATCTTCTTGTGTTCCATTTCATTTTTGATAACTTTCAATTTTCTTAGATTCATACTTCGTACATTCCACATTCCAGGTATTAATTGATGTTTGCAGCTATCTCTTCACATTTTGAGTCATGCCCCATCAGCAAAAGAACCTCATGAAAGCTTACTCCATCTATGTCATTAAAGTTGACTCTACTTTGAGGAGGCAGCTCTTCTCCAGTTGTATTTTGAGTGCCTTCCTATTTGAGAGGCTTATCTTCTGGCCCTATAACCAGACAATGTTTCGAGGTTGTTCATACACTTTCCTAGTAATATATCAAATGGTTTTTCACTGCTGTTCATAAGATTTTCACTGAACAATTCTTTTTTTTTTTTTTTTAATTTTTATTATGATTTGGGTGAAAGTTTACAAAGAAAATTCCTTCTCCCTACAGCAGTTCATACACATTTTGTTTCATGACATTGATTGCAATCCTCACAATGTAACAGCTCTCTTCCCACTTCCTCCCTGTAGTTACCTCTTCCCTGTGTCCTTCTTTCCTATGGATTCCTGCTTTCTGAGATTTCTCCCTATGCAAATACTGCCCCTTTGTTCTCCCATGATTGATCATTCTAAGGATTTTATTTACCTGGTGTAAATGTTCATTCATCTTACATTCCTGTCTATTGTTTGTCTGGAAGCCATGAGAGTGAGTTCAATTCCAGGCCTGAAAGATAACTAGGGGCCGTAGTCTAGGGGGTCTCACCAGGCTCTAACAGACCAGTAAACGTGGTCTATTTATGACTTTGAATTTTGTGCCACATTGTTCTCTCACTCTATCCAGGATCTCCTGCATGGATTCCTTTCTGAGTGATTGACACTGGTAGCTGGGCACCAGTTTTTTGGTCTCATGGTCACACAGGCTGAGGTTTGCATGTCCACTAGTCTTTTGTACTAATTATTTCCATGCATCTTTGGTTTTCATCATTCTTCTTTGCTCTGGATGTGGAGAGTCCAGTTATTGCATCTAGAGGGCCACTTGCAAGCTTTTAAGACTCCAATTACTACTCACCAAAGTAGGATGTAGAACAATGTCTTTGTGTAGTATGTTATTTCACTGGCCTATTCTTTGAGAAGTGGATGGCTCCTTCTTTCTTCTCAGTCTGTCTTAGTCTGGAAGCTCCACTGAAACTTGTCCACTATTGGTGACTCTGCTGGTATTTGAAATACCAGGGGCATAGCCTTCAGTTTCACAGCAACATGCAAGCCACCACAGTATGACAAACAGAGAGATGAGTGATGGTTTTGTATGTTTTATGTGCTGTCGAGTTGGTTTTGTATATATACCTTTAATTATGTAGAGGAATTTCCCTTCTATTCTTATTTTGTTCAGTGGTTTTTTTTTAAATGGGTATTATAGTTTGTTAAATATCTTTTCTTAATCAATTGCTATAATTATGTTTCTTTTCCTTTGTTTAATTTATGTGTTGGCCTGTGTTGATTGTTTTCTGATGTTGAGCTCTCCTTGCATACCTGGTATGAATTCCACTTGGTCATGATATATTATTTTTTTGACATGTTGTTGGACTCTATTGGTTGGGATTTTGTTGAGAATTTTTGCATCTACGTTCATGAGGACTGATCTATAATTTCCTCTTTTAGTAGTGTCTTTGACTGTTTTTGGTATCAGGGTTATGCTTGCTCCATAGCATGAATTCATGAGTATTCTGTTCTTTTCTATGTTCTGGAATAGTCAGAGCAGAATTGATGTCAGCTCTTCTCTGCATGTTTGGTAGAATTTGCCGGTGAAATTTTCCGAGCCAGTTCTTCTTTTTTTTTTTTTTATTGTCATTTTGTTAAATGCTTTAATTAATTATTATTTTTTTCCTTCACCTAAGTTAATATGTGTCTACACTCTAGTTAGTAGTTCATGCTCCCTTCATCACCCCTACTCCTTGCAACTACCAAACTGTATTTCTTTTTTATGAAACCCTTTTCTTGACTATTTACAATAGTGGTGTAGTGGTTATGTTTGTGTGTCAACTTGGCTAGGCCTGGTTGAGTGGCTGGGCAGCTGGTGGTAGTTATTCCTCATGATGAGACTGGCAATCAGCTCCATGGTGGGATCTACCACAAGCTGCCTTTG
>NW_006922087.1:1060231-1066387 GCF_000298275.1 Orycteropus afer afer | reverse complement strand
TATATATATATATTTTTTTTTGCTGTTGCTGTTGAGATTTTTTTAAAAATTATCTGTTTAATTTCTTCTTTTGTGATGGGTTTGTTCAAATTTTCTACCTCAGATTGTGTTAGTAGTACATTGTATGTAATGTGTTTCTAGAAATGTGTCCATTTTTTCTAGGTTTTCAAATTTGTTGGATACAGTTCTTCATAGTATTCTGTTATTATGCTTTTTATTTCAATTGGTTCTGTTGTGACATTGCCTATTAAATTTCTTGTTTGCATTATTTTTCTTTTCCCTTGTTAAATCTACCAGTGGTTTTTCAATTTTATTAATCCCTTCAAAGAACCAACTTCTAGTTTTGTTGATCTTTCTTTTTTTTTTTTCTGTTTCATTTGTTTCTGCTCAGATATCTATTATTTCCTTTCATCTACTGATTGTTGTCTTTTTTGCTGTTCTTTTTCTAATTTTTGGAGATATTATATTTAGGTGCTGACTTTGGTTCCTTCTTTTTTGATGTGTGCCTTTATTGCTATCAACTGTTCTCTGAACACTGTATATCAAAAGTTTTCTTATGTTGTGTTTCATTCTCAAATTTTAAAAATTTCATTTTTCATTTCTTCTATAACCTAGGAAGGAACTCTGATGGTTCAGTGGTTAAATCATTCAGTTACTAACCAAAAGGTTGGAAATTTGAACTCATCAGTCACTCCATAGAAGAAAGATGAGGCAGTCTGCTTCTGAAAACCTTATGGATCAGTTTTACTCCATCCTATAAGGTTGTTTTGAATCAGAATCAACTCAATGGCAGCGGGTTTGGGTTGGGTTACTATTCAGTAGTTGTTAAGCAGAGTGTTACTCAGTTTCCATGTATTTGATTTTTTCCCTTAATCTTCCTGTTGTTGATTTCTAATTTTATCACATTGTGATCTAAGGAGATGCTTTGTATTATTTCAGTGTTTTCAAATTTATTAAGGCTTGCTTTGTAGCATAACATACAGTCTATTCTGGAGAATGTTCAATGTTGTTGGAAAAGATTATATGTTATGCTGTCATTGGGTGGAATGTTCTGTATACATCTATGAGATTTAGTTGGTTGACTGTGTAGTTTAGATCTTTTGTATCTTTGTTGAGTTTTTTTCTAGTTGTTCTGTCCTTCATTGATAGTGGTGTATTAAAGTCTCCTAATATTATTGTGGATTAGTCTATTTGTCTTTTCAATTCTGTTAAAGATTGATTTATTTTTGTTATTATTTTTAATAGAGTTTTATTTATTTTGGTGCTCTTTCATTGGGTGCATAGATATTTATATGGTTATGTTCTTTTGTGGGGTTGGCTTGTTAATCATTGTATAATGTCCTTTCTTGTCTCTTTTGCTGGTTTTTGCCTTAGAGTCTTTTTTTTAAAAAACCACAAATTAATATTGCCACTCCTGTTCTTTTTTGTTGTCATCTGCTTGAAATATGTTTTTTCATCCTTTGATTTTTAGCTGATTTTTGACTTTGTGTCTAGGGTGTCTCGTGTAGACTGCATATTGGTGTGTCATGTTTCCTTATCCATTCTGCTCTTCTCAGTCTCTTGACTAGTTCATTTAATCTATTTACATACATTATATACAGGTATGCACTTATTAGGAGCTCTGGTGGCATAGTGCATAAGACATTTCACTGCTAACCAGAAGGCTGGTGGTTCAAACACACCAGCCACCCCTTGGAAGGAAGATTGGGCAATCTACTTTCATAGAAATAACACCTTGGAAACCCAAGGAGGGGTCTCTATGAGTTGGAACCAACTTGATGACAGTGAATTTGGTTTGTTTTTTGGTTATGAACTTATTGCTGTCATTTTGCTATTTTATTTATTTATTTTGTGTGTGATATGGATAATTTCTTGTTCCATATATTTTTGTGTTGAATTCATTTGTTTAAGGATTTTCTTATCATTTCCTTTGTTCCTATTATGTTAGTGTTTACTGAGTTTTTATGATTATATTCTATTTTTGTCAAAAGGTTTATTCATTTTCTTTGAGGTTACACTGTAATTTATATTTATCTTTTCAAGTTTAAAACAGTCTGTTTTATCTTGATATTTCCTTGGCTTCCTTTCCATTTGGAAGCTAAGTAACTACACCATTTATTCCACCTTTATGCTTTGCAGTTGTTATCATTTACAAATTAACATTTCTTGTTCTCTATTTTCTGTCTTGAAGGTTTATTTTATTTTTGATACTTCTAGGTTGGGTTGATTTCTAGGTGATATTCTTTTATGACTTAATTTCAGGTTGTTGTCTGTCATTGCTGGTTCTCTGAAGGACTCTCTTTAGCATTTCTTGCAAGGATAGTTTGATTTCTACAAATTCCCTTTGTTTATGCTTACCTGGAAATGTCCAAATTTCACCATTGTATTCGAAGGACAATTTTACTGTATATATAATTCTTGGTTGGCAATATTTTTCTTTCAAGATTTTATATAAGTAATCCTATTGCTGTCTTGCTTGCATGGTTTCTGTTGAGAAATTAGAGCTTAGTGTTACTGGTTCTTCTTTGTAGATAAATTTTCCTTTTTCCCCAAGATGCTTTTAGTATTTTTTTCTTTGTTTTTGGTTTTGGAAAGTTTGATAATGATAAAGCTTGATTTTGAATGCATGTCTTGAATGTTTATCTTTTTGTCTTTCATGCTATTAGGGAAGTTTTCTTCCAGCAAATCTTTGACAATATTCTTGGTACTTTTTTTTCTCTTCCTGTTCTCAAATTCCAGTCACACATAAATTATTTCTCTTGATTGTGTCCTATGGAATTTTAAGGCTTTCTTCATTTTTGCTAATTCTGTCTTCCACTGACTCACTCCTATTCTCTTGGTTGTCCAATGCATTATCTAGTTCTTAAATTTTAGTATTAATCTTCTGGATTTCTAGTCGCTGTTTTTGTATGGTTTCTAATTTTCCATTTATTTTGTGAATTTGTTTTTATATTATTTTCCTGATTTTTTTTCTTGAGTTTTGTCCATGTTTTCCTTGATTTTTGTCTACAATTTCCTTGGTGTTTCTTTACTTTCATTAACCTCTTTCTTAATTTGTTGAAGGGTCCTAAATATAGTTCTTTTGAATTCCGTATTGGTAGTTCCAATGCCATTTCTTCCTCTTGAAGATTTTCTGGCCCCATATTTTTGTCACTTGCTTGAGCCCTCTTGTCCTGCTTCTTTTGTGTAATTTGAAGTTGTCTGATATCTGAAACACTGTGGTGTGACTGTATGAATTTTTATTTTATGTTGGTTTGCTTTACCCTGATTTTTTGTTTTGTTTTAATACATCTAGGCAATGGGGCAAGTTGCTAGTTTTCACTCAGTTTTGTAACAGTAGGTACTCACCACCTCCTCTGAGTGAATTTGGTAGTGGGTGAAAGTGTAGGCATGAGTCTTTAATCACTGGTTGGGTACAGCTGCTGAGGGAAGGCTGGGTGGGCATTAGTCACCACCTATCATTGATTCAGTGGTGCTGGAGAGGGTGATGGCACTTGCTCAATGAGGTATGCAGTAGGTGTAGTGAGTATGGCTGAGTAAGTTTGCTGGCTCCCTATTGATGGAGGAAGAACAAACGGGTGCAGGGAAGTAAAAATAAAAAAAAGGAAAGAAAAGAAGAAAAAAAATGATGGGCGTTGGAAGAGTAAAGAACTAAAAAAACAAACAAAAACAAAACAAAACTACAAACTCACTGCTGCTGAGTAGATTTTAACTCATAGTGACCCCACCTTGGGTTTCGAAGGCTAAAAAGTAAAAAGAAGAAAAAAAAAGGGGGGGGGGGCGAGAGGACAGCACAATATTGGCACAAGCTCTAGCTGCCAAATGTGGCTGCTATGGGAACACAGTGTTCACTCTGCAGGAGCATGCCCCACTGATTGCAGAGGGGCATAAATGGGTGCTGCTGATTGTAGGAGCCACAAGGTGTAGGTCATTCATTCTGTGGGATCCAGCACTGCCACCCATGGAGTCTGCAGGGGCACAATAGTAAGATCAGAAACAAAAGAAGGTTGGGTAGAAAAAAAAGAAAAGAAAACAATAAGGGGGGTATGGCAGTTAAATTTGTATGTCAACTTGGCTGGACCTGGTTGAGTGGCTGGACAGCTGGTGGTAGTTATTCCCCATGATGAGACTGGCAATCAACTCCATGGTGGGATCTAACGCAAGCAGCTGAGTAGCTGCCTTTGGGATGTGGTCTGGTTCCTGCATATAAGGAGAAACCTTGGGGATAGTCTCTAGTTTATGGCACGCTTGGACCCTACATGTGGCTGTGTCACTGTTCAGCAGCCTGCCATGCTTTGCCAACCTTGGGACTTACAATGGACTTAAATTAAGGGCCTTCCGTGTGACTTGGTAACATCAGGACCATGCCTTTTTACTTGTCAACCTTGGGCGTGGCAGCCTCAGAGGCCAGCAGCTGCCTGAGTGAAGAAAAACCTCTAGCTTCAGTGGGCCGGGAGCTGGAGGCAGAGCTGAAGCTTAAGGCTGAGGGGCTTTCACACAGCCCCTAGAGCCTGGCACTTTGAACTTGGACTTAAAGCCTCCAAACTGTTAGAGAATAAACTCCTGTTTGTTAAGGCCATTCCATTTGTGGTATAGTCTTGTCAGAGTGGCCCTAGGTAACCAGAACAGGGTGTGGAAGGGGGGAAGAAGGAAGAACTAAGAAGAAAGAAAAAAGGAAAAAAAAATAAAATCAGTACTGTACTGGCATATGTGCTAATCATCAAACACAGCTGTTTGTGATGCTCTGTAGGGGTGCACACTGCTGGCAACAGAGTGTCAGAGGCAGGTACTACTGACTGTGGAGTTGGTGGAGGGCAGGGGGGTCTGCTCTGTAGGATCAAACAAACAAACAAAAAACAAAAGACAGCTCAGCAATAGCAGGGGGGGGGGGGGGGCACTGACCAGCTGCTGGGTGGGTGAGTGTGGGAGGGGCTGTGCCTGTGCTCACTGATAGGTTGTGCAGGATAAGGGGGACATCATATGTCTCTGGTTGCTGATCACTGATGTGGGTGCTGGTGCAGTCCTTGGTGAGTGGAGCTGTTTTTCTGTTTCCTGCTCCAATCAGACACTGCTTGCAATAAGTCAAAATGGCCATGCTGTGCCTGGCAAGTTGGCAATTCACCATCCCATATGCCTCTTTGTTGGCTGTTTTCATTCAGTCTCTTCCACCATTGGATGGTATTTCATCTAGTTTTATGTTCTTTCCTTTGAAGCTTTTGGTTCCAGAATTGTCATCTGTATCTGTTTCACTTGTTTCTCAGGTACTTGTAGAGGATATTCGTAGTATATCTGACTAATCTGCCATTTTAGATCCACCAGACCCAAACTTCTTCAAAATGTATGCCTATATTATATTTTGCTTATAATACAAAAATGTTACAAATAGATAGATATTAGCATCAGTTAAGAATAAGTTTCAACTAGAGATTGGTGCCGTGTTCCCCTCACATTTCCCGTATCCTAGGAGGTGAAAATCTCACTTTGAGAAGTTTGGAGCTAATGCTAGACATTCTGTCCTGTCTCACCAATAGGTGGTGACTGAGTTAATGACCAGACCAGGCCCTGGCCCAATGGCTTTTTCATTGTGCAGATACCTGGTGAGGCAAGGCTGAGATTGCTTGTTTTTTCCTAATCACTCAATTATACTAGTTTTTATTTTCATGCACTACGTCATCTTAATACAACATTGACATACTTTTAAAAAAAGTTGTTGAGCTCTGGTAGTGTAGTGCCTAAGGCACTTGACTACTAACCAGAAGACTGGCGGTTCGAACCCACCAGCCACTCCTCAGAAGGAAGTTTAGGCAATCTACTTTCTTAGTGATACTGCCTTGGAAACCTAAGGAGAGGTCGCTATGAGTCGGGTTTGACTTGATGGCAGATAACAACAACAACAATAACAACAACATCTTTTACTATAAAAATAATATTTATTATAGAGTAATTGGAATATAGACAAAGTATAAAGAAAACAAAAAGTCCTTCATAATCTTTCATAATTATTCATTCATGACCACTAGTGATATTTAGGATCTCTGGTAGCATAGTGCCTAAGGCACTTGACTGCTTACCAGAAGGCTGGCGGTTCAAACCCACCAGCCACTCCTCGGAAGGAAGGTTGGGCAATCCTACTTCTGTAGTGATACTGCCTCGGAA
>NW_006922087.1:1036127-1060096 GCF_000298275.1 Orycteropus afer afer | reverse complement strand
TATATAAATAGAAATTATATGACTAGGTTTAACAATGAAATGGGAGCTCTGGTAGTGTAATGTCTAAGGCACTTGACTGCTAACTAGAAGGCTGGCAGTTCAAACCCACCAGCCACTCCTCGGAAGGAAGATGGGGCAATCTACTTCCATAGTGATACTGCCTCGGAAAGCCAAGGAGGGTTCGCTATGAGTCAGGTCCGACCCACAGCACATAATAACAACAACAACAACAATTAAATTGGGTCCATAAAATATATCTACTTTTGTGGGCTGCTTAAAATGCATTTCTCACTGTTACATCATTAATACTTCCTCATGTAATTTGAAATATTCATCTACACCATGTTTCTGTTAGTCTTATTAACCAGTAATTCCGTAATATTTTTACTCCTCTCCCAGACATGCATGAAAGATTGTTTCTAGTTTTTAAAATGCTGTAATGAACACCACTCTCTCTCTATATCTTTGTATCTCTGTTTATTTCCTCAGACAAGGTTCCTAAAAGAGGAAATTTTAGTTGAAAAAGAATGAATATTTGAAGATTCTTAATCAACATTGCCATTTCATTGCTCTTCAGAACACTTGTTAACACCTTATATTTTCACCAGCAGCAAATGGGAACTCCATTTTTAAAACAGTTTTTCCAATTTGGTGGGCAAAAAATGGTACCACATAGTTTTGAGTTTTATATTTTTCCACTCCCAGTCCAGATTATCTTTCCATATCTTTATTGATCATTTAAGGAGCTCTGGTGGCACAGTAGTTAAAGCATTCATCTGCTAACCAAAAGGTTGGGGTTCAAACCCACCATCTGATTTGTGGAGGAAAGAGGAGGTAGTCTGCTTCCATAAAGATTTATAGCTGTGGAAACTACAAAGTGTGTGGAGGTGGCATTGGCTAACTTCCTCTTACTTCACAAGGGGCAGAGAGAATCACCACCAGCAGCATCAGGCCAAGGCTGATTTTATGAGGCTAAGGTCAGACATGCCCCTCCCCTCCCCAAGCTTTTTACCAATTCTGACACCAACCATCCCTCCCATGACTGTCTCTACTTTGCTGTTGGGTTTGATAATCAATTGCAATGGCCACATAGAATTCAGAGAAAATACTTATCATTATAGGGTTTATTAGGGAAGTAAGAGATCACAGTTCAGGATCAGAAGTGACTCGGGATACAGTTCTTCAATCAGGACAACTTCTCAGCTGTGCTGCAGGTATGCTTCTCTCTGTCCTCAGTGTCTTCCCTGCTCCAGAAAGTGTTTCAAAGCTTTTAGCTCTGCCTACAAGTGCCCAAAGAAGCACCCCACTCTACAGCAAGGCTCATGCCCATTGGCATCCAGCTTTTTTGCTCAGTGCTCACTGATCTGTTTTATGGTGGTCTCTTCATTCTGTTGGTTCTCCTGCCTCTGCTGTCACCATCTCTCTGACATTTCAGTGCAAGGATCTTGAGTCCAAGGATGCACTCTCCACTCCCAGTTCCTCTCTCTTCATGGCAGTAAGACCTTCCTTTCTGCTTCTGGAATGGCTCATTTAACCCTAGCAGAATGGTAAAACTAACAAACACCCATGTCAGGGTTCCATACACCCCCACAAGGGCACCATGTACCTTATTTACATTATTAGCAAGCTGTCCAATTTCCTTGTTGAGCCACAAGCACCCACATATTTACATAGTTCTACCCAGTCATTTGGTGGGAGTCACAAAGACGATGGCTAGGCGAGTCATATGAAGTAACTCACTGCACTGCAGAAACTCTATGGGGCAGTTCTACTCTGTCCTACAGGGTTGCTAAGAAGTCAGAATCGACTTGATGGCAATGTATTTTTTTAATTTTTTTTTTTGTGGTAAAATGGTTAAATGCTCAACTGATCACTGAAAGGTTGGCTACCCACAGGTGGCTCCCATAATGATTTGTTGTTGTTGTTGTGTGCCATCAAGTCGGACCGACTCATAGCTACCCCTCCTTGGGTTTCTGAGGCAGAACACTATGGAAGTAGATTGCCCAACCTTCCTTCCAAGGAGTGGCTGGTGGGTTTGAACCACCGGCCTTCTGGTTAGCAGTCAAGTGCCTTAGGCCCTATGCTATCAGAGCTCTTCCCATAAAAATTACAGCCTAAGAAATGCTATGGGGCAGTTATTCTCTCTTTTGTAGTATCACTGCGAGTAGGAGTTAGAATTGACACACAGTAGAAACAGAGCAGACTGCTCATTTGTGATATTGTGGTATATTGTGATATCAGCTGTTCACTGTCTGGGCCCATGATAAGGTCCCTTGTGGTTGGGTGGACTCTTGTAAGTCATTTTAGTCAGCGATTCATGAATGGGAATGAACTGATACACAGTTTCATTCCTAGGCTGGAACATTTAATGGTCAGTGTGAGAAGTGCAGCAAAACTCTTTTTCCCTCTGTATGATGAGTACCAATGTTCTAGAGTCTCTGGGTGGTGCAAACACTTAATGCTTTCAGTTGCTAACCAAAAGTTTGGAATTTCAAGTCTACCCAGAGGGACCTCAGAGAAAGACCTGGGGATCTGTTGTTGCTGTTATTAGTTGCTGTTGAGTCAGCTCCGATCCCCCCATAGTGACCCTATGTACAACAATGAAACACTGCCCAGTTCTGCACCATCCTCCCAATTTGTGCTATACTTGAGCCCATCCTTGTAGCCACTGTGTCAGTCTATCTCCTTGAGGGTCTACCCCTTTTCTACTGACTCCTTCAAGGGTGATATCCTTCTCCAGGGACTGGTCCCTTCTGATACCATGACCAAAGTGCAAGAGACAAAGTCTGGCCATTCTCACGTCTAAGGAACAAGTTGGCTATACTTCTTCCAAGACAGATTTGTTCATTCTTCAAGGAGTATATGGTATATTCAATATTCTTCACCAGCACCACAATCCAAATGTGGTGAATCCTTTTATGGTCTTCCTTAATTGTTGTCATGCTTTCACATGCACATGAAGCAATTGAAAATACTATGGCTTGGGTCAGGCACACCTTAGTCTTCAAAGTGACATCTTTGCTTCTTAACACTTTAAGGAGGTCTTTTGCAGTAAATTTTCCCAGTGCAATATGACGTCTGATTTTTTGACTGCTGCTTCCATGGGTGTTGGCTGTGGATCCAAGCAAAATGAAATCCCTGACAAATGCAAGTTTTTTTTTTCCATTTATTGTAATGTTGCTAATAACCAATAGGTCCACTTCTGAGGATTTTTGTTTTCTTTATGTTGAGGTGTAATCCATACTTACTCAGAAGGAAGGTTGGGCAATCTACTTCCCTAGTGATACTGCCTTGGCAACCCAAGGAGAGGTCGCTATGAGCGGGTCTGACTTGATGGCACATAACAACAACAACATCAACAACAACAAAAATCCATACTTCAGGTTGTAGTTTTGATTTTCATCAGTAAGTACTTCTACTCTTCACTTTCAGCAAGAAAATTGTGTCATCTGCACCATATTTAAGGTTGTAGTTTTGATTTTCATCAGTAAGTACTTCTACTCTTCACTTTCAGCAAGAAAATTGTGTCATCTGCATATCTCAGGTTGTTAATAAGTCTTCCTCCAATCTTGATGGTGTGTTCCTCATATAGTCCAGCTTCTCAGATTATTTGCTCAGCATACAGATTGAATAAGTAGGGTGAAAGTATACAACTCTGACACACTACTTTCCTGATTTTACCATGCAGTATCCCCTTGTTATGCTTGAATGTCTATGTATAGGCTCCTTATGAGTACAATTAAGTGTCTTGGAATTCCCATTCTTCACAATGTTATCCATAATTTGTTATGATCCACACACTTGAGTGCTCCTGCATAGCCAAAAAAAAAAAAAAAAAAAAAAAAAAACCAAAAAACAAACCACCACAGAGAAACATCTTTCTGATATTCTTTGCTTTCAGCCAAGATCCTTCTGATATCAGTGATGATGTCCCTTGTTCCATGTTCTCTTCTGAAACAAGCTTGAATTTCTGGCAGTTCTGCAACCATGATATATTGCTGCAACCATTTTGAACTAGTTCCAGCAAAATTTTACTACTTTGTAAAAAATCAGCCATTGAAAATCTTATGGAGCACAGTTTTATTCTGACACACATGGGTGGCCATGAGGCAGAATCAACTCTAGGGCAAGTGAAGAAAGCGATTTTCCAGATGTCAGCCCTGATTCCTGGGAGACTGTGATAAGCAGACCCCTACTAACCATGAAGCTCCTGAACTGTAGGAGCTGTTTTTTTTTTTTTTTTTTTAACCACAACATAACCTAGACTCTCCTGCCTGATACAATTCACTTTCATCCAGGTTGTATCAGATACACCATTTTTTGTATCCCTGTGTGATACAATATCTGGAATTTTTATCCTAAGCCACAAATAGCCACTTACATATTATTAGAGCAGTTGGTATTTTCATTTTTTTTCCCCTAGATATGCATTCTTACTCTTGACAACTTAAGCATCAATTGTATTACTTTTTTTTTTAGTGTGAATAAAACCTTTCATTTTGAAAAATGTTAAACACCACAGAAGTACAACAAATAATGTAATGAACCTCATGTATCCATTGACTAGCTTTAACAATTACCAACATACTGACTTGCAGATATTTTTAAAGGTTTTATGTAATAATATTTATTAATCTTTTAAAAATAAGTATTTCCCTTTCCTTTTATGCTTAAAAAGTCCTCCTGAGTCACAGTATCAGTGATGCAGTTCTATGTTCTTTTAGGTGTTTTATGCTGTCATTCCTTATTAACCTTTTGCTTTTCTGTATTTGGAATGTTGGAGGTGGGCAGCCAAGCATAAAGGGCTGTTACGTGGAGGTGACAGGTATGTGAACTCTCTTTGTCAGTTGGGTATACTTCCAAAGAATCACTGTCAAATCTATAGGGAGAATGGGACTGGTAATGGTCTTGATTCACTTTCCTTTAGAATTAGATGCTAAGACAAGGACTTGGGAGCAGGTATTTAATTTAGAGGAGGGGAGGGTGATCACAGGAAGCCCAAGTGAGGGACTGGGAGACATGAGACAGGGAAGGGAGAAAAGGCAACGAAGTGTAGGTGTGGGTACCACTGTGGGTATCTGAGGCTCAGTCCTTCTGGGACTTGGGCTCAGTCTTGTGAAAAACCACGGGAAGCCCTTCTTCCAAAGTGTTACCTCCCCCACAATTCTTGGCTGTGTGTGCCCTGGGGGAGCAAACTCCTGTGGTACCTAGGACAGAGAAACACAAAAAGGCAGGCGGGTAAGGCTGGAACTGTTGGCCTGTGGTAGTGTCCACCACAGCAAGGGTGGAATCACAGGATCATGGCCCTCACAAGATCTGTGTAGGAAGCACCCCATTGGGTTTGGTGCTAATTCACCAGGACTGAGGTGTCAGGTTCTCCAGATAAGCCATACAAAGAATGAAGTGGTTGCCCTTAAGCTTCCGATTTAAATCTGTGACTCAAGGCATGTTTAATGGCCCCTATGGTTGTCACTAAGAACCTCTGGTGGCATAGTGGATAAGGCATTTGGCTGCTAAACAGAAGGTCAGCAGATCAAACCCCTAGCAGCTCAGCACAAGGAAGACGGGGTGATCTACTTCCATAAAGATTTATAGCCTTGGAAACCCAATGGAGTCACTATGAGTTGGAACTGACTCATTGGTGTTGGTTTTGGTTATGGTTGTCTCTGGTTACTGCCTGGCTTGCAGCATAATGACCATGGAGGTAAGAATCTTGTGTTATCATATCTCATTTCTAACAGGACCCAAACACTATTGTTGTTAGCTTCTGTTGAGTAGGCCCTGAATCATGGAGACTCCATGCACAGCAGACTGAAAAGTTGCTTGGTCCTACACCATCCTCACATTTGCTATTGCCCATTTTTGCATCGAATTCATTGTTGCAGCCACTGGGTATTTTGAATGGCTTTCAACCTTGGAAGCTCATCTTCCAGCACTATATCAGATTCATTGGCTGATTTTTGGAAGTAGATTTCCAGGCCTATCTTCCTAGTCCATCTTGGTCTGGAAGCTCTGTTGAAAGCTGTTCAGCATCAAAACAACACAGAAGTCTGCACTGATGAACAGCTGGTAGTTGGACTTGAGGTACATTGGCTGTGATTTTTACCTAGGTCTCCTGCTTGGAAGGTGAGAATTCTGCCACTGAACCACCGATATCCCCTAAACACACCATAGTGATGAATAAATCTTTCTGGTGTCAACAGTGATGATGAGGAATTTACATTGAAATCAAACAGTTTCCTTACTGAGGCCCATGTGGGCCACCATCCATGAAATCAAAGGGAAGGTGACCAACTCTCCCAGTTTGCTTAGGAATGAAGACTTTCCCAGGTCCTGGGAATTTCAGTGCTAAACCCAGGAAAGTCTTGAGCAAATCTGCACGACTGGTCATTCCACGAAATTTGCCCAGCACTGAAGGATCACCTAAAACATATTAGCTTTTTCTTTCATTTTTCTATGTCCCAGAAATGAAAGGAAGAATTTCAAATGCACCAATTCCTACAGAGGCCACATTGCTGAAGGCACACTGCAGTAGCCCCCACTCAATTGCAAACTGTCCTCTGGTTCAGACATAAATTAGGGCTCATGAAATATTCCTGTGAGTTCCTTGTCAGAAGATATTCATTGCCTGCCAACGGCTTGGTGCTCGCTGCCACTGTGTCATGCCTGCAGCTCTGATTAAATTTCCACAGGCAGCACCAAAGCCTACCCTTGCCCATCTGATTAATCACTGTCTCCCTAGGCAGCCACCTGAACTCACTTTCCTGGATAGTGATTGTAAAACCATGTTCTTGCAAGTTACCTCTTACCAGTAATTACAGCCAGAAGATGTGGGGTCTTTGATTATATCCTTGAGATTCCTAAGGCAATAAACAATCAATTCACTGTCTCATTTGTCTCAAAACTCACTGTCTCACTGTCTCAAAATATCTCAGAATATTTTCTGCAACCTTGTCTTTAAGTATTGCTAAGGCAGTTCCTTTGGTAACAATCCTAAAGAGTGATTACTAAGAGGTTTATGGTGCCACATCCAGGGCCAGCCAAAGACTTGCCAGCACTGCCCTTGGGTGGCCACATCCTCTGGAATGGAAACAAGTTCATGAATCACTTTTAAGGCCCTCAATTGTTGTCTGAACCTCATTTGGTTGTCAGAGCTGCATAAGATGCTGTTTCCTCTGAGGGTTGGTTCTTGTTGCTCCATCAATCTCTTTGCAAGGGTTACATCCCTTTCATTAACTAGTAAACACAATGTCTTACTGATCCTTTATTACCCAGAGAGTGATGACTCTAAGTCTCAGATGAAATTTTGCTCAAAGCATAGTCTTGGAAGTGCAGTAAGGGGCAGTGGGTATTGGCCATATCCCTTAGACCATGGCATATCACTGTGCCTTGGTGATTTCCAAATGCCAGGGCATGCATCTCATTCTCTCAGGTCTTTTTTCCCGAAGCTAAACCCTGTTCTGCACACCTTCCTCAGGTCAGAAGTTCTCCTTTGCTTTTAGGAGTCCCTGGGTGACACAAATGGTTAAGTAATTGGCTATTAACCAAAAAGTTGGCAGTTTGAACCCACCCAGAGGTACTTTGGAAGAAAGACCTGGTAGTCTGTTTCTGAAGGGCCACAGACATGAAAATCCTATGGAGCACAGTTCAATACTACAAGACATGGAGTCACTGTGAATTGGAGTTGACTTGACTGCAATGAGTTTTTTTTTTTTTTTTCTTTTTCTATGCCACTAAGGTAGAATAACTTCATGTGCCTTCTACAGGGTTTTCCAGAATTTCCTGGGGGCACTGAATTCTAATTGTTCACAGTGGTAGCTGGCTTGGTAACACACCCTTTATTGGTCTCTTCCCTCCTCTGTCTTACTCCCTATTCACTACTGCTGCTCCCTTTACTTCCCAAATAAACTACTTGAGCTCAATTCTTATTTCAGGGGCTGCTCCTGAGGAGGAAACCCAAACTAAGGCCAAAGTCAATTATTGAACTATCTCATAATTCAGGGGTCTTTGACTTTCACCCACTTCCTATGTTGGTCCCTTTATAAGTGAAAAATACTTTAACTGTAAACAATCAATCAAACAAACAGTAGATTACAAAGTTAGAGATGAAAAGATTGAGATGGGCAAAGGAGAAAAATTTCCTTCTTTTTGCCTACTTCTTGCTTTCTCCCTCAAGTATTTATTAAGCAAACTTAGGAGATGTGAACTAAAATTTCTAAGGTGCCAGGCAAGTTATATTTATATGTGAAGCAGGCATCAGACAGTTGGAGGCATGGAGTCTGTGGCAAAAAGTGCCTGCCCAGATAAACATGTTTTATCCTCCTCTTCTTGCTTTTTCTCCTCCTTTTTAGCATCAGTATATTGGTCAAGGAGCTCTGGTGGCGTGGTGTCTACGGCATATGACTGCTAATCAGAAGGCTGGTGGTTCAAACCCATCAGCCACTACTTTGAAGGAAGATTGGGCAATCTACTTCCATAGTGATACTGTCTTGGAAACCCAAAGAGGGGTTGCTATGAGTCAGAACGGACTCAATAGTGAGCTTGGTTTGGGTTGATTTTGGTCAAGGAGTCCCTGGGTGGTGCAAATGGTTAACAAACTTGGTTGCTAACAGAAAAGTTAGAGAGTTGAGTGCACCCATAGGCACCTCAAAAGAAAGTCCTGGTGAACTACTAAAACTATCCACCACTGCAAATTCTACGGGGCATATATTCTACACATACAGGGTCACCATGAGTCCAAATTGGCTCAATGACAACTGGTTTTTCATGTTGATTAAATGAAACATTTTTGAAAGGTGTTAAACTCCAAAGGCCAACATAAAAACTGCCTTTGTGTAATAAGTAATTGACTCCTTTGTTTAGGTGGAACTCATGTTTCTGACATGGATTTTCTTTAGAGTAGACCAGAACAACTGACATACTGGGAGGAAATCTTTATTAATGTTATGCATTTAATTGTACAATTCTGTCCCAAATGTGTCACCTTGAAACAATGAAAGAACCATTCTTACAGCCTGGGGAAAAATCTAATGAGAAACATGTATCTTTTATCATAATTACTCCACTTTCTAAACTACTTATATGTTGTCATCTGAAGATAAGTCACAACAATTTTCATCTTAAATTTCAGCCTGCTTGGAATGCTTTGCAGAGCCACTGCACTGGGAAGGGCCTTTGAGTTGCAGAGGGGAGACCAGAGATTGAGGAGAGAGTAGTACCTAGCATTGAGGTGCCTCAGAGCCATTCAGGAGTCAGGGGAATGAGCCACCTGTGATGTGATCACTGAGTACTGTCTGCACTGTAAGTCTAGGCAGAAGGCAGAAGCCATGACTCACCTGACTTTCTTTTGGCTTCAGGTGTCAAAGTTGTCTTTCAGTGAAAAATCCATGTCTGCTAGGAAAAGGGGCATCTGCTGAGTTTTTGCCTGGGTGTTCATTGTCACCTGGTTCTGGGCTGGGATGTGTGACCAGTCACATAGTGAGTAATGCAATAGAGAAACAAGCTGTTTGTTGTCAAAAGTGTCATCCTAAATATTCCTAAGGGTCCTGGCATTGAAATGGGCAATTTTACCCCTTCCTTCCACCTGATCCTTCTGGTAGAGATTCTGCAAATGGCACTTGCTGCTTAAGTGTAAAGTCCTCGTGGCTGTTACAAGATGCACTGAATTTCAACAGTAAACTAATGTAACCTTAGAAAATACCATTTCATTGTTTCTTACCTGGGCTGTGCAAATGTAACAGCTGTCCCTTGGCCACTATTATGGATATTGTTCACTTTCTAAGACTCAGTTTTCTGTTCTATAATTATAGTTCGGTATTCTTTTGTTAAATGTGTGCATGCTGAGTCTCTTAGAAAAGTTACTGTTATGGATTGAATTGCATCCCCCTAAATATTTTATTTGGGAGCTCTGGTAGCATAGTGGCTAAGACACTTGCCTGCTAACCAGACGGCTGGTGGTTCAAACCCACCAGCCACTCCTCGGAAGGAAGGTTGGGCAATCCTACTTCCGTAGTGATACTGCCTTGGAAACCCAAGGAGGGGTCGCTATGAGTCGGGTTTGACTCGACGGCACATAACAACAACAACAAATATTTTATTTAGGAGCTCTGGTAGCATAGTGCCTAAGGCACTTGACTGCTAACCAGAAGGCTGGCGGTTCAAACCCACCAGCCATTCCTTGGAAGGAAGGTTGGGTAATCTACTTCCCTAGTGATACTGCCTCGGAAACTCAAGGAGGGGTCACTATGAGTGAGTCCATCTCAACGGCACATAACAACAACAACAACAAATTTTTTATTGAAGTCCTAACCCCTAGTACCTATGAATGTGATGTTGTTTGGAAATAGGGTCTTTGAAAATGCTATCAGTTAATATGAGGTCATGATGTAGTAGGTTGATCCTGATCCACTCTGATTGGTGTCCTTATACAAGAGAAGAAGAAACACCAGAGAAACAGACAGAGGGAAGATGGCCATGTGAAGATGCATCTACAAGCCAAGACATGACTGGGGCTACCAGAAGCTAAGGGAGACAGAAAGGATTTTACCATAGAGCCTTCAGAAAGAAGATGATCTGCTGACACTCTGAATTCAGACTCCTAGCCTCCAGAACGGTGAGATAATAAGTTTCTAGTGTTTAAAGCCACCAGCATTGTAGCATTTTATTATGGCAGCCACAGGCAACTAACACAATTGCCCTATGTAGTCTTTGGGAAACTTCTATTGCTGGGAAAATTTATTTTTAGGAAACAAAGCCTTAGTGTTTCAATTGCCTTTCCTCCATTTTTTCCTCTTTCAAAGGGAATTTCCAAATTCATTAAGGTAAGACTGGCCTTTATTTTGAAGGATACTAGATGGGTATCTAAATGCTATAATTTAAAGGAAGTAGCAGAGCCCTCAAGAAGCCCTGGTGACACAATGGTTAAGGGTTTGGATTCTTAATTGAAAGGTCAAGATGTCTGAACTCACTAATTACTCCACAGAAGAAAGATGTGGAAGTCTGCTTCTATAAAGTTTACAGCCTTGGAAACCTTGTAGGGGCAATTCCACTCTGTTCTATAGGATTGCTATTAGTCAGAATAGACTCATTGACAATGGGTTTTGCTTGATTTAGCAGAGCCCTCTAATCAGTGGTGTGCTGGTAAACAACCAGATCTCTGAAGGGGCAGAAAAGATCTCTATTTGTAGTGTTTGCCAATTTCCATGTTTGAGTTCAAGCTACCAAAGGGATGTCATTGGGAGCCAACTCCAGCTTGCACTACCTTTAACTCAGGAACATTTTCCCTCCTAGTATTACATCATAAGAATTTTTACATGACTCCTACTTTGAGATAACTGTATTATGGGTTGGAAAAGGTTACTTCTCAAGGTCCCAAACAAGAAGAAAAAAATTGTAATTGGATCAATTCAACCATCTTGGCTTTGAAAGAAAGACCAGGTGACATCAAGGATAACTTTGAACAGTGACCAGATCATTTCCACACTGCTTAAATCTGGCTGGAGTCCCAGGGTGGTTCAAATACTTAATGTGCTCAGCTGCAGCTGCTAATAGAAAAGTTAGCAGTTCAAGTATACCAGGAGGTGCTGCTGAAGAAAGGCATGACAACCTACTCTGAGAAATCAACCACTGAAAACCCTGTGGAGCACAGTTCTACTCTGACACACATGGGGTCACCATGAGTTAGAATCAACTCTATCGCAACTGGTTTTGACTCTGGCCAAATCTCTTTTTAACTGTCCACCCTAAGATTGGGAGGAGTAGCATGTGGTCTTATATTTCTATACAGATCTTTGAAAGAATTCAACAGTTGACAAGAACCCCATCAGAGGGCTGAAAAATCAAAGTAATATATGACTAACAATGCTATCTTGAGTAGAAAAGGGTTTTGTTATAAATTTGCTGACTGATGTCTAAATCTTTGTGTTCTGAACCTTTCACTTACTGACTTATAAATTAGCCATGTTTCTTAGTTTTGGACCCTCACAGGAAGGAGGGATGAAGTCCCATAATTTTGAGCTAAAATTTCCATAAAGCATTGAGACAGTTGGAGAAGCTTAGAAGGTTTGGATAGTCAAAGGCAGAGATGGGCATTGTCCAAGGAGACCTACCAATGGAACATAAGCCTCAGGGAAGGGGAAAATGAATTGAAGAGGGAGATAGAAGCTCAAGAAGTCATGGTGAATGAGGCCAAGCCTCATAAACACAGAACCCTACAGTGGACACCCACCCGCTTGTGAGGCTATGCCTTGCCATAGCCTTGACCCCTGAATGTCTTTCTGGTCATAGGCTTACAGAAATTCTGTCTGAATACTTCCTATTGCATTGTCTCACTCCATGTGCATCCTGACAATAAGAAACTCTTTTAATTGAGCTGCCTGGGTCTCTGTTCCCATCACACAGAGACAAACTAGAATGCACAGCTCTATCATCAAACAATCCATCCAGAGCATTATCCTGTGAGGAAATAGTGCTATTGCTTTCAGGAAATGAATCACTGCTACTGCCTCATCTATTAATTATGGAGATCTTAAAGCCATATTTGTTATGGATTGAATTGTGTCCCCAAAAAAGTTATGTTGAAGTCCTAACCTATAAATGTGATCCTGTATCTTCCATAAGCTCCTCCTTCAAGAAGTCTCTTGCATGTCTTATCTCATTTTGGTGTCTATTTCTCAGAGGACCTGAACTAACACACAGGGTAACAGCCCCACCTCTGCTCCCTGTCTTCCCTTTCATCCATTGTATTGTCACCTTGGCTTCATCCGTGTGTCCCACCTTACAAGTGGACAAGGACATTACAGTGGCAGGGGCACCTTTACCTTGTTCACACCATCTGCCATCGCCTGGAGAGTAAGTTCTCGGGGCCCATCCACTGTCTTCCCGTTGTCCGTGGGGCCCCAGCTGGCACTGTAGATGTCGATTAGCTGTGGCATGTGGCTGATGGAGGAGGCCTCAATGATATCAGTCATAAAGGGCTGGTCCAACATCCGTATACCTGCAGCAAGCAGAGAAACACTGTTTTTTGGTACCATTATTTATAAGAGATAGCAGGGTTGGACTAGTGCTAGTGCTGGCTGTGGTTGGAAGGTGCTGTGATCCTTGGTGCCTTGGGAGACATGTTATGTAGGGTCACAACTACAATCAAGAAGTAGGTACAGACCATCCCACTTGCTCCTATTTAGGCCCCACTTACACTTTCCTTATGTAATGACTGAAAGAAAATAGTATTCATCTAGCAAGTTCACTAGAATTCCTAATGGGGAGTGACCACCGCTGTGAAGAGATTCCTTGATAATTCTGTTTCTAAGAAGAAGTTCAGGTTCCAGGACCTGAGTGTTGAGAGGGAGTAGACATTTCTGAGAATAAATAAAGCTACTTTCACAATAGGTTGGGGGAAGCAGTTGATATTTGATATTTTAGGAGAAATACCAGATGGATGAGGGAGGGACAGGGGGCAGTCCAAGGGAGAAGGTGCTGGGAAAAGATGGTGTTGTAGCTGAGAAGGGACTTTGGAGAAGGCAGAAATGTTTAATGGGTTACTCTAAAATAAATTAGCATTGGGGTGCATGATACAACTCCTCTTCTTTCTTCTCTATGACACCTTTTAAAGTTTATGTTACTCTCTGATGGCTTGTAAGACTGACTTATTGCTGGGAATTTAAAAAGGAGCAGAGTTCTGCAGTCCAAGTTTATGCGGGGCAAAACCTGAGCTGCTCACTGGGACATGGGGACATGGGGCAAGGAATAAGCTCACTTCTGGCTGTTTCTGCTGGTGGAAACCATGGTTCATATCTCCTCTGTCTGACGATGAAAGGCTGTTCCAGATTAACTCAACAACAACCAGCAGGATGAGCATTCTCCATCCTTCCCCTCAGAACATCCCTTTTAGGGGCCTTATCTCTTATAGGACTTTGTAATAAGGGATGTGTCAATTTGTTGTACTATTCCATGGTAATAAATCCATCCATAGGAATCATGGAATGGAGAGGCTGGACCATACACACTCAAAAAGCTGGATTTTAGTGTTCTTTACTTGGAACATTTGGTCTAAGGATATTATTTCATAAACATCACTCTTGAACATGATATAAAAATCAATTCAATTACGGGCACTTGGTTCTTGCAGGGCACGTGAATTTAATATGAATTTGCTCTCTGCCCAAGTATCTCCTCGTATCAGACCTCAGTGGGCCCAAAGCCTCTCTTTTCTCTATGTCACAGACCAGGCTGTTCTTGGATTTCAATTGTTCTCAGTGCTCACCCTTCTCCTGACTAATTCCTACCTTTTCAGCAGGCATTTTTTCCTGAGAAGTCTTCCTGATCCAAATCTCTGGGTCCTACTTTGTACCACACATTTTTGTTCATAGCTTCTAACTTTCTATTACAATAGCTTGTTTGTGTGTTTCATAAGCCAACAAAAGCAAAGTTTTGGGCACCTGGGATGTGTTAGTTCCTATGACCCTGGATATCAGCATCATAATCTGTAAAAACCAAACTCACTGCTATCAAGTCAGATTTAAATCACAGAGACCCCTCCTTGGGTTTCCGAGGTGGTATCACTACAGAAGCAGATTGCCCAACCTTCCTTCCAAGGAGTGGCTGGTGAATTTGAGCTGCCAGCCTTCTGGTTAGCAGTCAAATGCCTTAGGCACTACACCACTAGAGCTCCTATCAGCATCATGCTTCTTATTTATGTTAAGCTGGATGAATATTTGGTGAATAAAAATGTTTTACTGACTATGCAAAAGCATTTGACTTTGTGAATAATATCAAATTATGGATAACATTTTGAAGAATAGGAATTTCAGAACACTTAACTGTTCCCATTAGGAACTTGTACATAGACAGAAAGAGGCAGTCATTTGAAAAGAACTAGGGGATACTGCATGGTTTAAAATCAGGAAAGGTATGAGTCAGTGTTGTATCCTTTCACCATACTTATTCAATCTGTATGATGAGCAAATAGTCCGAGAAGCTGGACTGTATAAAGAAGAAGATGGCATCAGGATTGGAGGAAGACTCATTAATAACCGGTGATATGCAGATGACATAACCTTGCTGCTGAAAGTGAAGAGGACATGAAGCACCTATGGATGAAGACCAAAGACTACAGCCTTCAGTATGGATTAGACGTCAACATTAAGAAAACAAAAATCTTCACAACTGGACCAATGAGCAACATCACAATAAATGGAGAAGAGATTGAAGTTGTCAGGGATTCCATTTTACTTGGATCTGCAACCAATGCTCATGGAAACAGTAGTCAAGAAATCAGACCATATATTTTACTGGGGATGTATGCTGCAAAAGATCTCTTTAAAGCGTTAAAGAGCTAAGTTGCCACTTTGAGGAGTAAGGTGTGCCTGACTCAAGCCATGGGATTTTTAATAGCCTCATATGCTTGTGAAAGCTGAGCAATGAATAAAGAAGACTGAAGAAGCTTGATCCATTTGAATTGTGATGTTGGTGAAAAATATTGAAAATGCCATCATTTTGGTTACCTAGTGCTGCTCTGACAAGAATATACCACCAATAGGATGGCCTTAACAAACAGGAGTTTATTCTCTTACAGTTCAGGAGGCTAGAAGTCTGAGTTCCAAGTGCCAGGCTCTAGAGGCTGTGTGAAAGCCCCTTGAAATTGGGCGTCATCTCTGCCTCTTGCTTCTGGCCCATTGAAACTAGAGGCATCTCTCCACTCAGGCAGCTGCTAGCTACTGAGGCTGACAAAGCCAAGGTCAATAAGTGAAAAGACACAGTTCTGATGTTACCAAACCACACGGCCATTAACTCAAGTCCATTGTAAGTCCCAAGGTCAGCAGAGCATGGCAGGCTGCTGAACACTGACACAGCTCCATGCAGGGTCCAAGTGTGCCATAAGCTAGAGACAATTTGCCAAGGCTTCTCCTTACATACAGGAAGCAAACCACATCCCTAAGGCAGCTACTCAGTTGCTTGCAGTAGATTCCACTAGTCTCATCATGGGGAATACTACATCTACCTGCCCAGCTACTCAACCAGGCACAGCCAAGTTGACACACAAACTTAACCACCACAACCACGGACTGCCAGGGGAATGAACAACTCTGTGTTGGAAGAAGTATAGCTGGAATTCTCCTTAGAAGTGAGAATGGCTAGATTTTGTCTCACATACTTTAGTCATGTTGTCAGATGAGACTAGTCCCTGATACTTGATAAAATACTTGGTAAAATAGTGGGTCAGTGAAAAAGAGGAATACCCTCAGTGAGATGGATTGACAGAGTTGCTGCAACAATAGGCTCAAATATATGGCACCTAACAACAGCAATATTTAAAAAGTCATATAAAATATGTGTCAACTCACAGAAATCTTACGAAATTGATTGCTCAAGTATATGAAAATAAGTCTTTGCTGGCAGAGATATATCAGGATTTCTTTTTGACAGTGGTCAACTGTATAATTTTTTAATGTTTTTTAGAAATCTTTGATCAAAGGTAATCTCATCCAGAAGCACTGGGAGATTATTTCAGTTTTAAAAGGAAACTGAGTAAGATCCCCACGTGGTGTTGCTCCACCCTGAGGGAGCTTTGAGAGGGCCTTGAAATTTTGGACTGTGGACCCCCACTTAGGGCCTCGCAGCTCTACCCTGTCATCTCACTTTGTTTTGTTCACACCACAAATTGTTATCTGAAATTATTTTCATTTTTCTCATTATCTGTGTCTTCTTGATTATGCTTTATGAGGGCAGGGTCCTCTTAGGTGGTTCAATGCCTATTCCATCACCTAGAGTAGGACTGGGCTGATGTGGGCCCTTACCAGCAATCATGCTGATTGGTGAATGGACTCAAGGCTGAAGGTGGCAAGACCCCCAAAATCTTGGTGCAGTTTTAGGCATTAATAATTTCAGAAGTATAAATATGGGAAACTTATGAAAAACACCATTGGAAAGTGTCATTGTTTATATTTGTTGCATATTTATCTGGTATTGTGAATTTTGAATATTACATTTTTAATTTTAGTGCTTTGTTTGATGAAAGTGTTAAACATTGATAAAAAAATGAAAAGTAAAAAAAGAACTGGGTTATCTTCTTAAGGAGTTACTTAAGTTTTCACAAAGTCAAAAAATTAAAATAAATTTTTTTCTTAAAAATTTACACAACTAAATAAGATTAATAAATTCAAATAAATAAACTTTTGAATAATGGCTTTTTAAAGATGTTAAAACTTCCCAACTACATTAAGACTTTTGGGACATGCCTGTCTGGACGGGTCCACGTGTTACACGGCAGTTACTCTTTAGGAACCAGATGAATTGGAAGTTTTCCTCCCTCCCTTCCCATCTGTTATCAAGAAGAAGAGGTGAGAACTACTGTGTCCATGAAAACGGGCAACTGAAACGGCAGTACTAGGATCAAAGAAATCAAAGTGAGAAGTCATGTTAAAGAAGACATTTCTAACAGTCAGACACATCCAAAGACAGAATAGACTTTGTTAGAAGGAAGGGAGTTTCCTGTCACTGGAGGTGTTCCACACTGGATTCAGGCCGTGTCAGGAGAGTAGAAAAAGGTCTTCAAGCATTTTAGTGCGATAGTCAAGAGTAGAAGTCCTGGGGCTGGTCTGCACTGGTTGCTAAATTGTGCCACCATTTACTAGTTCTATGGTCTCTGAGTCGGGGCCGACTCCATGGCTCATAACAACAACAACAACAACAACATGGTCTCTGAATTTCAGTTTCTTTCTCTGTAAAATAAGGCCAATACTACATATACATATAGGTCGCATATATATAATATATATAAAATATATTGTTGCTATGGGCTGTCGAATTGGACCTGACTTATAGCGACCCCTCCTTGGGTTTCTGAGGCAGTATCACTACGGAAATAGATTGCCCCATCTTCCTTCCAAGGAGTGGCTGGTGGGTTTGAACTGCCAGCCTTCTGGTTAGCAGTCAAGTGCCTTAGGCACTACACTGCCAGAGCTCCCATATAAAATACAGAATATATATAATCATGTATCATACGGTTATAAAGAGGGTTGAATGAGTGAAGTGTTTTTCACTGCACCTGACATACAGTCAGAATCAACAGATATTAGTTATTACTATGATTGTTTCTAGGATCCCTGATGGTGCAGTGGTTAAAGTGCTTGGCTGGTAACTGAAAAGTGAGCCATTTGAACCCACCAGCCACTCTGCAGGAAGATGAAATAGTCTGCTTCTGTAAATATTCCAGCCTTGGAAACTCTATGGGACATTTCTCCTCTGTCCTATAGGGTCACTATGAGTTGGAATTGACTTCACAGAAGTGGGTTTTGGTTAATTGTTGTTGCTATCATTGTGCAAATATCAGTAGGTGTTTGAATTAAAAGGCATTAGGGTCCCATCTGGAGCCCAGGATTTTGAGATTCTGATAGAGAAGTGGGAAAGATAAGCCCCTGAAAAAGTCGCACATTATATTTTCAACACCTGAATGGCACATTGTCCTGTGGCTCCATCAGCCTTCAGTGGTCTGGGGCACTAGTGTGTTGTCATTCCAGGGCCCTGGGGTCACTCACATTGATATGGTTGGTGGTGCTGGCCCTTAGGAAACTCCCATGGTGCCCATGAGAGGGAAGGGGCAGGATAAGAAGGCCTTGGTCTCATTAGAACTGGAACTGCTTTGATTGACATGAAGCAGCAAAGGTGACGTGGTGCCAGTGGAAGAGGAGATTCTTCTTCTTTCTTTCTTTTTAAATTGTGCTTTGGGTGCAAATTTACAGAGCAGAATTTGTTTTACATTCAACATTTCCTATACATTTGTTTTCATTCCCCAATTACCATCACCAACCCTAACCCACTCTCCTCCTCCTCCTCCCCTTCCCACCCTGTGCCCTTCTTAATTATGCACTCCTGTCTGTCCAGCTTTTCATCCATGTGACTGTTGCCCCTCTGGTGCCCCATGGCCAATTGCTCCAAAGGATTTATCTCCGTAGAGTAGGTGGGTGCATTGCCCTGGGTTGGGTGTTCTGCATGTAAGTCTTATTACAGTTGGGCTGAGAGCCAGCCCTTGGGAGTGAGTTTTATTCCAGGCCCAAAGTGTATCCCAGGCCCCCAGTGTATCTTGGGGGTCCCACAAATTCCATCTGACCAGTAATTCTGGTTGTTATTGTGTTTTTGGATTTTGTTCCACATTTTTCCTCCCACTCTATCCAGGATCTCCAGTTTTGATCCCTTCTCAAGTGGTTGGCTTTGGTAGCTGGGCACCAATTAATTCTTCTGATCTTGAGGTCCATCATGTTCTAGGGCTGATTGTTTCCAAATGCCCTTGGTTTTCTTCACTCTATTTTGCTTCTGATAAGAGGAGAGCATTAGCAGCATCTTAGATGGCAACTTGAAAGCTTTTAAGACTCCTCACCAAAGTAGGTTGTAGAACAAAATTTTTCTGTATTTTGTTGTGCCAGTTGAGTCTGATGTCCCCCAATACTATAGTCCTGAGTCAGCATATCTGGCGGATCTCTTTCTCACAGTGTCTGGCGGTCTATGAGGGATTGCTGCTCTGTGGTTATTTTCTGTTGCTTCTGCAATGATTGCAGGTATTTTGTATCATTAGTATCTGTGCAAGATTAGCCTCAGCTGAGTCTAACCTTGGTCTAGAGTATAATCCTGTTCACTGACTCCCATCTGATCTCAGTTGTCTATGTGTTTATCTGTAGCCTGGTGTCTGGTATTAATGGTAATGCAGTATTGTGGATATACAGGTATTAGCCTCTGTCCTCTATATCTTATGTGCACAATTCAGTGTCCTCTCTTTCCCTGATGTTATCATGCTGGTCACAGACTCTTTCCATACCATCCCTCCCATACCCAACTCAGCATGTGGCCCCCAACTAGTCTGAAATTATCCCCTCTCCTTCCCTCCCATCCCTGATAACCTATAAAGTGAGTTCCCTTCCCAAAGCAAACCCTTTCTTGACTTTTTACAGTAATGGGCTCATACAATATTTGTCCTTCTGCAATTGACTTATTCCACTCACTATAATTTCCTCCAGGTTCATCCATGTTGTGAGATGATTTGCATATCCTTCATTGTTCTTTAATGTAGCATACTATTCCATTGTGTGAAGGTACCCTGCTTTGCATATCCATTCATCTGTTGATGAACATTTAGGTTGTTTCCATCTCTTTGTTACAGTGAATTGTTCTGCGATGAACATAGGTGTGCATGTGTCTGTTCGTGTTCTGTCTCTCACATCTTTAGGATATATACCTAGTAATGGAATTGCTGGTTCAAACAGTATTTCTATTTCCAGTTTTTTAAGGAAACACCATACCATTTACCACAATGGTTGTACCATTTTACAGTCCCACCAGCAGTGTATGAGAGTTCCAATCTCTCCATAACCTCACTAGCATTTGTTATTTTCTGTCCCATTGAACTTTGGTATTATTGCTGGGGTGAGATGATAGGTCATTGTTGTTTTGATTTGCATCTCAGAAGAGGAGATTCTTCTGCTTCTTGGGTACAAATTCTATCTGCTTTGGGTCCTTAAGGAGCTCTAGTTGTGCAGTTGTTAGGGCAATTGGCTGCTAACCAAAAAGTGGGTGGTTTGAAACCCACAAGCTTTCTGTGGAAGAAAGATGAGGAAGTCTACTTTCACAAAGGTTTACAATCTTGGAACCCAAAGGGGGTTGCTATGAGTTGGAATCGACTCAATAGCAGTGAGTTTGGTTTTGAGTTTTTGGTTGGGTTGTTAGATCATTGTAGCTTTAATCTTGCAACTCCATTCATCCACACTTTCTTTCATTCAACAATTCATCTCAACTGCTTTAACAAGTTTATTCATTGACTCTTCCTTCTCTTTATTTCTTCCTTGCTTTCTCTGTGTCCTTGAGTAAACAGGGTTTGAGCAACCCCTATGTTCGAGGTACTGAGGTAAGAGCAAGCAGACATGGTATCTGTGCTTGTGGAGACTGCTGTATGCTGGGAGAAAAAATGTCAATCAAGAATTTGTAATAACCAGCAGTAGTTAGCATTGGTTAACTATTATGCTGAAGCTGGAAGAACTAATGGAGGACCTGAGAGCCAAAAGATGAAAAGGAGGTAGCCAGGTAAAGGGTAGGGGATGTATTCTGGATGAAGCGAAAAGCATATTCACAAGTCCTGTGGATGTAGGAGTGTGGCTACACTCTTTATAGGGGGTTTTATCTAAACTACATTTACACGAAGACTGGCCCAATTTGAAATTAGTATGCAGTGAAGTTAGTACCACAAATTAAAGGGACAAGATGGGAGTATTGAGTGATGAAATTGGGAATATTGGCTTATGATTTGGAGAAAAAGATAACTATATCCCCCCACTTGCAGTGGTGAAATTCACATAGATTAATGACCTCATGTGAAAGTTTAGAAGATAATTGCACTGACTCAAACTGACAAGGGGCTGGCTAATAGCTAGGGTGTATGAAGAATGCCTGAAAATCAATAAGAAAATGACAGATATCCCATTTGAAAAATAGTTTATTAGCAAGCAATTTATAAAAACCCCAGCAGGCTAAGAAGCAGATGAAGAAATGACCAATGTTTGAATCCCCCTTCAAATAACTCTATTTATAATCTAATTCTCATTTTTCTTTCTCTTTTTGGACTAAGATTCGACAATGCTTTCATTTTAGCTCTTTTTTTTTTTTTTTAATTGTGCTTTAGGTGTAAGTTTACAGAGCAGACTTTGTTTTACATTCAACATTTCATGTACATTTGGTATCATTCCCAAATTACCACCCCTAACCTTAACCCATTCTCCTCCTTTCCCTTCCCAGTACCACGCCCCCATGCCGCTCATAGTTATTCACTCCTGTGTGTCCTGCATTTTCTCCATGTGGATGTTGCCCCTCTGGTGCCCTGTGGTCGATTGCTTCAATGGATGCATCTCCACAGAGTACATAGGTGCATCATCCTGGGTTGAGTGGTCTGCATGTACATCTTATTTACTATTGGGCTGACAGCAAGCCCCTGGAAATGAGTTTTATTCCAGGCCTGAAGTGTATCCCAGGGCCATAGTATTGGGGGTTCCACCAGACTCCATCCAACCAGTAATTCTGGTCATTATTGGGTTTTTGGGTTTTGTTCCACGTTTTTCTTCCTACTCTATCCAGGATCTCCAGTTGTGATCCCTTCCCGAATGGAGTGGTTGGCATTGGTAGCCAGGCACCATCTAGTTTTTCTGGTCTCTAGGTCCATCATGTCCTAGGGCTGATTGCTTCCAAATGCCCTTGTTTTTTTTGCACTCTTCTTTGCTTCTGACCCTAGGAGACCATTAGCTGCATCTTAGATGGCCACTTGAAAGCTTTTAAAACCCTAGTTGTTACTCACCAAAGTAGGTCGTGGAACAAGATTTTTATGAATTTTGTTGTGCTAATTAAGTCTAGTGTTTTCCAATACTATGGTCCTGAGTAGGTAGATCCATTGGATCTCTCTTCCACAGTGTCTGGCTGTCTGTGAGGGATTGCTCTATGTCTGTCTTCTGTTGTTTCTGTAAGGATTATGGGTATTTTGTATCACTGGCATCTGTGCAAGATTAGCCTCAGCTGAATCTGTCCTTGGTCTAAAGTATAATCCTGTTTGCTGACCCCCATCTGATCTTCTCAGATGTTTATGTGTTTATTTGTAGCCTGGTGTTTGGTGTTAATGACAATGCAGTTTTGTGGATATACAGGTGTGTTAGACTGGGTTCTCTAGAGAAACAAAACCAGTAAAGCTTATATATATACATACATACATACAGAGAGAGAGAGAGAGGGAGAGAGAGAGGGAGAGAGAGAGAGAGAGAAATTTATCTTAGGAAAATGGCTCACACACTTATAGAAGCTGGCAAGTCCAAAGTTCTTGGATCAAACACCAAGCTGGAGGCTTTTCCTGACTCTTGCAGGTGCAGAGACTGAGGAGCTCAAGGTTGGCAGGCAGTATACTGGCTGTTGACTCCAACAAATGATGAATCTAAGATCTTCAGGCTGAATGGTGGATTGTTTGCTCACAGACAGTTGTAGGCAGTACAACAGAATCCCGATCCACAGAAAAATGTCTCTTTTCTCAGGATGTCCATAAATATACTGGAAGCAGGCCACATCCCTAGGAAAACTCCCTTCTAATGGATTGGCTGCTCAAAACATATTCATCTGATCTCATCATGGGAATAACCACATCACAGCTGCATAAACCACAAAGAATTGTGGCCTAGCTAAGTTGACACACAGCTCCAATTATCACAACTGGTATTAGCCTCTGTCGTCTATATCTTATGTGCACAATTCAGTGTCCTACCTTTCCACAATCTTATCATGCTGGTCACAGACTCTTTCTATACCATCCTTCACCTTACTCAATTCAGCATGTGGTTCCCAACTAGTATGAAATTATTCCCTCTCCTTCCCTTCCCACCCTGGTAACCTACAAAGTGAGTTCCCTTCCTTAAGTAAATCCTTTTTGCCTTTTTACAGTAATGGGCTCATGCAATATTTGTCCTTCTGCGATTGACTTACTTCACTCAGCATAATGTCCTTCAGGTTTATCCATGTTGTGAGATGATTCATGTATCCTTCATTGTTCTTTAATGTAGCATAGTATTCCTTTGTGTGAATGTACCATAATTTGGTTTTCCATTAATCTGTTGATGGGCATTTAGTTTGTTTCCATCTCTTTGCTATAGTGAATTGTGCTGTGATGAACCTAGGTGTGCATATGTCTGTTCATGTCCTGGATCTCATCTCTTTAGGATATATTCCTAGTAATGGGGTTGCTGGTTCAAATGGTATTTCTATTTTCAGTTTTTTAAGGAAATGCCATACCATTTTCTACAATGGTTGTACCTTTTTACAATTCCACCAGCAGTGTACGAGAGTTCCAATCTCTTCACAACCCTCACCAGCATTTGTTATATTTGTTATTTTCTGTCCTGTTGAACTTTGGTGTTATTGCTGGGGTGAGATAGTATCTCATCGTTTTTTTTTTTTTTTTT
>NW_006922087.1:1008668-1012568 GCF_000298275.1 Orycteropus afer afer | reverse complement strand
AAAAGGTGAAGCTGGTGTATTTTATTTTATTATTGATTCAGGTATGTTGGGTTGCTCTGCTGTTTTCTTTGTGATGATGGAATCACTGTGTGGAATGTGGATATGTGTTTCTGTTTGTCATAAAGAGGGTTTAGAGTTCGAAGTGGGAGGTTTTACGGTAATTGGCTGAATATGGTTTCATATTGAATGAGTGAAGTTATTGGCAGAGAAGGTGGGAGCAGAAGAAGGAAAGCTTGGTGTTGCTAGGGTCGGTTCCTAGGGCTTTGCGCGGGCTGTTATTGATGACATAGTTATTTACAAGTCCATGGCTCAATCTCAGGAAAGATTCCTGTTGTTAGGGAGTCGCCACTTTCCACCAGGCTCAGGCACACTCAAAGACTCTGCTTCTGAGGCCCCTCAGGGCCAAAAAGCCAATCCAAGGCAAATTCCCAGGACCACACTCAGCCCCGGCTTCCTCTCTCTCCCCGCCCTGTCTGCCCGGGCGCTGGTGAAATACCCCCAGACCGCGAATGGCTCGGGATTTTGTCTGTCATACAGCCCACCAAAGATGCATGCGATTTCAGCTGTGCTGGAGTTGGGAGAGTACCTGCTAGTAAACTGTGATCCCGATATCATTGACAAAGATAAGCACAGACCTCTCAATGTCTCCCAGGCTGAACCAAGCCCACTCAGTGACCCACTGAGGGGGGGAGCGAGCTCACCCTCCTGGAGCACCAGTGAGCTCTCCGCTTGAGTTTCAGTGGTGCTGCGTGCCCCTGTTTGCACTTAGGTGACCCAAGTTACTGATAAAATCAAGTGCTGGAGGCAGATCCTTGGGGCTGTTTGCTGGGATGTTGGTGTGGTCGCTGGTATGCTGATATAGGGTGTCTTCTTTCTTGGCTCACAGAGATCTCAGGTGGCCATCCTCACCTGCCAGTCAGTGACTGCCCCAGGGAAGTTTCCAATGGCCTCTCTCAGCTGCCCGGCCATCCTCCTCCAGGTAGATCTTTCTTAAATAATCTCCCTGTGTCTTTTCTCTAATTCTGCCTTTCTGTGTTTGGTGCACTCTGATTCAGTGAACTGTTCAGAGCACCAAAATCCCTAATTCAAACTGCTGTACCTAGTTTTTCAAGCACTAGGATGCTAGAGGGAAATAGCGTGGTGCTTACTGATGAGACTCCATTTTGAATCCTCTGCTGTTCTTTTTCTAATTGTTGGAGTTGAGTTAGAGTGTTGATTTTGTTTCTTTCCTCTTTTTTGATGTATGCATTTATTGCTATAAACTGACCTTTGAGTACTGCTTTCACTGTGTCCCATAGGATTTGGTAAGATGTATCTTCATTCTTGTTTGTTTCTAGGATTTTTTTTTTTTAATTTTGTTTTTAATTTCTTCTATTACTCAGTAGTTTTTGAGCAGTGTGTTGTTCAACTTCCACGTTTGATGTTTCTTCCTTGATCTTCCTATGATTACTTTCTAATTTTATAGCACTGTGGTCCAAGAAGATGCTTTGTAGTATTTCAATGTTTTTGAATGTATTGAGGCTTGTTTTATGTCCTAACATATTATCTATTCTGGATAATGATCCATGTGCACTGGAGAAGAATGTAAGTGTGCTTTTGTTGGGTGGTGTGCTCTGTATATGTCTATGAGGTCGAGTTTGATTGTGTTGTTGAGTTCTTCTGTATCTTTGTTGAGTTTTTTTCTAGTTGCTCTGTCCCTCCTTTAAAGTGGTGTGTTTAAGTCTCCAACAACCATTGGAGAGTTGACTATTGTCTTTTTTAATTCGATTAATATTTGCTTCATGTATTTTGGAGCACTTTCATTGGGTACATAGATATTTATTATGGTAATGTCTTGTCAATTGACCCTTTCAGCATCATATAGTGACCTTCTTTGTCTCTTGTGTTGTTTTTCACTTTAAAGTCTATTTTATCAGAAATTAATATTGCCACTCCTGCTCTCTTACAGTTGTCATTTGCTTGATATATCTTTTTCCAACCTTTGATTTTTAGTCTATTTTTGTCTTTGTCTCTAAGGTGTGTCTCTTGTATGCAGCATATAGATGGGTCTTCTTTTCTTATCCAGTCTGCCACTTTCTTTCTCTTGATTGGTGCATTTAGTCCATTCACAATGAGTGTAATCAGTGATAGGTATGAATTGATTGCTGTCATTCTATTGTGTTTTTTTGTTGTGTTGTTGGAGTTTCCTTGGTCCATATACTTTTCTGTGCTGAGTTTGTTTTGTTGTCAAGTGTTTCCTCTCTTTTCTTCTTTATTGTTGGTTTTGTGCTTACTAAACCCATATGTTTTCCTTCCTTCTGGGTTTTCTTAGGGGGATTGTTAATTTTCTCTGTGGTTACCTTGGAGTGAATTCTTTCTATATTTTTGGAACAGTCTGTTTTATGAGGACATGGTCCAGTTTTCCTCTCCATTTGAAAGTTTGTACCTAGAACTTTTATTCCCTCTATTTTGTTAATTGCTATTGTCTTATGCAGATTGACTTCCTTGTTTTTAGTGTACAATGTTTTATGGTCTTATTTTGAGTGTCTGTTTCTGATTTGGTTTTAGTGTTGATGTCAGGCATCCTGATTTTGTTGTTCTCTGTTGTGGGTTCCCTATTGGAAAGACTTCCTTAAGCATTTCTTGTAGGCTTGGTCTGGTTTTCACAAAATCCCTTAATTCCTTTTTGTCTGAGAATGTCTTGATTTCACCCTCATATTTGATGGACAATTTGGCTGGATATAGGATTCTTGGCTGGAAGTTCTTTTCCTTCAGTGTTTTATGTATGCTGTCCCATTGCCTTCTTTCCTTCATGGTTTCTGCTGAGTAATCAGAGCTCAGCCTAACTGTTTGATTATTATAAGTAATATTTCTTTTGTTCTGGGTACCTTGCAAGATTCTTTCTTTGTCTTTGGTTTTGGAGAGTTTGATTATGATATGCCTATGTGTTTTTCTCTTGGGATCTATCCTGTGTGGGTTTCTTTGAGCTTCTTGGACAAATATCTTTTTTTCCTTCATGATATGGGGGAAGTTTTCTGTTAGTAAATCTTCTGCAATTTTCTCAGTGTTTTTATTTATTTATTTATTTAGCCTCTTGTTCTGGAATTCAATGAGGCATATGTTGTTTCTTTTCATGTCATCCCATATAACTCTTAGGTTCTCTTTATTTCTCTTAAATCTTTGTTCTGATTTTTCTTCATACAGGTCGGTGTCAAGGGATTTATCTTCTAGTTGGGAAATGTGTTCTTTGGCCAGTTCTAGCCTACTTTTTCAGCTTCCACTGTGTTGTGTAGTTGTAATTTTGGTATTCATCATTTGGATTTCTAATTGCTGTTTTTGTATGAGTTCTGATTGTGTATTAATCCTGTTATTTTGTTCTTGAATGGTTTTCCTGAGTTCTTCCAGGGTACTGTCTGTGTTCTCCTTGATTCTGTTTGGGATTTTCTTAAGCTCTTTTAGATTTCTATAAACATACCTTGTAAATTCCTTCTTGGATAATTCTATTTCCTCCTCTTCCTCCATGTTTAATGAGACTTTTGTTTGGGGTTTTATTTCTATTGTCTTATCCTGTTTTTTATTTTGTGTTTTTGTTTATTAATTCAGATGTGCTGGGTTGCTCTGCAGTTTTCTTTGTGATGATACTGTGTGGAATGTGGATGCAGGCCTCTGTTCATCATGAAGGGGGTATCAGATTTGAGTTGGCAGGTGTTGTGGTGACTTAATGTGGCTTTTTCCTATTGCATGAGGCAGGGGAGAGGAAGGGGAAGGAGGAATAAAAGAGGGGGGAAAAAAAGCCCCAAGACACCAGTAACTGTTTCCAGGGCTTTTGTTGTTGTTGTTGTTGTTAAGTGCTGTCGAGTCGTTTCCGACTCATAGCGACCCCATGCACAGCAGAACGAAACACTGCCCGATCCCGCACCA
>NW_006922087.1:992941-1004803 GCF_000298275.1 Orycteropus afer afer | reverse complement strand
GTGTTCAGTGCAGATCAGTGAGTAAGCACAAGCCCGCCTTGTTTCAGTGCCTATGCTTAAACTGCCCCCTGGCTGAACACTCTTCTCTGCTAATGATGATGTTATACTGTTACTCACAGGCCTGTAGCTCAAGTTTGGCAAAGATCCCAGTTAGGGAGCTGCCACGTTCCACCAGGCTCAGAAAGCCACAAAAACCTCATACTCCAGGCCCCTCCTTGCCAAAAAGCTGTCCTGGAATAGCTATCCTGATCTGCACCACAAATTCATCCCAGACCCTGCCCACTTGCTGCATGTTTCCCTCTCTGCTCCCAATTCAGCAGCACCTGGAACCAGAGGGGTCTCTGCTCCCTCCCAGTGGTCCCAAGTTTACCGATAAAAGGGGGTGCTGAAGGTAGATCCATGGAGTGGCTACAGGTCATCTGGTGCATTCTCTCCACTGCCCCAGGGAGTCCTCCAATGCCCCATCTCACCATCAGGTCAGTTTTCTGCAGGGTAGGTTTGTCTATTTTCATTCTTTCCTGGTGATTACACTGCCTCCCCCTCCTTTCTAATCCTACTCTGCTGAGTTTGGCATACTCTGACTTAATGAGCTGTTCAGAGCACCAGAATCCCCACTTCACATTGCTGCACCTAGTTTTTCAGACACTAAGATGCTAGAGGGAACTAATATGTGGGCTACAGGTAAGACGTCATCTTCCTGCCTGCCTTTAGCCTTCTTTTTTTTGAAGAGAGACCAGCACTTTCTTAACCTATAACCCAACACCTTGAGACTTCCAGAGACTAGCAGTGATTGGAATGACCACCAGGTGGTGCTCTGAACCAAAACCAAACCAAACTCACTGACATCCAGTGGATTTTGACTCATAGAGACCACCTTTGGGTGTCTGAGGTGGTAAATCTTTACAGAAGTAGATTTCCCAGTAGACCTCCCCTCAGAACGTTCTGGAAAGGACTCTCTGGAAGGGAGTGGTTGTGTGTGTGGCTCATATTTAGTGAGTGATTTAAAAGCAGCCAAGTTTTGGAATTGCCAATCAGAAGTAACAAAATATACCTCTTAAATTTGTAATGTGTAGGAACCTGAAACTGCTTTTGGTGCCACTTCTTGAGTAACTCTACAGAACTTCCAGGGAAGCCAGGACAACACTGGATGTCCTAAAGATCATGGGGCTAGGATGAGAGCTTTCTGCATCCTTAAACAGAGCCAGCATGAGTGGTTAGGGAAGAGGAAGGCTGGAGCTAAGATAGTGTAAAAGAGAGAAAGGAGTTCCCTTGCTCACACTCTCTGTGTCCAGGGCATGCATCCCAAATGGACTATTCCTCATTTTCTTAACCTCAAAGGTTTGCTGTGAAGTATCAGGGTGTATTCACTCAGTTTTTGAGATTTGGGAGCTTTTCTTGGAGGGCAGTTAGCAGTGTGGCAGGTGTGGTGGCCCTGCCCATCCTCTGGCCACCCAAGCACCATTGCCATGTTTCTTTGGTGGGGGTGTTCTCTGGTCTAGGGAATTCTGCTCAGGCCAAGCAGAGGCTGACTGATTATGCCAGGTGTTAATGGCCCAAGAGCCACCCCAAACCAACAAAGGGTGGGAGATGGTGAGGAAACTTCACAGCCTTCTTGCCTTTGTGTGGAAGAATTTTAAAGGGTCTTTCTATGGTTTCTTAGAAGGTCACCTGTAGGACTAAGTTCCAGATACTATCACAAGTAGGAGCCTGGCATATAAAATATTAAGTGATATTCTTTCTCCTGAGCCCATAATGACTCCTGACATTTTAATGCCAGCATTTTGGTTGTACACCAAGTAAAAGGAGCTGAAAACCATGGGGGAGGAACCTGGTTTATTTTCATTGTAGAACCTTCCAGATGTATTCTTTTGTGCAATTTGGCACTCAGTGCAGGCAAGCCTCTAAGCAAGCAGAGTTGAAAGATGTGAATGGCTGGTCTGTATAGGTTACTCTTGCTTTCTTTAAGTCTCTGGAGATGCAAGTGTCAACACAAAGTATGTTTATGGTTCCATTACATCTCTAGGGAAAAAATATCAAGACTGTTATAAAAAAAGAAAAGTAAGGTTGAATGACTCACCCTGAATAATTTAAGAAAAATTTGATGGAAAATTTGGAATGAATCAGGTGTCACTCCATTCTTATGCACTTTGTTGAAAGTTTAAAAACTTTTTTCTTTGGAAGGTGTGTATTTCTGAATTTCCAATGACTTTCCACCCCCATGTCTGAAGCCCCTATAAAGAGGAAATTGTTGAATATCATACACGATTAAACTTAAAAAGAAGTTATAGCTGGAAAATATCTCCTCAAAGATGAGATGTATTGTACAAAGCATTGTGAAGCATGTTTACAAATAATTTGTAAACCAATGTTACAAATATTACATGATCTTATATATGAGTCTCATTAAAAAGTTATTGGTAGTGACATAAAAGTACATTCTGTACAATTCCATGTATAAAAACTTCAAAGACTGGCAACAACACATTTTTTACTGTTAGAAAACAGGATAATGGTTCTTCTTTTATAGATGGGTAGTAATTGGGAGGGGACATGAGAGTGGATTTTGGTATACTGGTTATGTTTTGTTTCTTAATCTGGGTTCTGATAATTTTTGTGAAAATTAATTGAGCCATGTGCTTATGATTTGTGCAATTTTATGTATTTAAATTCAATTTTAAAAATAAAATAATTATTGATATTATTGTACAGATCAAAAAAGAAAAAGAAATTCACTCTTGTAAATCTAAGAGTCCCTGCTCTTCTATCCCAGTGAGAATTTTCCTGGGCCCTAGTGAGGCTGGAGACCAGCAGATGTGGCCTTCTGGGTCATGAAACCTGCAGTTTGGCCTAGGACAGTGTCTTAGGCCACGTTTTCTAGAGAAGCAAAACCAGCAAAACATATATAAATTTATCTAAAGGGAATGGTACACACACACACAGTTGTAGAGGCTTGCAAGTCCCAAGACCATGAGTAAGTTGTCAAGCTGGAGGCTTCTCCTGACTCATGGAGCTACAGGGGCTGACAAACCCAAGATCAGCAGGCAGTACAACAGGCTACTGATTTCACAGACTGATGAATCCAAGATTGGCAGGTAAGATGGAAGGATGTAAGTTCACATGCTGTGAAGACAACAATCCCAAGATCAGTAGACAATATGGCAGGCCACTGGCTCAAATCCAGGAACCGGAGGTCAGATGATGATAAGCTAGGTGCAGGATCCAGATGGAGCAAAAAGCAGAGATCTTTGCCAGGATGTCCATATATATTGGAAACAGGCAACACCCACAAGGAAACTCTCTTTCAACTGATTGGATGCTCATAGCAGATCTCCTCAAGGAGGTGATTATATTATATCAGATGTCATCATGGGAGATGACTATATCATAACTGCTAAACCACTGAAAATCATGATCCAGCTAAGTTGACACACAACCTTAACTAGCACAGATAGCTTACCTGCAACCTTGGAGTTGTATGCTACCCCGACTCCACAGATATTGTTGTTGGCTGCAGCAGACACTTCCCCTGCACATCGGGTCCCATGGCTGTGGAAAAAATAAAGTCAAGTTGTGTATACAATGTCAAAAGAATTTGGAGTCAGTTCTTTAAACCAGTTGCCATCAAGTTGACTTGACTCTTAGAGATCCCATGTGTAGAACTATGCTCCACAGGGTTTTCAGAAGATTGCCAGGCTTTTCTTTTGAGGAACTTCTGAGGGGTTTGAACCTCCAAACTTTTGGTTAGCAGCCAAGGAAGTGAGCACTACATACGGAATATGGAGGAAAACTTTTAGATTGTAGCAACTGGAAGAAATTTGGTTATTTGCAATAGTTCAGCTAGCAATGAGCCAGCACATGCCCCCCCCCCCCAATTTACTCTGGTTTCCCTTCTACATATCCCATCTTTCTGTTTCTTTCCCCCCTAGCTGCCCTCTTGACCTTGGGTTGCTTCTAACCAAAAAGACTTTTCAGAATATGAACCTTGAGATTTGATCTTTACTTAAAATTCCAAATATCTTCCTGCAGAAAATATAGTTACAGGTTTCCTGTGAAAATTAAACATGTAAGAGAGATTTGTCTTTGTTAGAAACTGCTCTTATTTGTTTAAAGTCCTGGCATCATAGGTTGGTGCTTATTTTCAAAGTTGGTTCAGTACTTTGGGGTGTAATGCTTCTTATCAATAATGGAATAATGGTTATTTATTCTTTTGGATCATAATTTCATTTGAGGATGTATTGAATACAATAGATTCCCACCTTTTTCCAGGTAGAGGAAAGAATATGTTCGCAAAGAACCTCAGGCATTAGATGATCTTTCCAAGGCTTGTCAACCTTACAATTCTGAGCAAGTCCTTCTTAGGACTCATGTAATAGAATGTTCTCTGCAACAGACTCTTGTAATAGATCAATAATTTTATTAATTTTCTCCTTTGCTAGCTCTCCTCTCCTTCATGTCAGAAGGTCCAAACAGTTCCTTCTTCCTTGTACATATTTTCCCTTCCCTTGAATTGGCCTGCCCTTCTAACTTGCTTTGATCAATAGGACACAGCAGAAAGATACTAGACAAATTCATAAGAGGCCTGTCTGGTTCTGCTTTAATTCCCCAGGGACCTAGGTGCTGTGTAAAGGAACTTGGGCTAGCCTATGAGTGAGAAGAGTCTTGTAGACATGGACAGAACATGAATGTGGAGAGGTGCCATATCCTCCAGCTGTTCTTACTACCTGAGATAAGGCACCAGACCTCAGTGTGAGGGAGGACACCCTGCATCTCCCAGACCCAGCCCAATCACCTGGTCAACAGCATGCAGAATAGAGACAAGTTGCACCTGTTAAGCTTTGTCCAAATGACAGGCTCATGAACAAATCAGTGTCTGTTCCTTTTTAAACCACTGAATTTTGAGGTGGCTCATTAAGCAGCAATAAACAAAAAACCGAACCAAACACACTGCTGTGGAGTCAGATCCAACTCATAGCGACCCCTCCTTGGGTTTCCAAGGTGTTATCACTACGGAAGTAGATTTCTCAACCCTCCTTCCAAGGAGTGGCTGGTGGGTTTGAAAGCTATTGCTGCCACTCTGGGGGGAAAAAAAAAAAGATCACATTTAAGAAATGAAAACAAAAGTTCTATGTTTTTCTTTCTCTATGTGAGTGAAAGTCAATCCTGCTTCCTCCATAAAAGCTCTACATTTCATGGGCTTAAAATTCCCTTTGAAACATGGTTGAAATCTGTATATTATATACAAATTAACCTCATAGTTGCTGCAGAGGTTGGGTTCCTGTGTTAAAAGTCCATGGAAAACTTAAAGTGCTGAACAAACCATTGTTTAGTTGTCTTGAAGTTCTCTGTATACCACATTTGAAATTTTTGAGAAGATGCTTCATTATGGTTTAACTAGATGGCTACTTTGTCATGGATGTGGTTGTAGCTATCTTCTTATTCCAAAAGCTAAAAATAATGCACATAAAATACTGCATACATGCACACACATGGGAATATAAAAAAATAAATTATATTGATTTATATATACATATTTTAAATGTTTGTTTTCAAACATATGTGTTCTTATATACACTTATGTATGAGGGGGCAGTGGTGGTTCAGCGGTAGAATTCTTGCTTTCCATGCAGGAGACCCAGGTTAGACCCCTGGACAATTCATTCACCTCATGTGCAGCCATCACTCATCTTCTGTGGTGGCTTGTGTGTTGCTATGATGCTCAACAGGCTTCAGCAGAGCTTCCAGACCAAGACAGACTAGGACTAAAGCCTGGAGGTCTACTTCCCAAAACTCAACCAATGAAAAACCCTATGGATCACAAAGAACCAATCTCAATGTACATGGGGTCACTACGAGTTGGGGCCAAATCAATGGCAGCTAACAACAATACACTTATATATATTTATAAATACATACCTACATATTTACATAATATATACTTACATATAATAGATGCATATATTACATATTTAAATATATACTTATATAAAATACATATCTCTATAAAGTATATTGTTGTTGTTATGTGCCATGGAGTCGGACCTGACTCATATTGACCCCTCCTTGGGTTTCCAAGGTAGTATCACTACGAAAGTAGATAGCCCAACCTTTCTTCTGAGTTCTGAGGAGTGGCTGGTGGGTTTGAACTGCCAGCCTTCTGGTTAGCAGTCAAATGTCTTAGGCACTATGCTACCAGAGCTCCCTATATAAAGTATATATATATATATATATAGGGTTGCTATGAGTCGGGGCCAACTCGACAGTACCTAACAACAACAACAACAACAACATATATATATATTTAATATATGCACATATGCATTTAAAAATGGAACTATAATGGATCCTGATAAAATTTGGCTGCCTTGCTTGCTGTTAATTCATGCTGAACAAATAACTATTTAATAAAAGTTTAGAAATCAACCCCATGTCTAATTCAGCTAAGCACTAATTTCCTTATTATTTCATTATCAGCCCCGGCAAGATATCCTTTCTAAAACCAATATCTGTGAAGATACACATGTACTAATTGGTCCTGTGAGGTGCAGAACCCTGCTTTAAGTGACTGATGAGCTATGAGGAAAAAGAGAAGTCTGCCATTTATTGGGCAGATTTTCCATTACCAGGTACAGTGATTGGAGCTTTGCTTGCCTTATGCCCTTTAATCCTCACAAGAAAGCTGTGAACAGACAATGCTTCTTCTGTTTCAGAGATATCAAAGCTGAATCTTAGAGAGGCAAGCTACTTGCTCAAAGGCACATGGAAAGAAAATGGCTGGGCCAGGTCTGACACCAAGGCTCAATTCCCAAACCTTCTACCATCTTTGCAATTAGGCAATAAGCCCATTTCTGTCTCCAAACTGCTTAAGAAAGAGTGGTGGGAAAGTGCATGTGAAATGGCTTGAAGAAATGAAGGATAATGATAAATAATTAAATAATGCTTCCAGAACCTTAATTTTGGCCTTTAAGTGGGGGAAATGAATGTCATTGGACTTTCCAGAGGAACTAAGGGATGAAACACTTAATTGCTAAGTTACCAAACCAAATCCACTGATATTGAGTTGATTTCAACTCATAGTGACTCTGTAAGACAGAGTAGAACTGCCCTACAGAGTTTCCAAGGTCGTACATCCTTAAGGAAGCAGACTACTTCATCTTTCTCCTATGGATTGGGTGATGGGTTCAAATTGCCCGCCTTTTGGTTAGCAGCTGAATGCCTTAATCACTGCATCACCAGAACTCCTTTTGCTAAATTATATTATAATTAATGAATCAATTATAAGCAACTAATGAGAATTCCCTAAAATTTTTCATGACATCATGGCTTTTCATAAACCTGACCTTCGTAGGCAAATGCTTTCCCCCTCTCTCCTATTGGCAGCCTTTCTCATTGTCTCAAGAAGAGACTTGCTACTCTGATTGTCAGGAAAATCTTTCTGAATCCATTTCTACTTGGTCACATATAAAAGAACTTCCAGTAAGTCAGAAGGGGAAATAGTGATAGGAGGTGAGGGAGGAATCTCTGCTGCTTGTTCAGCTAAAGGTAAATGGAAGGCAGGTGGCAGGGAGTAGAGGAGTGAGTTGCATTGCAAAAATGTCCACAATTCACCCCCCTTTTCAGTGTCTTTGTCCTTGGTAATGAAATTTTCTATTTCTCACTTCACACTCCCATGAAGAAGTGACATTTATTTCTCTGTGCCTTGAATCTGGGCTGGCCTTGTTATGTGCTTTAGCCAAATGTGGCAATAGTGATTAGCCTTGGCCTCAAGAGGTCTTGAAACCTTGCTTGGTCCTCATGTGAAAAGCCCAGGATAGCTTACTGGATGATGAAAGACACACAACCCAGTCATGTCTGTCACTTTAGCCAACAGCCATTCACACCCCAGACATGTAAGTGAGGCCAATCTAAACCCACGAACCTCAGCCAACCTGCCAGCAAACTGTGGATGCATGTGGCATGGCTTTGGATCAGTGAAGATAAGCAGAGCTTGGACAGATCAGCAGATCTAGTCAACTGACTGATAAACAATAATCAATGCTTACTGTTTTCAGCTGCTAAGTTCTGGGGTGGTTTGTTAAGCAACATTTTTGTGTCAACAGATAACTGATACAATGGATAAATAAGGCTAAAGGGATAACACCATGGTTTACATGTGCAGGGTTTGGGTTCAAGTTTCTGGAGACTGAAGGGAGGCTCCCCTGAAGCAACTTGCAATGGCTACTGAAAACCTGAGAATCTGCCCCTAACCCTGTGAACTCCAGAGTCAGCCAGTCTGGCAGGTCCTGGTCAGAGTCCCACTCTCCATCTGTCAGTTTGTCATATCGGGGTGATTTGCGTATTGCTATGATACTAGATGGAGCTCTGGTAGCATAGTGGCTAAGACACTTGCCTGCTAACCAGACGGCTGGCGGTTCAAACCCACCAGCCACTCCTCGGAAGGAAGGTTGGGCAATCCTACTTCCGTAGTGATACTGCCTCGGAAACCCAAGGAGGGGTCGCTATGAGTCGGGGCTGACTCGACGGCACATAACAACAACAACAACAATGATACTAGAGGGGGCTCTGGTAGCATAGTACCTATGGCACTTGACTGCTAACCTGGAGGCTGGCGGTTCAAACCCACCAGTCACTCCTCGGAAGGAAGATGGGGCAATCTACTTCCGTAGTGATGCTGCCTCAGAAACGCAAGGAGGGGTCGCTATGAGTCGGGTCCAACTTAACCGCACATAACAACATAACAACAACAACAATGATACTAGAAGCTCTGCTACTGGTATTTCAAATACCATCAGGATCACAGCTGGCAGACAGGTTTCAGTGGCACTTCTAGACTAAGACAGATTAGAAAGAAAGGTCTGGTGATCAGTTTCTAAAAATTAACCAGTAAAAACTCTTTAGATTATCACAGAATATTGCTCGATATAATGCTGGAAGATGAATTCCTAGGGTAGAAGGCACTCAAAATACATAGTGGAACAGCAGTGGACTGGAGCATACCAACAATCGTGAAGATGGCATAGGACTGGCCAACAATTTGTTCTGTTGTACAGGGAGCTGACTTGATGGCAGCTAACTCAAACTAGTCAGAGCCCAGGCATACCTTTTACCTGCCCATGCTTGTCTCTCACTAAATGGTTTGGTCATTTCTCTTGCCTTTTCCAGCCAAAAGCATATGGTTTTATGTACTACATGTTTGTACTTTTGGATGGTGTGTATGTATGATGTTTGAGGCATTTTATAAGGTGTATCAGACTGGCTTATTGATACCTATTATAACTGGACATTGTCATGGGAGTGTTACTACATATATTATCTTAATTAAAAAAAGAAAGAAAGAAAGAAAGAAACTGAACATGTTGCCATTGAGCCAATTCACACTCTCGGCAACCCCATCTCATAACAACCTATTATCCTCATTTTAAAGATAAGGAAATAGAGATGTAGACATATTAAATAAATTCCCTAATAGGAAGCAGAGCCTGAATTCAAACCCAGGCCAAACCCCTGCTCTTTACAATAACTCTTACCTATCACCTATTTCTGGCTACTGGTAATTAAATGGTAAATAGATAAATGATAAATAAACTTCTATTGTGTAAATGACTAAGGTTTTGGAGTTGATTTCTTTTTTTTTTTTTCAAATAACTGCTAGAATAACCTAAGCTTTTGTTCTTGTTTATAGGTACCATCAAGTCAGCTCTGACTCATAGGGACCCTACATACAACAGAACAAAATGCTGACCAGTCCTGTGCCAGCCTCACAATCCTTGCTACACCTGAGCTCATCATTGCAGCCACTGTGGCAATCTATCTCATTGAGGGCCTTCCCCCTTTCCGCTGACCCTCCTCTTTACCAAGAATAATATTCTTCTCCAGGGAATAGTTCCTTTTGACAACATAACCAAAGTAGGTGAGACAAAGTCTGGCTATTCTTGCTTCCAAGGAACATTCTGGCTGCATTTCTTCCAAGACAGAGCTGTTAGTTCTTCTGGTAGCCCATGGTACTCTCAGCTTTCTTTGTCAACACCACAACTCAAAAGTATCATTTCTTCTTTGGTCTTCCTTATTCATTGTCCAGCTCTCATGGGCATATGAGGTGATTGAAAATACCATGGCTCGATGCAGCTTAGTTTTCAAAGAGACATCTTTGCTCTCCAGCACTTTAAAGAGGTCTTTTGCAGCAGATTTTCCCAGTGCAATATGTTGTCTGATTTCTTGACTGTTGCTTCCACTGGTGTTCATTGTGGAAACAACTAATATAAAATCTTTTACAACTTCAATCTTTTCTCCATTTATGATGATGCTGCTTTTTGATCCAGTTGTGAGGATTTTTATTTTCTTTATGTTGAGATGTAATCCATACTGCAGACTGTAGTCTTTAATCTTCATCAGTAAGTCCTTCAAGTCATCTTCACTTTCATCGAGTGAAGTTGTGTTGTCTGCATATCACAAGTTGTTAATGAGTCTTCTTCCAACCCTGATGCCACACTCTTCTTCATATGGTCCAGCTTCTTGGATGATTTGCTTAGCATACAGATTGAATAAATATGGTTAAAGGATACAACCCTGACACACTCCCTTCCTGATTTTAAAGCATGCAGCATCCCCTTGTTCTGTTCAAACAACAGCCTCCTCATCTATGTACAGGCTCCTCATGAGCACAATTAAGTGTTCTGGAATTCCCATTCTTCTCAATGTTATCCATAGTTCGTTATGATGCACACAATCTCTTACACAGTCAGTAAAACACAAGTAAACATCTGCATTTTAATTTTATTCTTACTAAATGGTTCCACAATATTATTGTTGTTGTTGTTATGTGCCATCGAGTCACACCTGACTCATAGTGACCCCTTCTTGGGTTTCCAAGGTGGTATCACTATGGAAGTAGATTGCCCAACCTTTTTTTCTGAGGAGTGGCTGGTGGGTTTGAACCATCAGCCTTTCGGTTAGCAGTCAAGTGCCTTAGGCACTATGCTACCAGAGCTCCTACAATATTATTAGATACTACTTTATAAATTTTTTTGAAGAAGGAGGAAATGAAATGATACATAATTGTACAGCAATGTTCATTACAGAAAATTCATAATAGCCAAATAGTGGAAACAACCTAAATGCCCATCAGTGGATGAATGGATAAACTAAATGTGGTACATATATAATGGAAAACTAATCAACCTGTTATAGAAATGAATTCCTGATACATGCTACAATATGGATGGAGATTGAAGACATTATGCTGAGAGGAATAAGTCAGTCACCAAGGAACAAATATTGTATGACCTCACTTATATGAAAAGACAAGAAATGGCAAATGTATAGAGACTAAAGTTTATTAGTGGTTACCATGGGAGGAACAGAGGGGGAGCTGAGAGGGGCATTACTTTGAAAGTACTGAGTTTTGGTTTACTATGATGGAAAAATCTCATTGATTAAGGATAGCTGAATAATGTAAGTGCCGTGAACAGGTTGTAAAAAATTGAGTTGGCAAACGTGATAGATATATTTACAAATATGACAAAAACAAAACAAAACAAAACAAAAGAGTAGGTGCTGAGGCTGCTAATGTACAACCAAACACTTCATGGAATTTGGTTCCTTGGTTCTGAGGTTTATGGTCATAGTTTCATGGGACATCTCAGTTCATTGGCTTAATAACATGTTTATCGCTTCTGTTCTACCTCCTAGATTGTTGCATAGTTCCTGGGGTCTTAAAAGCTTGCCAGCAGAGAGTTCCGGCAAGATGGCAGACTAGGCAGAAGGACTGCACAGACCCTCTTCAACAAAGAAAAGGGAAACCAATTAACACAGACACAGAAGATGATCTTGGACCCCTGAGCTTTGAAGGGAAGGATACAAAAGTGG
>NW_006922087.1:983468-990056 GCF_000298275.1 Orycteropus afer afer | reverse complement strand
ATGTGAGTTAAACATTTACCTCAAGTAGACACACGCCCTGGAGAGAACAATCATGGGAGAAGGAAGGGCTGCTTATGCACAGGGAGACAGCTCAGGGCACAGGAGAGTATGGAGGGATGGACACTGGGAAGAGGTAACTATGGGCAGGGAGTGGGAGGGAAGCTGTTGCATTGTGGTAAACTGTGGTCAATGACATGAGACAAAATATATGTGAACTAATGTAGAGTCTGCAAAACACTGCATAACATGGATGAACTTGGAGGACATTATGCTGAGTGAAATAATTCAATCATAGAAGGCCAAATATAGTATTGTGGAGGGTCAAGGAAAGGTTTGAAAGAAATCTCTACAAGATTGGAGGGAAATTTTCTTTGTTGGCTGCCAGGATTGAGAGGGAGGGGAGGGAACACTGAAAAAAAAATGTATTGACCCATGTCACTTTAGTTTTGTGTACTTCACTGTATATAAGTTATATTTCAATAAAATGAATTAAAAAAAAAAAGCTTGTCAGCAGCCATTCAGGGCATAAAGATTGGTCTCTATTTGCCTTGGGCAAGAGAGGAAGAAGGAGATTCTGGAATAAGTGGTGGAAATGGAATGTGTGGCTAATTGTCTCCATGAACAACTGCCTCTTTGCCATAAGACCAGAAGAGGCATATCTAAGGTGTGGTAGGTATGGCAAATGCCCTGGGCACCACTTGAAGGGAGGAACTGCTGAGCAGTTTTTATTAATCCAGTATGGCCCAAGGTCCTTCCTCAAGCATATTAGACATCCAAAGGTGTAGCAAGGGGCAGGAGCAAAAGGGAGCATTTAACCCCAGGTTCAAGTCCAAGAGGTGCTAGATGAGGCATGGAATGACATTCTGAGGCACCACAAATATGAAAGGTACCTGACTGAGGCAGCTGGACAAGAGGAGGAAGGTATATCTGCTGTGGACCATCATTGTTATATTGATAACAATATCTATTCATCTTGAAATTAGGGAAGGGCGTGCAACTTTGAGATTGCTTCTAGGTGTTCAAATTGGGGGGAGGTGCAATTTAGAGTTTGCCCTGGGTGCTTGTTACCCTTGCTCCACTCCTGGTGCCTGGACACCTTACTTAATATTTTGATCAAAGAGCCTACAAAAGAATCCTGATCGAAAAGGGGAAAATGTAGGACACAATTTCCAATAGTCATAGACTCCAGACTTTCTGGAGTCACAGAAGTGGAATCAAACCCAAAACCTATTGCCTTGAGAGACTCTTTAAACCTTAAGCCAAAAACATCCCCTGAAGTCGTCATGAACCAAACAAGGCATTGGTGAAAAACAAGGTCCGGAACCTGATGGAATACCAATTGACATATTTCAATAAGTGAATGCAATGCTATAAGTGCCCACAAGTCTATGCCAAGAAACTAGGACAACAACTACCTGGTGAACCAACTGGAAGAGATCACTATTTGTGCCTATTCTAAAGAAAAGTGATTCAGTAGAATGTAGAAATTATTGAATAATATCATTAATATATGCAAGTAATATGTTACTGAAAATAATTACAAAATGGTTGTAGTAGTACATCAATAGGGAACTACCAGACATTCAAGCTGGATTGAGAAGATGACATGGAACTAGGAATATCATTGCTGATGTCAGATGGATTTTGGCTGACAGCAGAGAATACCAGAAAGATGTTTACCTGTTTTATTGACTATGGAAAGGCATTTGACTGTGTGTATCACAACAAGTTACAGATAACATTGTAAAGAATGGACATTCCAGAACACTTAATTATGTTCATGTGGAATGTGTACATAGATCAGGAAGCAGTTGTTTGAATAGAACAAGGGGATGCTGTTGTTGTTGTTAGGTGCCATTGAGTCAGCTCCAACTCATAGCAATCCTATGTACAACAGAATGAAACACTGCCCAATTGTTCACCATCCTCACAATCCTTGCTATGCCTGAGCCTACCACTGCAGCCACTGCAATCCAGCTCGTTGAGGTTCTTCCTCATTTTTGCTGACCCTCCACTTTACCAAGCATAATATCCTTCTCCAGGGAATGGTCCCTTCTGACAATATGACCAAAGTAGATGAGACAACTGGCTATTATTGCTTCCAAGAAGCATTCCGGCTGTACTTCTTCCAGGACAGACCTGTTAGTTCTTCTGGCAGTCCATGCTACTTTCAGTATTTTCCACTGTGGTAGTTTAGTTTGTGTGTCAACTTGGCTGGGCCTGGTTGAGTGGCTGGGCAGCTGGATGTAGTATTCCCCATGAGGAGACTGGTAATCAACTCCATGGTAGAATCTACTGTGAGCAGCTGAGTAGCTGCCTTAGGGAATGTGGTCTGCTTCCTGTACATAAGGAGAAGCCCTTGGAATAGTCTCTAGCTTATGGCATGCTTGGACCCTGCATGTGTATCCATGTCATTGTTCAGCAGCCTTCCATGCTCTGCCAACCTTGGGACTTACAGTGGACTTAAATTAGTGGCCTGCCATGTGGTTTGGTAACATCAGGACTGTGCCTTTTTACTTGTCAACCTTGGGCTTGTCAGCCTCAGCAGCTAGCAGCTGTCTGAGTGAAGAAATGCCTCTATCTCCAGTGGGCCAGGAGTAGGAGGCAGAAGTGGACCACCAATGATGATAAGCCAATCCACAGGAGTGAGTCCAATTCTATGCCCGAAGGGTAACCTGGGGCCATAGTCTTGGGGGTTCCACTAGACTCTATCCAACCAGTAATTCTGGTCATTTTTGTGGTTTTGAATCTGTGACCAGCATGATGACATTGTGGAAAGGAAAAACACTGAAATGTGCACATAAGATATAGACAACAGAGGCAAATAATAGTATATGCACAACACTGCATTACCACTAATACCAAACACTAGGCTACAGATAAATGCATAGACAAGTGAAAAGATCAGGTGGGGTTGGCAAACAGAAATATACCCTAGACCAAGGACAAATTTAGCTGATGGTAATCTCACATATGCACTTGTGCTACAAAATTAGCCACACACATTACAACATCAACAGAAGAGAGTTAGAGTTACCTCTCAGAGACAACCATACTATACACTTTGAGAGAGAGAATCACTGGGCCTGTTGAGTCAGGACCATAGTCTTCGGGGACAGCAAGCTCAATTGGTACAATATAGTACATTGAAATCTTGTTCCACAACCTACTTTGGTAAGTAGCGACTGGGGTCTTAAAAGCTTTTGAGCGGCCATCTAAGATGCAACTGTAAGTCTCCTCTCATCTGAAGCAAAGAACAGTGGAGAAACTCAAAGGCATCTGGAGACAATTTGTCCAAGGATATGATGGACCCTGAGACCAAAAGAACTAGATGGTGTCCAGCTACCAATGCCAACCTCTCAGAAAGGGATCAAACCTAGAGATCCTGGATAGAGTGGGAGGAAAATTTGGAACAAAATTCAGAAACACAGAAATGACCAGAATTGCTGGTGGGACAGAGTCTGGTGGAAAAGAGTCTGGTGGAACCCACAAGACTGGGTTACTCTTCGGACCTAGAATTGGAGTCATTCCCATGGATTGGCTCTCAGCCCAAGAGTAGAAAGACCTACATACAGAACACCTACCCCAAGGCAATGCATCCACCTACTCTAGGGAGATACATCCCTTTGAGCAATCGGCCATGAGACACCAGAGGGGCAGCATTCACACAGAGGAAAAGCTGGACAGATAGGAGTGCATAGTTAAGAAGGGCACAGGGAGGGGTAGTCACAGGGACGGGAGGGGAGGAGAGTTTGTTATGGTCAGGGATGATAATTGGGGCATGAAATCAAATGTACATGAACTGTTGAATGTAAAACAAATTTTGTTCTGTAAATTTGCACCTGAAGAACAATAAAATTAAAAAAAGAAAAACCTGAACCCTACTGAATACAGTTCTATTCTGATACACATGGAGTTGCCATGAATTGGAGTTGACTCAATGGCAACTGTACTTGTTTGTTTGTTTTAAAATCCTTGCTACAAACCTTTAGATGGGAGTTTTAATTTCATTTTACAGATAAGGATACTGGTTCAGAGATCACTTATTTGATATCCAGCAATTAACATAACATTAGATTTGTCTATAATAATCTAATGCATCTCTCTCTCTTTTTCTTTTAAAAAAGAATCATTGCCAGCTGAGAATCATAAAATCTCTTTATATGAAATTCACAATATTAGCTTTCAAAGTAGAAATGATTAGACCAACATGTATTTCTTTTCCATTCTTTAGAATTTCTTCAATAGTGCTTTAATCTGTATATGTCTAATTTTTTTAGATGAAGGGACAATTTAAATAATAAAGAATTCTCTAATACAAGAAGGAGAGTAGAAATAATAATAATAATAATAATAATAATAATAAACCTTGTGCTGTTTCTCCAGTGGCTTGAATAGTCAACAAAATTAAATTCTGTTCGATTTCACTGTGCTCTGGTTTGAGTGCAAGACAGGATGGGCTGCAAGCAGCAACATTTCAGTTAATATCACTTTAGGAGGTAGTCTCAAAGCTCACATGAAAAGAAGTTAGATTAGGTCTTTGAAAGCAGTTTGAATTTTATTATCCAAGAGGTGATTTCAGAATTAGTTTACAAAGATGGAAAGGAATGATGTTCATCTATTTTTAAACCATTCAGTGTCACCAGGGTAAACTATTAGTTTACATCAGTGTGAAAACAGCCAACCAGAGAGGGTAATTTTCCCACATGTTCTTCTTTGGCCTGTTGCTTAGGGTTCTTCAAAATGAAATATGACTTTTAATAAAGAAAAAAGATAATCATGGAAAATCTTTCTTGTACAAAGGTTTAAAGCATACTGTTACTCAAACTTACTCACCTAAAGATAATTTCTCTGCAGCATCTATTTTACTCTCCCCCTGCCCCCCACTTTGGTTGCTTGAGTAATAAATGTCTTCTCTTTTCTTGAATTTATAGTAAACTTTTTGCAGTAAGGAATGGCATATAGAATCTCTGACTCTTTAGGGCTTAATAGATAGAGTGTGCTGAAGCCTGTGATGTCCCATAAATATTGCTGATGACAGGGTTGACATTTCCGTGGTGAACACCTGTCAAAGGAATGCCATGCAAGAGGGAGTTTTATGGACAACAGCCCAGTAATGGAATACATATCTGAAATGCATCACTGAACATTGACCTAAAACCTAGCAGGGCTGGGAAATTATTGACAAAATGTGGACAGCAAAATTTGAAAGAAGCAGGCATCTCTAAAATGGACAGATGTCAAGGCCACTCAGCATCCCAGCATGGCTAAACAGGTAGGCCACCAATCCATCAACCAGCCAATCAATATTTATCAAGCGCTGGTAAGGAAAATAATGTGATGCTGGGTCTTGAGGCCTCAGAGAAAATCAGTTATATCTGTTTTGCACATTATTAATGTTCATTAGATGTGTATCATTTTACACCTTTTGCAATTTGGGATATTATTTTTATTATTTTGTTGGTCATCTGTATTTCTCTGATCACAAGCTAGGAGGAAATTATACTCTTTTTGCAAATTTCTCTACTTTGTTGCAAATATACCCCTGGAGCTCAGAAACTGCATGTAATTATTAAATGGTTCACAGTAGAATAAATACAATTGCTCCACTTAAAAAGGAAAAATCCTTTAAAATTGAATAAAGCACAGGGCAAGAAATTGTAATATACACCCCCTAAAAGCAGCTCTGCATTTATATGAAGTTTGCTTTATAAAGAGTCCTTGGCTTAGAGTTTTAAATTTGTTCTTCTTAAAGAAAAGCATACTTGTAGGAAAATAAGTTAACTAGCATGGGCAGAGGATTACTTTGTCCTATAGTGTTGCTATGGGTTGGAACTGCCTTGATGGCAGTGGGTTTTTGGATACTGTGGAAAGGATGTTCTATTCAAATTCTCTTTGTACTAAACAGGAATCATCTCCAGGAAAATCTTTCAGATGAAGGATTTTCCCAGCACCATGGACTTGAATTTTGATCTGTCTTCCTGCTTTTACAATAGTAGTCATATTTTGAGAAGCCATGATTTGAACTGTGGTATAAGCCAATCTTTGTAATAATTTAATCAATTTAATACCATGGTGGATGTGATCCTTAAAAATTACTTGATAATTGGGGGAAAAAAAAACCCCTCATTTATTGGTCAAAGTGGACTGTCTGTCTTTAGTCATTAGCCCCCTAAAATACAGGATCATGCTTGCCTTAGTCACTATGACTGTGTCTCAGGCAGTTGGACACTTGAGAAATCTTACTGCTGGCAAGACACACTCATTTACATTAAGCACTGACCAAGTCCTAATTAGAGATTTTTAGCCAGTTTAAAATTGTACTTTAGAGAACAAGTTTACAAATGGCTGTCCTTGAGTTTTTCTTAAATTTTTTGTAAAGGCTATTCTTAAAGCACATAACACAAGATGATTTGGTTGGAGGAGGTTGTACTTGGGTTCAAAAAATGGAGAAGGAGAAAACTATTCCATTAGTTATGTTTTTGTGCCTGGATCAATCAAAGATCAATTTAATACCTACTAGCTAGAGAGCTCTGGTAGCATAGTGCCTAAGGCACTTGACTGCTAACCAGAAGGCTGGCAGTTCAA
>NW_006922087.1:979856-983178 GCF_000298275.1 Orycteropus afer afer | reverse complement strand
GCTATGAGTCAGATCTGACTCGATGGCAGTGGGGGTTCATTTAAAAATCAACTACTCTCTCCCCTCTTTTATTTCCTTTTTCTTCTTTTTTTAAAAATTGTCATTTGGGTGCAAATTAACAAAACCAATTTGTTTTAATATATGCACCCTATGCTCATGGGAAAGAGTGCAGATGCATAAACACATCCCAATTCTAAAGGGAAATATTTTGGCAAAAATATTTTTCTCATATATGTACTGATTATTGTTCAAAGTGAACAAGTAAAGAAAAGTATTATCTTTTTCATGTCAAGACAGTATCCTGGTTGGATATTCAGTGATAGTATATGAGGTATAATATCACAAGGTTATAAAGGTAAATGTTGGTACCAGTGAGTCCTGATGGGAGTGCATTGCATGAGAAGAATCATGAAGAAGTCCTGGCTTTGGTATAATTGATTATTAACAACTGTCTGCACTTTGTGGATGGCTGCTTTTGCTGGCAAATGTGATTGTTGTTGTATGCTGTCGATTCCATTTCATAGCAACCCCATTGGGCAGAGTAGAACTGCCCTATAGAATTTCCAAGGCTATAATCTTTATGGAACTTCCACAAAGTGGCTGGTGGGCACATTTCATGGCTCTGTTTACTATCCCCAACCACAAAAAACCTCTGCTCCCTGTGACCACCTCTTCCATGTGCCCTTCTTATCTATGAATTCCTGTCTGCCCAGACTTCCCTCTATGTGAATAATGTCCCTCTGATGTCTCATGGATGATTGCTGTAAGGGGTGAATCTTCCTAGGTAGGTAAGTGCGTCTCCCTAGTGTAGGTGTTCTGCTTGTAAGTCTTTCTACTATTGGGCTGAGAGCCAATCCACAGAAGTGAGTCCATTTCCAGGCCCCAAGGATAACATAGGGCCATAGTCTGAGGGGTTCCACTAGTCTCTATCTGACCAGTAATTCTGGTCATTTCTGCAGACACCATTATTTGTTGATAATTTAGACAATCAATTACTTAAACAACAAATTTACTTGAAGAAAAAAGAGATAATATCCTGGGTGATGCAAATGGCTAATGTGCTCAGCTGCTAACCAAAAGAGTGGAAGTTTAATGCCACCCAGTGGTGCCTTGGAAGAAAGGCTTGGTCATCTATGTCAGAAGAATTAGTCACTGAAAACCCTATGGCACACAGTTCTACTCTGATACACGTGGATCACCATGAAGCAGAATCAACTCAGTGGTAACTAGTTACTGGTTTATCTACACATTTAGTAGCAAAATAGGCTATTGGCTGGACCATTTAGGTAGTTTTATATAGTGGGACCTTTATCTCAAATGATAATTTAGGCTTCTGTCAATCACACATAGCTTTCTTTCTTTCTTTTTTTTCTGCAAGAGACTATGTGAGCTCTTTGAAGGTTACAGCAAAAACACTTTGCAAAAATGTACAACTCTGACCCATGGGGCAAAAGAATTTTTCTGCAATAGTTTTCAACAGATCAATTGCAACCAGCATGCTTTAGATCACTTTGTAGTGGCCTGAGACAAGACTTATTGCTATTTTCTTTTATCTCTAATAGGAGAAAGTGGTAAATATTTCCTAGTTCAACTGAACAGAAGAATCAAGAGAGAGATTCAAAATGGAGTCTTGCCAGTGAGCAGCACAATTTTTCCCTCTGGCATCTAAGGAATTGGAAAACTAGATATAGCAGTTTGAATTAGGAACTTTGGTGCTCTGAACAGCTCACTGAATCAGAGTGCACCAAACACAGAAGAGCAGAATTAGAGGAAAGGTACAGGGAGATTATTTAGGAAAGAGCTAAAACGGGCACCTGAGAGAGGCATTGGAAACTTTCCGGGGGCAGTCACTGTCTGCTGCCTGAGATCCCTGAGCCAAGAAGGAAGACACCTTATAACAGCATACCAGCGACCACTCTAATATTCCAGAGTGCAGTGGCAGAGACATGCCTCCAGCAGCTGATTTTGTCGGTAATTTGGGTCATCTGAGTGCAGGCGGGCATGGGCACCACTGCTGAGATTTGGCAGAGAACTCACTATTGTGACAGGAAGGCTAGCTCCCTCCCCTTCCAGCAGGTCACAGAGTGGGCTGGGGTCAGACTGGGAGACATCGTGCTTTTCTTTGTCTCAGAGATCAGGACCGCAGGTCACTTAGAAGGTACTTCCCCTGACTCCAACACAGCTGAAATTGCATGCATTTTTGGCACCGCAGGTGGGTGGTATCACAGACAAACTCCAGAGCCGGCCATTAGTGGTCTGGCGGGATTGCATCAGCACCATGGGCAGATGGGACAGGGAAAGGAAAGAAACCGCAGTCCTGGGAATTTTGCCTTGGAGCCGTCCTTTGGCGCTGTGGGATCACGGAGGCAGGGTCTTTCAATGTGCCTGAAATTGGCAGAAAGTTGCGACACCCTAATAATAGAAATCTTCTTTGAGGTTGAGCTGTGGTCTTGCAAATAAATACGTCATCAATAATAGCCTGCTTAAAGCCCTATAAACTGACCCTAGCAACACCAAGCTCTCTTTCTTCTGCTCCCACCTTCTCCACCAATAACTTCACTCATTCAATAGAAGAAACCATATTCAGCCAATTACCATAAAACCTCCCGCTTCGAACTCTAAACCCTCTTTACGAAAAACAGAAACACTTATCCACACTACACACAGTGATTCCACCATCACAAAGAAAACAGCAGAGTGACCCAACACACCTGAATCAATAAAAAATAAAACACACCAACTTCACCTTTTCAAAATATTAAACCATAAAACCAAGACAAAACAAATCAACATGTAACCAGCAGCTAGTGACAACCTAAAGAGACAGCACTCTACCAGATTCCAGGGGCTTAAGAAGAGGTTCTGCTTTCTAGTAACCCCAAGAACTCTCCGGACCTGCACTGCATGACTGAAAAGGTCCTAGTTTACACCTTCTTTTTTTTTTTTCCTTTTTTTTTTCTCTCATGGTTAACCCTGTCCCTTGTTGGTTTTCTTTGTTTGTTTGTTTTTGCTTTTTTTTTTGTTTGTATTGTTTGTTTCTTTGTTTGTTTTCTTTCTTCATTATTCTCCTTCTCTACCTTTTTTCTCTCAGTGACCTATCCCCACATATTGCAGATTTACCTGTTTTCTTCTTCTTTTCTCCCCTTTTTCTTTTTTGGGTTACTGGTCCTGTGTGATTTCAGGGTGTATTTTTTTTTGCCCATGTGCTTTCAGTTTTTTCGATGGTTATTCAACTGTAATTTTTTCTAACTGACTGGGAGATAGCAACAGTCCCCATAAGATACAAGTACACCCACACCTCCTGCAACTTCACTTACTGAGC
>NW_006922087.1:968359-974331 GCF_000298275.1 Orycteropus afer afer | reverse complement strand
CTTCCAGCCAAACAATAGACAGGCATATCAGTTGAGCATTTACCTGAGATAGATACACTCCTTGGAGAGAACAAGCATGAGAGAAAGAAGGGCTGCTCAGGCACAGGGAGACAGCTCAGGGGGTAGGAGTGCATGGAGGGATGGACACAGGGGAGAGGTAACTATCAGGAGGAAGTGGGAGGGGAGATGTTGCATTGTGCTAAATTGTGGTCAATGTCATAAGACAAAGTGTATGTGATCTGCTGTATGGAAAGTGTATTTGCTCTTTAAATTTTCACCTAAATCACAATTAAAAAAAAAAAGTTAAGAGATAATTCCAGAAGAGCATTTTAATATTAAAATACCCAAGAATTTAGAGTAGTGTCTAAGGCATTTGACTGCTAACCAGAAGGCTAATGATTCAAACCCACCAGCCACTCCTCGGAAGGAAGATTGGGCAATCTACTTCCATAGAGATACAGCCTCAGAAACCCAAGGAGGGGTTTCTATGAGTTGGATCCGACTTGATGGCAGTGAGTTTGGTTTTGTTTTTTGGTTTAATCACTAAGAAGAAAAATAAAAATATAATTTAGTGAATATGAGTTTCTTTTGCTAGTGATATTCAAGACTTAGGAACAAAACAAAGCAAAATAAAACTTGTTTGAAGTTAAAGATAGCTCTTGAGGACCAATTTACCTGTTAAACCAGTCATCTGTGTACCGAGGATATGGATAGGGGTCGTTGCTGCTGAAGTCATAACTTGCTTTGGCATTCTGAAAAACACAAGGTGTCTCATTAGGTTAATAAAGCCAAAGGAATAGGCAAGAGAAAATGCTGCAAGACATGACTGTGTTATTTTCACAGGTCCTCCCTGGAGTACTGTATTCATGTATTGAGCTGGGCTACCCTGGAAAAATTGTGATAGAGTTGAAATATATCCTTAGAATTTTGTACCCTCTCTTTCTATGCCTTTTCAGTTTTCCTGATCCCATTCGTTTCAAGCCTTCAACGGGTGAGCAAAATTGAGTACTCCAGGACTGTCTGGATTTTAAGTTGGGTAATTGGATTTCATTCAGAATCTGAGTCTTCCTTGATGCTTCCTTGGACTGATGGCCAGAATGTCCTAGTACTTGTGTTATGAGTGGAACAGGTTCTTGTGTTTTTTAGATTTATGCAGGAGGTTCATTTCCAGCCCCTTGCATCAGACTGATGTAAGGTTTATCCTCTTTTCTCTTATGGGTATTAAACCCCTACCTAAACATCTAACACCATTTACAATATTGACCTAATTCTCACTCAACAAGTATCATTAAGAGTGTAATATATGCCAGAAACTTTGCTAAGTATGAGAATGCAATGGTGACATATCTGCCTTTGTGTAATTTATAAACTAGTCAGGGAGACAGACAACAATCAAATGATCAAATAAATAGATATATAATTGCAAATGGGCCTAGGTAATATGCTCTTAAACTCTACAGTATTTGGTAAGAAGTTTAAAATTCTATATAATCCAATTTCTCTTTTTTTTTTTCCCATTGAGTGCCTTTCTCCACAGCAATAAATTAAGAAGTGATTTATGTTTTCTTTAAGTGATTCCATATTGCAATTTCTATATATAAGCCTTTAGTTGGCCTGCCTTTTTGTTTGGTCTATGATATGACATGATCTACCACCATATGGTGAATAATTCGTTCCTTCCTCATTGCATTCTCTGCTTGCCTAGGGACACAGATTTTTGTGAAGCTCCTTTCTCCTCATCTCATTTTCCTCTTTCTTGTTTTAAGGTCCACAATAAAGATTTGAGTTTGTTTCCTGTTCTTCAGTATCCACTGGAGTAGGTGAGATGCATATGTCAATTCTGTCATTTCTTGATTTCATGGATCCTGAGAAACTGACACAAATTGTTCTCCTTTATGACATAAACACTGTAGTATGTGATAAAAAACCAAGTGATTCCTTTAATTTTTGTTTGGGTGTATTAAATGACAAAGCATTCCTAATCATTAGTAGATATAATGATCAGAACTACAATACTGATTTATTTAAATATATGCTTTGTTTGGGAAAGGAGCTCTGAAAGTTGATACAGTCACTTTGTTTTGGGTTTGGTACACATCTATCTTTTATTTAAGAATTTAGATATTTATCTAGCAACTGGTTTTCAGAATGGATGGCCTCCTGACTCCACTGGCTGAAATTATTGGTAAGTCATCTATTTCACACCTCTTTCCTCATCTGGATCCCAAACTACTATCATTCATTTTTAAAAAATTTATTGTAGCAACATACATACAATAAAACATACAATATTTAATCAATTTCTACATGTACATTTCAGTGACATTGATTACATTCTTCTAGTTGTGCAGCCATTCTTGCTATCTTTTTCCAAATTGTTTCACCACCATTAATATACATTCAATGCATTCCAAGCAAAAAGTCCTATTTTTTTCTGCTGCAGTAATCAGTGGTATACAGAACCACTTATGGTTTCACTATAATTGCCTACTTCTTATAAGTGATGCCATATAGTATTCATTGTTTTGTTTCTGATATTTCACTCAGTATAATGTTCTTTACTTTCGTCTATATTGTGACATGCATCAGGACTTCATTCCTTTTTGTGGCTGAGTAATTATCCATTGTATGTATATACTACATTTTGTTTATCCATTCATTGTTGATGGGCATTTCAGTTATTTCTACTTTTTTTGCTATTGTGAATAGTGCTGATGGACATATGTGCTTGCACTACAGTTTTCACATCTTTTGGGTATATATTTCTAAGAATGGAATTGGCAAGTTGTATGGTAGCTACTCCTTGGAAGGAAGGTTGGGCAATCTACTTCCATAGTGATACTGCCTCAGAAACTTAAGGAGGGGCCACTATGGGTCGGGTTTGACTTGAGGGCATATAAAAGCAACAACAACATGGTAGTTCTGTGTTCAAATTTTTGAAGAACTGTCAAACTGTTTTCATAATGGCTGTACCAATTTACACTTGTCTGTCAGTTTGTCATACTGTGGTGGCTTGCTTGTTGCTGTGAGGCTGGAGGCTGGAGGCTGGAGGCTGGAGGGTATTTCAAGTACCAGCAGTATTTCAAGTGCCAGGAGGGTCACAGGTGGTGGGCAGGTTTCAGCGGAGCTTGCATACTAAGACAGGCTCTGGAGGAGGAAGGGGAATCCATTTCTCAAAGAATTGACCAGTGAAAACCTAATGAATAGCAGTGAAATATTGTCTGACATATTATTGGAAAATCTGATGAATAGCCCTGAAACACTGTCTGATATAGTGCTGGAAGATGAGCCCCTCAGGTCAGAGGACACTCAAAATATCACAGGAGAAGAGCTGCCTCCTCAAAGTAGAGTTGACCTTAATGACATAGATGCAATAAAGCTTTCAGGACTTCCACTTGCTGATGGGGCATGACTCAAAATGGGAAGAAACAGCTGCAAACATTCATTAATAATCAGAACATGGAATGCTCAAAATACAAATCTAGGAAAACTGGAAGTTGTCAAAAATAAAATGGAATGCATAAAGATCAATATCCTAGGCATTAGTGAGCTGAAATGGACTGGTTTTGGCCATACTGAATCAAATAAGTATATGACCTACTATGCTGGGAATCACAAATTGAAGAAAAATGGCATTGCATTCATTGTCAAAAAGAATATCTCAAGATCTATACTGAAGTACAATGCTGTCAGTGACCGGATAATATCCATATGCCTACAAGGAAGACCAGTTAATACTATTATTATTCAAATATATGCACCCACCATTAAAGCCAAAGATGAGGAAGTTGAAAATTTTTACCAACTTCTGCAGTCTGAAATGCAATCAAGATGTATTGATTATTACTGGTTATTGGAATGTGAAAATTAGAAACAGAAGAATCACCGGTGGTTGGAAAATATGGCCTTGGTGATAGAAATTATGCCAGAGATCTCATGATAGAATTTTGTAAGACTCAATTACTTATTCATTGCAATTTTTTCTCAACAACATAAATGGTGGGTATACATGTGGACCTCACCAGATAGAGTACCAAAAAACCAAACCTATTCACTGCCATCAAGTTGCTCTTGACTCATAGTGACCCCTCTTTGGGTTTCCAAGGCAATATCTCGATGGCCCATCCTTCCTTCTGAGGAATGGCTGGTGGGTATGAACCACCAGCCTTCTGGTTAGCAGTCAAACACCTTAGGCACTAAGCCACCAGAGCTCCCAGATGAAATATGCAGGAATCAAATTAACTACATCTGTGAAAGAGGCGATAGAGAAGCTCAATATCTTCAGCCAAAACAAGGCCAGGAGCTGACGGTGATGCAGACCATCAGTTGCTCCTATGCAAGTTCAAGTTGAAGCTGAAGACAATTAAAACAAGTTCACAAGAGCCAATATATGATCTTGATTATATCCCACCTGAATTTAGAGACCATCTTAAGAATGGATTTGACACATTAAACACCAATGACCAAAAACCAGACAAATTGTGGGATGACTTCAAGAATATCATCCATGAAGAAAGCAAACGGTCATTAAAAAGACAGGAAAGGAAAAAAATACCCAAATAGATTTCAGAAGGGAGTCTGAAACTTGCTCTTGAATGTAAAGTAGCTAAAGCAAGTAGATGAAATGACAAAAATATAAAAAAGCTATATAGAAGATTTCAAAGAGCTTGAGAAGACAAAATCAATTATTATAATGAAATGTGCAAAGACCTGGAGTTAGAAAACCAAAAGGGAAGAACACACTCAGCATTTCTCAAGCTGAAACTGATGAAGAAAAAATTAAAGCGGTGAGTTGCAATATTGAAAGATTCTATGGGAAAAATATTGAATGATGCAGGAAGCATTAAAAGAAGATGGAAGGAAAACATAGTGACTATACAAAAAAGAATTGGTCAATGGTCATCTTTTCAGGAGGTGGCATATGGTCAAGAACCAAGGATGTTGAAACAAAAAGTCAAAGCTTCAGTGAAGGAAATGGTGAAAAACAAGAGCCCAGGAATTGATGGAATACCCATTGAGACGTTTCAACTAATGGATGCTGTGCTGGAGGTACTTACTCATCTATGCCAAGAAATTCGGAAGACAGCTACCTGGCCAACTGACTGGAAGAGATCTATATTTATACCCATTCCAGAGAAAAATGATCCAACAGAATATAGAAACTATCAAACAATATAATTAATATCACACACAAGTAAAATTTTGCTGAAGATAATTAAAAAATGGTTACAGTATAGTACACTATATTGATAGGGAACTTCCAGAAATGCAAGCTGGATTCAGAAGAGGACATGGAATGAGGGATATCATTATTGATGTCAGATGGAGCTCGGCTGAAAGCAAAGAATACCAGAAAGATGTTTACTTGTGTTTTATTGACTATGCAAAAGCATTCGACTGTGTGGATCATAACAAATTATGGATAATATTGAGAAGAATGGGAATTCCAGAACAATTGTGCTCATGAGGAACCTGTACATAGATCAAGAGGCAGTTGTTTGAACAGAACAAGGGGATACTGCATGGTTTAAAATAAGGAAGGGTATGTGTTAAGGTTGCATCCTTTCACCATACTTATTCAATGTATGCTGAGCAAATAATCTGAGAAGCTGGACTATATGAAGAAGAATGTGGCATCAGAATTGGAGGAAGACTTTAACAATTTGCAATATGCATACGACACAGACTTGCTTACTGAAAGTGAAGATGACTTGAAGCACTTACTGATGAAGATTAGAGACTACAGTCTGCAGTATAGATTACATTTCATCATAAAGAAAATGAAAATTCTCACAAGTGGACCAATAAGCAGCATCACAATAAGTGGAGAAAAGATTGAAGTTGTCAAAGATTTCATATTACTTTTTTCCACAATCAACAACAAGGGAAGCAGCAGTCAAGAAATCAGATGTCATATTGGACTGGGTAAATCTGCTGCAAAAGACCTCTTTAGAGTGTTAAAAAGCAAAGAT
>NW_006922087.1:967176-968079 GCF_000298275.1 Orycteropus afer afer | reverse complement strand
CCCTCAACAAGATGGATTGACAGAGTGGCTGCAGCGATGGGCTCAAGTATAACAAGGATTATGAGTATGGCACACTTCTGTTGTACATAGTGCCACTATGTTGGAGCTGACTCTATGGCACCTAATAACAACTAACAAAGTAAAAATTTACAATTCCACCAGCAAAGAGTGAGGATTCTTGTTTCCTCAGAACCATCAATACCTAGTATTTTCCATTTTTTGCATCACTGCCATTTTAATGAGGGCGAGATAGCATCTCATTGTGGTTTTGGTTTGCATATTCCTAATGGCTAATGACTTTGAGCATCTTTTAATATGCTTTTTGGCCATTTGAATCGCCCTCTTGGTGAGAAATCTTTTCAAAACCTTTGACCATATTTTGATGGTGTTTGTTTTTTTGTTGTTACTACGTAGAAGTATTTTACAAATTTTGGATATTAGATATATCTAAAACTCACTGCCATCTGGTCGTTTCTGACTCATAGCAACCCCCATTGGGTTTCTGAGATCATAAACCTTCACGGAAGTAGATCACCCGTCTTACTTCTGCAGAGCAGCTGGTGGGTTTGAATTGCTGACTTTCTGGTTAGCAGTCAATGAGGGGTTGCTATGAGTTGGATCCGACTTGATGGCAGTGAGTTTGATTTTTTTTTTTTTTTTTTGGTTTTAGATATATAGTTTCCCCAAATTTTGTCCCACTCTGTAGATTTTCTTTTTACATTTTTTATAAAGTCTTTTGGTGAACAGAAGTATTTAACTTTTAACTTTTAACATGTCCAATTTATCTTTGCAGCAGTATATTGATAGAGAACTTCCAGAGGTTCCAGCGGTTCAAGCCGGATTCAGAAGAGAACATGGAACAAGGGATATCATAGCTGTTGTCAGATGGATCTTGGCTCAAGG
>NW_006922087.1:947142-964813 GCF_000298275.1 Orycteropus afer afer | reverse complement strand
TTGTACCATTTAGTAATCAACTACTATGTACCAGAGGTTATGCAACATACTTGGCATATTTCTAATCCTCAAGCACCACTTCCGTATAGAACTCATTCTTTTTTTTAAAACAATGTTTTCTTGTGTTTTTGATGAAAGTTTACACAACAGTGATTTCCATTTAAAAATTACTACACAAATTTGTCAGTGACATTGGCTACGTTATTTTACAACATGTCAATATTCTTATTAATTTCATTCTGGATGTTTTGTTTCCAGTAATATTGTTTTTCTGTCCCTTTGCCTTCTTTTTTTGCCCTAAATTTTATTTATTTTCTTGTTGTTGTTGAGTATGTACACAAGCAAAGAATGCACCAACTTAACAGTTTCCACATGTACCATTTATTGACATTGATGACATTCTTTAAATTATGCAACCATTCTTACCCTTCTTTTGTGAGTTGTTTCTCCCTCATGAACATAAATTCACTGTCCCCTAAAGTTCCCATCTAATCTTTTGAATTGCTGTTGTCAGTTTGATCCTATATATGTAGTTCTTAAAAGGACATAATGCTCAAAGCAGAGATTTTTTTTACTAGTTAAGCTAAACTCTGGTGGCATAGTGGTTAAAGCACTCAGCTGCTAACCAAAAGGTCAATGGTTCAATCTCACCAGGCGCTCTATGGGAGAAAGATGAGACAGTCTGCTTCTGTAATGATTTACAGCCTTGGAAACCCTATGAGGCAGTTGTACTCTGTCCTATCAGATTACTATGAGTTGTAATTGACTCTGTGACAGTGGGTTTAGTTTGGTTTATATCATTTGTTTTGAAGATGACTTTAAGGAATATTTTTGGTTTAAAGTTTAGAGATTATCTCAGGGCAATAGTTTTAGAGTTCATCCACCCTACATGGCTCTGGTAGCATAGTGCCTAAGGCACTTGACTACTCACCAGAAGGCTGGTGGTTCAAACCCACCAGCCACTCCTCGGAAGGAAGGTTGGGCAATCCTACTTCCGTAGTGATACTGCCTCACAAACCCAAGGGGGGGTCGCTATGAGTCGAGGCCGACTCGACAGCAAACAACAACAATAACAACAACACATGGCTCCAGAAAGTCTAGAGTCCATGAACATTTGAAATTCTGTTCTGCATTTTTCCCTTTAGATCAAGATTCTTCTATGAATGATTTAGTAATGGCAGCCAGGCACTCTCCAATTCTTCCAGTTTCATGGCAAAGGAGACAGTTGTTTAAGGAGGCAGCTAGCCCATATTCCATATTCTCCTTTTATTTCTAACTCTCTTTCTTCTGTTGCTCCAGGTGAATAGGGACAAATTGTTGTACCTTGGATGGCTACTTGCAAGCTAAGGACCCCAGACACTATGCAATGATCTAGGAGGTAGAACAGAAGCACTAAACATGCTATTCGACCAATTAACTGGGATATCTAATGAAACCAGGACTCTAAACCTCCAAACCAAGGAATCAAATCCCATGAGGTGTTTGGTTGTACATAAGCAGCACCTACTCTGTCTCTCTTTTTTTTTCTCTGTTGTTGTTGTTGTAAATATATCTATCACACAAATTTTGCCAATTCAACTTTTTACTGGTGTACTTCTGGACAGCACTTACATGGTATCTGCTGTATGACCCTACTCTTAATCCATGCAATTTTCCCATCAGCTTTTCCCCCGTCTTGCCCCTAATAAAGACTAATAAAGTTTACTCTTTATGAATTTGCTGTTTCTGTCTTTTAATAGGGAGCCTTGATAGTGCAGTAATCAAAATGCTTCTCTGCCAACCAAAAGGTCAGTGGTTCAAATCCACCAGCTGCTCCATGGGAGAAAGATGTGGCAGTCTTCTTCTGCAAAGATTACAACCTTCGAAACCCTATGGATCAGTTTTACTCTTCCTGTAGGGTCATTATGATTCAATATTGACTCAACGGCAGTGGGTTTTGTTTTCTTTGTCTTTTAGTATAGGTGAGGTCATATAATATTTGTCTTTTTGTTATTGGCTTATTTCACTCAACATAATGGCTTCAGACACCAGCCATACTATTGCATGTTTTCAAGACCTCATTCCTCCTTATGGCTAAGTGGTGTCTGTGTACGTACCACATTTTGTTATCTATTCATTTGGATAACAATGAAATTTAGGTTGTTTTCATCTTTAGCTATTGTGAATAGTGCTGTAATGAACATTGGTACCCAAGTCTCTTTTTGAGTCTGTATTTTCAAGTCATTTGGGTATATATGTTGGAGTGGAATTGCTGGGTCATATGGTAGTTCCGGGAACTCTGGTGGCATAGTGCCTAAGGCATTTGATTACTAACCAGAAGGGTGGTATTTCAAACCCACCAGCCACTCCTTGGAAGGAAGATTGGGCAATCTACTTCTGTAGAAATACCACCTTGGAAACCCAAGGAGGGGTCTCTATGAGTCGAATTGACTCGACAACAGTGAGTTTTTTGGTTTTTATGGTAGGTCTAAGTTTTTTTTGAGGGACTGCCACACTATTTTCCACACTAGTTGCACTATTTTGCCTTCCTCCCAACAATGGATAAGGGCTGCAATTCCTCCATGTCCTCAGCAATATTTGTTACTATATATATATATATGTAATCTTAACCATCCTAGTGGGAATGAAATGGTATCTCATTGTGGTTTTGATTTGTATTTCTCTGATGACTAATAACGGGGAGTATCTTTTCATATGTTTGGTGGTCATTTGAATGTCCTCTTTGGTGAAATGTCTATTCAAGTCTTTGTCCATTTCATGATTGGATTGTCTTTTTGTTGTTAAGTTGTCAAAGTCATATATATTTTGGTTATTAGATTCTTGTTGGATATATGGTTTTTGAAGTTATTCTTCCAATCAGTGGTTTGTCTTTTTGCTTTTTTTTTTGGTAACATCTTTTGATTAACAGAAGTTTTTCATTTTTATGAGATCCCATGTATTTATTTTATATTTTGCTGTTTATACTTTTCTTATTATATTAGATAATCCATGTTGAAAGCTAGGTCTGACAGTATTACCCCTGCTTGTGTCCCCTTATCCTTTTATCTTTGCTTTAGAATAATTGTTGACCATTTGGTCTCACATTGATGCTTTTTTTAGAAGTGCAGAGTACTCACTGGTAATAGTCTTTATTTTTTGAGCCAATCTGTTATTTAGTGAAAAGTTGACTTTAGGGTATATTTTCAGTTCAAGATTTATGGAGTGTCTCGGGACAATAGTTGCGGGGAGTGTTTGTATCAATTGGTCTAGGAAGTGTAGACTTTTTAAGAATTTGACTTATGTGCTACATTTTTCTCTCCTTCTATCAGGATCCATCTATTGTGATCAGCATAGTTGGTAGTAGTAGCTGGGCACCATCTTGTTCTTCTGGTCTCAGGGTAGATGGAGCTAGTGTGTGTGTAGACTGTTAGCCCTATAAACTAGTTTCTTCTCTGAGTCTTTGGTTTCTTTTTTCTCTTTTGCTCCAGATGATAAGAGACCAATAGTTGTATCTTAGATAGCTGCTCACAATCTTTTAAGACCCCCAGACATTACTCATTAAACTAGAATGTAGAACATAAACTTTTTGAACTATATTATGCCAACTGACTGAGTTGTCTCACGAGACTATGGTCATAAGGATTTAAACCTGTAAAATCAAGTAGTCTAAAAAATATCTGTAACTGTGTCCCTATATGGTTTATTATATATATGAATGTATATGCATGCATATACATATAAACACATGTATATATGCACATACGTATATACACCTATCTGGTTCATTCTTCTATGTTTAGAAATCCACTTTTCCCAACACCACTTATTTAAAAGACTCTTCCATTGGATGCACATCATTCATTTTAAAAAATTTAATTCTGTATCTGGTATATGATCTCTGTTTCTGACAGACTTTCAAATTTGCCTATATATATCTATCTATATATCTATCTATATCTATCTATCTATATATTTGGAAGGAAGGTTGGGCAATCCTACTTCCATAGTGATACTGCCTCGGAAACCCAAGGAGGGTTTGCTGTGAGTCGGGGCAGACTCAACGGCAAATAACTATATATATATATATATATATATATATATATATATATCTATATCCTGATTCTTTTTGAGATATTTGGATCTCAGTTCCTTTGAAGGATTTTATTTTTAAATATTAACTTATTTGTCTTCCCCAAGTATGTTCTGCCACCCCTAACATTTCCCCTGAATTTTCAGGACAAGTATGTTCTTACTTAGAGTTGCTTGGGTAGAAACATCAAGAAAAACACAAGTAAGGCTATACTTTTTCTTCTGAACCTCAAAATTGAGGTTGAATCTTAAGCCATAGATTTGGAAGATTATATGCTAAATCTGGTTTGTTTCTCCACCAGTAACTAATTGCCATTGAGTCAATTATGACCCATGGCAACCCCATGTGTTACAGTGTAGAACAGGTTAAAATCCCCTGGTCTAAGGAAAATTAGGTAGGGAATTAGGTATGAGTAGCCATGTGGAGCCCTTGAGGGGACCGAGTGCTGCCTCTTTCTTCTGAGCTGTGTTCTTGGACATGGATGGGAACATGTTGGAGAGTCTTGGGACTCATCCTACAACAGAGGCACGGAACAGGAGATTTGACTGGCTCAGGCAATCTACTTCCATAGAGATACCACCTTGGAAATCCAAGGAGGGGTCGCTATGAGTCAAAACTGAATCTACAGCAGTGATAGTAGTAGTATGAGGCATCTTAGCTATGAATCTTGGGGCGCTCCCCCTGAGTTTCCCTGGCCCCCAATGTGGGCAGATAGCAGCAGAATAATTTGTGTGAGGGTGAGCCTGGTGAGGACATGCCATTGACAATGAGCTGGCCCAGAGAGGTCTAGGGTGATGACAATGAAGACCTGCATGAATTGATGACTGTGGGGTTGGGATGCAGTCATACATGGGTGGTGGTGGGAGGGACAGATGTTGAAAACTGAAGACCAAGACCCTGCCCCTCCCTTGTGTTAGCCCCTTACAGCTTGAAGGAAATAGTGGAGATGGGAGTGGGTTTAGGGTGGGGTGGAATAGGGACAAAACCTGAACTGACCAAGATCATGTTGCTATAATCAGTGTAGTTAGGCTTATGGACAGAAATTAAATTCAGTTAGAGAAAAACAAAATCAGAATTTCTGTACCTTTGAGTTTTCTGCCTGAGCCTGTTTCACAAGCATTCAACCCTGGCTCACCTTTCTGTATCATAATTATCACTTAGATCTGGGTTGAGGCCTGTTGTTTCCAATCCCAGATTCTGGAGATGAAGGCTCATCTCTAGGTAGGTGAGGGATGAAGGGAGGGAGTGGAGAGTTCTGACTGCAAAATGTATAGAACTTTGCGACCACTTTTATAAGCAGAAAGACCATGTGTTTGTCTGGATAAAATTTGTATGTTCTACTTTTTCTCGCTAAAAATCAAATGTCTTATAGCAAGAAAAAATGATAAGCATTTTAATTTTTATTTATTTTTTATTTTTAACAAGAGCTCTATTTGTATTTTTATGGCCAAACATAGTCATTTACTGATTTGAATTAAAATGTTGTCTTCAATTTTATTATTTATATACAGGGATAAATTAAAGTGGTCTTAAATTACACTAGAATTTCCTAAAATAATCATTAACATGGACATTTAGGAGGAAGTAGTATCTTGGTAAATTTAATGTTCTGGTCATCCCAGGCTAAGTCAGAGGCTGTTTTTGTTTGAACTGTAGTCTAACCTCTTCCTAGAACACATTAGTCTATTTTTTTGCTTTAGAAATTACTAGCTGTAGAGTGAACGTAATTTAATCTTTGATGATTCAGTATCAGGGTGATTCAGAGTCATCGAGAACTTGAAATATCATTGCACTGTCACACAGAAAGTGGAGGAGATTGGGTTGAATCCAAACTGACCTCAGGGATTCCCTGGAAGTTATTTCTGGAAGAAACTTCAGATAACAGCTCATTTTCTCTTATAAAAGTTGAGTGCAAGGAAAACAAATCCTCTGGTATTTAGTAATTCTAAAGCTCAATTCCCAGATATTTAAGTGTAGGATGAGACCTGCTTTTAGCAAAAAAGTTTAATAATTATGGGTTTAGCTATTTGCATTGAGGAGAAGGAATGCCTTTTCAAGCAGATGGACTGCATGTGCACTTAGTTAGGAAAGGAAAAGGGAGTTATTCATTTTCATGAAATTCTCTGAATTGTTCTATCTGAGGCTCTGCATTTGTGCAACCATGGAAGGCATAGGCCAACAATTGGTGCACCTCAGAAGCTGGGGAGAGTTGGTAATGAAAGATGGAACTTTCAGTTAGTGGTAACCACATCCATTGCTTTGGCATCTGTAGAGAAGCTTCTGAGACACCTGAGACTGAACCTGACTCTGGCACTGCTATTTCTAACCTGAAATCTGAAATTTGATGCCTCTGTGACCAGCAAAGCTTCCTTACCAGCTGCATGAGTTAGGCCAGATGGATGAATCTGTGGTGTCAATTTGTGGTAGGAGAAGGAAGAGAAACATTGAAGTCAGAGGGACTTGATTTCAAAACTAAGCTCTTTGGCCTCAGCAATTTTTCTTATTTTTTTTGTAAAATATAGTTCCCTCATCTTTAAAATGCAGATGATAAAACTGTAACTACTTGGTTGTTGTGAGGATAGAAGGAGGGAATGGGTAAACTGCCAAGTGCATTGTCCAACATGCAGTAGGCATTCTCTCTCACCCCTTACTTCTTCTCCTTCTTTTTTTGATCATCTATGGCAAAAGTTGCAAAATACGCTCACAGGCTAAATCTGGCCCACCATCTACTTTTGGAAATTTGTAAGTAAAGCTTTATTGGAACACTTCCATGTCTACTTGTTTATATATTGTCCATGAGAGGTACAAATGGTTAACATTCTTGACTGCTAACAGAAAGGTTGGTAGTTTTGTTCCACCCAGGAGCACCTCAGAAGAAAGGCCTGGTGATCTACTTCTGTAACATTACAGCATTGTAAACCTATGGAGCACAGTTCTACTGACATACATAGGGTCACCATGACTCAGAATCAACTTGATGGCAATATTTTTTTTTTCTTTTAACGTGATAACAGCAGAGTTGAATAGGTGAGTAGAGGCCCACAAAGCCTAAAATATTTACTATCTAGCCCTTTATAGAAAGTTTGCTAATCCCTGACTTAACTGAAGTAAGACTTCTTGGGCTCAGAGATGCCTTTTGACAGTCTGAGGCTCTTGGCTTCCTGAGCAGCTCCCATGGGACAGGCCTGTCCCATATCTCTTTTCTCTAGGATGTGAGAACTTATAGGGACAGTACAGAACTTCCCACTGGAAAGAGGAAGAAGCTCTATCATTCTCTATAAGCTCCCTGCCCATCATTGGTTGAGGGCTGCTCTTGAGGGGCATCACATTTCTAGCTTGTTAACTTTCTATCTGCAAGTACTATGTTTGTTCCCATGGTTGGAATAATGTCCTTTGCAGAGAGCAGCTGTCTTTGCAGTAAGTAGCCCTCTGACATGCAGAGGTCATCACTGTGCTGTGATATGGGTACATGTGGTGTCTGCCACAGCAGGCTGCACCCCTGTTTCATTTGAAAAAGTGATGACACATCAGCATTTTGACAATATTGGACTTTTGTAATAGGACAACGTACTTGTTGTGAGGGTCTGCCGATGCGATTGAAGAGAGATTTTTAGAGCACTCAAGGGCAAACACTATGGTCTGACTACAAAATTGGGAAAGTGGTTCTACAATCAGGGCTGTCGTGTACAGTTATGCAGGTTGTGCCTTACACAAAGGTACTTGCCTGAGGAGAGCAAATGGGGGCTGAACTAAACTAACGGGGGCCTGCACTAAACTCACCAAGCTATGCACTCTGGGATGGGGCTTTAAAAAATAATTGGTCAACTCAGAAGGGGCATTTTGTTTTTCTTCTCATTTGTCTGCCCAGAAGCAGACACTTTTGCTATTTTTTTTTTTTTTTTTTTGTCAGAGAAGGGGTCTTTTTTTGCAATTCACCCATGGGTACGGGATCTACATGTACTAGCATATCTATGAGTTATATAACTATACAGTAATAAGCATAGACCCCAAAGAAATTGCACCAGCAGAGAAGATGCTACCTATGAAATGTCAAGCAGTAGAAGACTTAAATAACATCTCAAGACAATAGACATATATGATTATAAGCACAGTGTGGCACACAATTAAGTGCCAGAGAAATTTCACAGCTACAGAAACTCAGGACAAGAAATTACATCGCACTCGTCCCTCTAGTCTGACTTGCTACATCCCCTGAAGGCATTTAACCAAATCACTCAGCTAGCAGCTGTGTAACAGTATTAGCTGAAATTGCACTGTGCTCATGGTCTAATGAAAGAGAAATGAGCTTCCCCAGACGGACTCTCAAACTGCAACCATATTGCCCCAGAACAAAGCTCATCTATATGGAAACTGAGCTGCAAAATAGCCCAGTCCATTAGAGCCTAAAGAATTTTGCTATTGCGCCTACTTGCATCTAATATGGTCATGGCTGAGTGTTCCCAACTGTGCCTATTTTGATTCTCCTCAAATAAGTCTCCCACATGCACTGGTTTAACGATAATGTTCAGCTCACTTTTGACTGAAACCAACATTAAAGAGATTTATGTCTATATTAAATCTGGCTGTAAAACTTAATGAAATTTAACATTTCTCCAGTACTCAAAAATTTCAAAAAAGATTCATAGTCAGAAGACTGTTGAAGCCTTTCTTTACCACTAAGGTTTCCACCACCATATATTTTTCCAGTGTCAGAGTATAGTGGACTTGCTGTCACCTACATCACTCCCTTCTTGCTCCTCGAAATTCTAGCAACTTCTCTAGTCCCTAGCACTCTATTGAGAAGAAGAATGATCCAATACCGAGGGCAGTCAAGTATGACCATTCCCCAAGCCACATCCATATTTTATATTTTCTAAAGCTGAAAATCTCCATTCTTTGGCCTTCAATGCCACCTTTATCATCACATTTGGAAGAAGTTTCTAAGTCCTAAACATGAGAAGAGAGAATAGTGATATTAAATTGTAATGGTAAACATAATGCCCCAAATTAAGAGAGTGCCTTCAATGTTTTCAAAGGAGAATCTCTTATTTTACTTGACATTCTCTAAGACCCTGTGGAGTTCGTGAACAGATCTGTGAATGAAGGAGTGGGGCTATTACTATATCTAAGAAACAGCTGTGATAGCACCCGTGGGGGATGTCTTTAGAGATGTTCTTTGCCTATGTCTTCCTTGCTTGTCTAGCTACTTTAGAAAGCCAATGGATGCCTATATTAGGCTAAATTGAAGCTGATTTCTACACATTAATCTGAAGAGCTGTACTAAAAGCATAACTTCCTAGGGATGACCTGCAGGAGAGCTAGGCCATTCATTGTAATTAATCTCCAAGTGGTGGCTCCAACACAAATTTCTTAACTTGGCATCTAATAACTTGGGCAGAATAACATTACATCTTTACTTTCACTAGCTACCAATTCAAAATTAGCATTTCTTTCAAGTACAGGTGTAGAGTTCAAACCACAATATTATCACCAGTAACTGTGACTTTGTCATCAATACGTATATTCATATCACATTAGAGGTGTTTCAGATGTCCTGGAATAGCTTTTATATTCACTTGTACTGGCCACTAGATTTTGTTATTTAATGCATTAATAAAAAGTGCATATATTAACACTTCACAAATGTCTATTTTTAGTCTGTTGATAACTGTATTTCAAAATAATTTATTTCCATGTTTATTATATGTATTTTGTTTCCTGCATTTAAAATATTATTCTTAGCATGAGGGGAAATTAGAGCTCATGTCTGTGGTTGATTGGTATGCAAATTGCTGCAACCTCTTTGAAGAGGAATTTGACAGTATCTATCAAAATAAAACAGATGCACATACCTTTTGATGCAATGATTCCAACTATAGGCATTTATTCTAAGATTTTACTTGCCCATATATGAAAGTGGTATATGTGTGTATACACACACACACACACACACTCATGGGAGCCATAACTGTAATGATGAAAGACTAGAAACAATCTAAGTGTTCAAGAATTGGGGATGAGTTAAATAAATTATGATGCATTCATATGATGCAAAATTCTGCCACTCTGGCAAAGAACGAGGTAGAGCTATGTGTTCTGCAATGAATTCCTCTCCAAGAGATATTGCTCAGTATAAAAGGCAACATGCAGAAGGGAGTCTGTTGTAAGCTCCCATTTGCATAGAAGAGGATATTCTTAATGGGAAATGCATAGAGTATTTCTGGAACAATCCAGAGCTTTTTTTTCAAATAATGCTTTGCTTTAGAAGGAAGAAATACTTTTCATTGCGTAATCTTTTGTTTTGAATAAACTGGGCTCCCTTGGGCAGGAGGCTTGCTGTTGACTTAAAAGGCCTGTAACTGTTGCTTGTGCAGGGCAGAGGCCTGAGTGTGCTCCATGCAGGAATTACCTTGGAGGATTCTGTGCAACAGTCTTTCTGCAACATGATGCCTCTGGACAGGAAGATTGCCAGCAGAACTAACAGAGTTGCAATGCTTGTGCAGGGCAAGAGAGGCCTGAGTGTACCCCTTGCAGAGGTTGCACTCCTCTTCCCTGGGCAGTGGGGGCCTGGGTAGCGTGTTTCAAGAGAGCCCTACAGGCTTGAGTAGTGTGGCAGGAGCCAGCAGTAGATGCTCAGAAGGGCCAGCAGCAGAGGTTTGGAAGATCCTGTGCAGGGATCAGTGAGGACCAGTGAGGCCAAGTAGCAGAGCAGAAACCTGGGGGAGAATTGTAGAACCCACCCCCCCCAACCACCATCCCTCTGCCAGCAATATGGTAGCTGGAAGCAGTGGTGACATGAACACAGCATCTGACTTGAACCAGTGCCAGTGACATAAGAATGGACGTGGGTAATTTGGGGAAGACTAAGCAGTTCTCCTTTGGGAATCTGTTACTATTGTTTAATGTTTGCTTTTATAATAATAATAATGGCTTACACTTTGCTAATACTTTGGAAGTGTCTCATGTGTCTGGCGTGATCACAGATGAACACAGCACCCATAGAATGATTAATACCAGTGGGTGTATGTGTCTCATTCTTAGTAATCTTATGGCTGCCTGGAAGTTTGAGGCACAGCCATGCATGTAGAAGACATGTACATGCCCCTGAGGATGTGATCTTATTTGGGAATAGTTTTTATTTTGTTATGTTAATAAGTCATATCAGAGTAGTGTGGGTCCTAAACCTAATTACTTCTCAGTTATAAAAACAGCAGAATTGACACAGAGACACATACAGGGGAAAGACAAATGCCATGGAATGCCAAGGAATTCCTGGAGCTACTGACAAAAAACAACACTTTTCTAAAGCCAATGCCCTAATTTGGACCTCTAGCCTCCAAAATTGAGACAGTAAATTTCTATTTTTCAAGTCACCCACTTGTGGTATTTTTTGTTAAAGCATCACTAGGTAACTAAGACATGATCTGATACATTACTTATAGATTGATAATGAGTTGCCAAGGAAATTTTTAGTTATCCATTAACAGTAGTTTCCAATTCTGCCTGCACAATACAATTACCAGGGAAGCTTTTAGAAACAGAAATGCTTGAGTGACCTTAGATTCTGATATAATTGGTCTGGGGTGGAGGGCTTGGCCATCAGTATTTTTTTTTTTTCTTTTAATTCTTTAGGTAATTCTGATGTTCAGTCAAGGCTGACAACCACTGAATTAGCACATTTGTTAACAGCTCACATTTTAACCTCTTTACTGCTTGAAATGTGGTCCATGGTCCACACGGACACCAGAGAGCTTGTTAGAAATGCAGAATCTCAGGTCCTGCCCCAGACTGACTGAATTCGAATCTGTATTTTAAGAAGACCTTCAGGGGATTCGTGCACACGTTGATTCTTTCATTTGTAAGACGATTGTGTGTGGCCAGGTTTGCCTTTGACTCCTACTTCCCTTTTATGAATTCATAATCTTTCATTATCTTCTTTTCCCACACTCCCTCCTCCTCCTTCCACCCAAACCCTTTGACAAGAAGAAATTGAATTTGACAAGCCATTCATATCTTAGCATGAATGAATTCAATACCTTGATTTTTTCCAAAATTATTTGCTTTAACAGATGAGAATGAACATTAGAAAAGGTTAAAGAACTCAATCTAATGGTACAGGTAGAAGAGTGGTATTTTGGGAGTGTAAAGAACTTCTTGGTTATTCTCAAACTGAAGCTCTTTCAATGTAAAAGGCCAGCTCTATGTAAAAGGGTTGTCCCAACAGACTGTTCCTAAAGAGAGGCCTGACGAACCAAAGGAAAGAAGGTAAAGTATATAATGAGTATGCATGATATTATGGAATTCTCAGAGTTTCTGGTATCCAGGGCTATTAGAGGTTGATTCTGCAAGAAAGAGTAAAGGTTGAGTGAAATACTTCCTGTTGCTAAATGCATTTGGATGAATATTAAGGTTTGAATTGTTTTTGCCTCCTGTTGGTTAAAATAAAGTTTCCTTCAAAATTTAAAAATATGACCAATTATAGACACACTAAATGCCAAGGTGCTTTTACAGAAATGGGTGTTAAAACATTTCTTGTGATATGTATATATATTTCAATGCATTCTTAGTTTTACATTTTTCCTCTTTCCTGAAAATATATGTGTCTGGATTTTAACAAATGATAGAAGAAAAGTCAAGCTAACTATATGGTGAGATATAATTTGCATTTAGTAAAACTGAGGGTGTGCTGAGTGTGCTGTTGTCTTAGTTATCTAGTATTGCTGTAGCAGAAATGCCACAATGGGTGGCTTTAATAAACAGAAATTTATTCTCTTACTCTTTGGAGGGCAGAAATCCAAATTCAGGGTGCCAGCTACAGAAGGCTTTCTCACTCTCTGTCAGCTCTGAGGGAAGGTCCTTGTCATCAGTTTTCCCCTGGGTCTAGTGCAGGGATCCCTGGCCAAAGGATGCACTATGCTGCTGGCTCTTCTTTCTTGGTGGTACTGAGGTCTTTCTCTCACTTCTCTCTCCTTTTGTCTCTTGTGAGATAAAAGGTGATGCAGGCCACACCCCAGGAAAACTCCTCCTACATTGTATCAGGACTGTGACCTGATTAAGGATGTGGTATCCCACCCTATTCCCCTTAAAACTCACTGCCTGAACACATCAGATCACATCATGTGGGATGACTATATCATCACATAACTGCCACATCACATCATTACATAACTGCCAAACCACTAAGAATCATGGCCCAGCCATACTGACACATAACCTCAATAATCACAACTAATATTACTTTCGGCTAGCACCTCAGTATTCATTATATGTTATTAATGCAAAAAACAGTAAGATAGTGGGTTTTTTTTACTATTGTCATAAATGTGAAATGGTGAATAATGAGATAGTAGGTAAGTGAGGAGTTGTTGTTGTTGTTAGGTGCCGTCGAGTCGGCTCCAACTCATAGCAACCCTATGTACAACGGAACAAAACACTGCCTGGTCCTGTACCAGCCTCACAATCCTTGCTATACCTAAGCCCATTGTTGCAGCCACTGTGTCAATCCATCTCATTGAGGACCTTCCCCTCCTTTCCTGATCCTCCATTTTACCAAGCATGATATCCTTCTGTAGAGAATGGTTCCTTCTGACCACATGACCAAAGTAGGTGAGACAAAGTCTGGTCATTCTGGCTTCCAAGGAGCATTCTGGCTGCATTTCTTCAAGGACATATTTGTTCATACTTTGGTAGTCCGTGGTACTTTCACTATACTTCACCAACACCACAACTCAAAAGCATCAACCTTCTTTGATCTTCCTTGTTCATTGTCCAGCTCTCAGATGCATATGAGGTAATTGAAAATACCATGGCTTGGATTAGGTGCACCTTAGTCTTCAAGGAGACATGTTTGCTCTTCAGCACTTCAAAGAGGTCTTTTGCCCAGTGCAATACGTTGTCTGATGTCTTGACTGCTGCTTCCATTGGTGTTGATTGTGGAACCAAGTAATATGGAATCTTTAACAACTTCAATCTTTTCTCCATTTATTGTGATGCTGCTTATTGGTCCAGTTGTGAGGATTTTCATTTCTTTTATGTTGAGGTATAATCCATACTGCAGACTGAACTCTTTAATCTTCATCAATAAGTACTTCAAGTCATCCTCACTTTCAGCAAGCAAAGTTGTGTCGTCTGCTTATCACAGGTTGTTAATGAGTCTTCCACTAATCCTGATGCCACAGTCTTCATATAGTCCCATTTCTCAGATTATTTGTTTGGCATACAGATTGAATAAGTATGGTGAAAGGATACAACCCTGATGCACTCCCTTCCTGATTTTAAACCACGCAGTATCTCTTTGTTCTGTTTGAACGACAGCCTCCTGGTCTATGTACAGGTTCCTGATGAGCACAATCAAATGTTCTGGAATTCCCATTCTTCTCAATGTCATCCATAATTTGTTATGATCCTCATAATTGAATGCTTTTGTGTAGTCAATAAAACACAACTAAACATCTTTCTGATATTCTTTGCTTTAAGCTAAGATCCATCTGACATCAGCAATGATATCCCTCGTTCCACATCCTCTTCTGAATCCAGCTTGCAGTTCTTGAAGTTCTCTGTCAATATACTACTGCAACCATTTTTGAATTATTTTCAGCAAGATTTTACTTGTGTGTGATATTAATGGTATTGTTTGATAATTTCCACATCCTGTGTGATCACCTTTCTTTGGAATGGGTACAAATATGGAACTTTTCTGCTCATTTGGCCAGGTAGCTGTTTTCCAAATTTCTTGGCATAGACAAGTGAGTGCCTCCAGTGTGGCATCTGTTTGTTGAAACATCTCAATGGGTATTCTGTCAATTCCCGGAGCCTTGCTATTTGCCAATTCCTTCAGTACAGCTTTGACATCTTCCTTCAGTACTGTTGGTTCTTGATAATATGTCACCTCCTGAAATGGATGAACTTTGACCAATTCCTTTTGGTACAGTTACTCTGTGTATTCTTTCAATCTTTTTTTTTTTTTTAATGTTTTCTGCATCATTCAATATATTGCCCATAGAATATTCAATATTGCAACTGGAGGCTTGACTTTTGTCTTCAATTCTTTCAGCTCGAGAAATGCCAAGCATGTTCTTCCCTTTCGGTTTTCTAATTCCAGGTCTTTGCACATTTTATTATAATAATTGACCTTGTCTCCTCGAGCTGCCCTTTGAAATCTTCTGTTCAGGTCTTTTATCTTGTCATTTCTTCCATTTGCTTTAGCTACTCTTTGTTCAAGGGCAAGTTTCAGAGTATCTCCTGACATCCATTTTGTTCTTTTCTTCCTTTTCTGTATTTTTAATAAACTTTTGCTTTCTTCATGGATGATATTCTAGATGTCATCCCACAATTCCTCTGGTTTTCAGTCACTGGTGTTCAATACGTCAAATCTATTCTTCAGATGGTCTCAAAATTCAGGAGGGATATAATCAAGGTCATATTTTGGCTCTTGTGGACTTGTTTTAATTGTCTTCAGCTTCAACGTGAAGTTGTATATGAGCAAGTGATTGTCTGTTCCACATTCAGCTTCTGGCCTTGTTTTGGCTGAACATATTGAGCTTCTCCATCACCTCTTGCCAAGGATGTAGTCAACCTAATTCTTGTGTATTCCGTCTGGTGAAGTCTGCTTGTATAGCCATTGTTTGTATTGCTGAAAGAAGGTATTTGCAATGAATAAATCATTGGTCTTGAAAAATTCTAACATGCAATCTCTATCAACATTTCTATCACCAAGGTCATATTTTCCAACTACCAGTGATTCTTCTTTGCTTCCAACTTTTGCATTCCTATTACCAGTGATAATCAACACATCTGATTGCATGTCCAGTCAATTTCAGACTGCAGAGGTTGGTGAAGATCTTCAATTTCCTCATCTTTGGCTTTGGTGGTTGTTGCATAAACTTGAATAATAGTAACTTCAACTAGTCATCCTTGTAGGCATATGAATATTATCTTATCCCTGACAGCATTGTACTCCAGGATAGATCTTGAAACTTGCTTTTTAATGATGAATGCCATGTTATTCCTCTTCAATTTGTCATTCAAAGCACAAGTAGATCATATAGTTTTCTGATTTAAAACAGCCAAAACCAATCCATTTTAGCTCACTAATGCCTGGGATGTCAATCTTTATGTGTTCTATTTCATTTTTGACAACTAATTTTCCTAGACTCATAGTTTGTACATTCCATGTTCTGATTATTAATGGATGTTTGCAGCTGTTTCTTCCCATTTTGAGTCATGCCACATCAACAAATGGAAGTTCCAAAAGCTTTATTCCATCCACATAATTAAGGTCAACTGTATTCTGAGGAGACAGTTCTTCCTAGTCGTATTTTGAGTGCCTTCCAACCTGAGGGCCTCATCTTCCATGCTATGTCAGACAATATTTAAGGGCTATTCATAAAGTTTTCCAGTAATATATCAGACAGTGTTTCACTGCTATTCATAAGGTTTTCACTGGCCAATTCTTTGAGAAGTTCATGGTCCCTTCCTTCTTCCAAGTCTGTCTTAGTCTGGCAGCTCCACTGAAACCTATCCACCCATGGGTGATCCTGGTGGTATTTGAAATCCAGTGGGATATCCTCTAGTCTCACAGCAACACACAAGCCACCACAGTACAACAAACTGATAGACGAGTGGTGGAAGTGAGGAGTAGGTGTGTTATATTCTAGGAACTTTATAGTTTTAGTTAGGACTTTGATCCACTTTGAGTTAGTTTTTGTGTTTGTATGAGGTATGGGGGAGCTCTGGTAGTGTAGGGCCTCAGGCACTTGACTGCTAACCAGAAGCCTGGTGGTTCAAACCCACCAGCCATTCCTCAGAAGGAAAGTTAGGCAATCCACTTCCATAGTGATACTGTCTCGGAAACCCAAGGAGGGGTTGTATGAGTCAGATCCAATTCGATGGCACATAACAACAACAATAACAACAACATGGGGTATGGATCATGTTTCACTTTTTTGCCAGTGGATATCCAGTTCACCCATCACTATTTGTTAAAGAGATCATTTCTTCCCCATTGAATGGAATTTGACTGCTTGTCAAAAACCAGCTCTCCAGAGATAGATGGATTTATTTCTGGTTTCTTAATTCTGTTTCATTGGTCTGTGCATCTGTCATTGAACAAGTACCAGGTTGTTTTGATTACTGTGGCTGTATAGTATGGTTTGAGATTGAGAAGAATGAGTTCTCCTACTTTGCTGTTCTTCAGTATTGCTCTGGTTATTCAGCACCTCTTTTATTTTCATAGAAAGTAGGTGATTATTTTTTCTATTTCAGTAAAGAACAATATTGGTATTAGTCAACTAATTTTTACAAGGGTACTCTCTTCAATAAATGGTGTTGGGAAAATTGGATTTCCACTTGCAGAAAAATGAAACAGGATCCATGCCTCATACCATACCAAAAAGAAAAACATTAAGATGGAATAAGGCCTTAAATGTGCAGACTAAAACCATAAAACTCTTGCAGGGGCAATGTTCTTAAGCCTAGCTTTTAAAAAGTGATTATCTAATATAATAATTACAGAGTCACTGTACCAAAAAGAACTGATCGATCTTCATCCATTTCAGGAAGTGGCATATGATCTAGAACCAATGGTAATGAAGGAAGAAGTCA
>NW_006922087.1:927598-945442 GCF_000298275.1 Orycteropus afer afer | reverse complement strand
AGTGATACTGCCTCAGAAACCCAAGGAGGTGTCGCTATGAGTCGGATCCTACTCAACAGCAGTGCGTTGCATTGTGTAATATAATAATTAAAGCACAAACATCAAAAGACAAAATAAATGGGCCCTCATAAATATTAAAATTTTTATTCATCAAACAACTTTACTAAAAAAAAGAAAACACAAACTACTAACTTGGAGAATGTCTTTAGAAACTGTTTATTTGATAAGAATTTAATAACCAAAATATATATAAAACTTCAACTACTTAGCCAAAAAAAAAAAAAAAAAGACAAATAACCCATTCATGAAATGGGCAAAGGACTTTAATAGACAATTCACCAAAGAGGACATTTAAATAGCCACCAAACACATAACACATTGAACAAATAAATGCTCAATGTCATCAGCCATCAGAGTGATACAAATCAAAACCACAATGAAATATTATTTCATTCCCATTAGGATGCCTAAGATAAACAAACAAACAACAAACAAAACAAAACAAACAAATGTTGCCAATGATGTGAGAAATTGGAATCTTTATCCATTATTTGTGGAAATGCAAAATGGTACAGTTGTTGTGAAAAACAGTGTGCCCATTCCTCAAAAAACTTAAAACAGAACTACCATATGACCAAACAATTCCAATCCTAGGTACTCAAAAGACTTGAAAGCAGAGACTCAAACAGAGACTTGTATAGCAATGTTCATTGCAGTACTATTCACAATAGCCCAAAGGTAGAAACAACCTAAATGGCCATCAACAGATGATTGGATAAACAAAATGCAGTTGATACATATCATGGAACACTACTCAGCCAGTAGAAGAAACAAAATCTTGATGTTGTTGTTACATGCCATTGAGTCATCTCCAACTCAGCAACCTTATGTACAGCAGAGTGAAACACTGCCTGATCCTTGCTATACCTGAACCCATTGTTGCAGTCACTATGCCAACCCATCTCACTGTGCGTCTTTCCCTTTTTTGTTGATCCTCCATTTTACCAAGCATGATAAGCATGATATCTTTCTCCAGGGAATGGTCCCTTCTTCCAACATGACCAAAGTAGGTGAGTCAAAGTCTGGCCATTCTTGCTTCCGAGGAGCATTCCAGCTGCACTTCTTCCAGGACAGATTTTTTAGTTCTTTTAGTTGTCCATGGTACTTTCAGCATTCTTCACTAACACCACAATGCTACAATATGGATAAGGCTTGAAGACATTATATCAAAGGAACTCTGGTGGCACAGTGAGCAAGGCATTTAACTGCTAACCGGAAGGTTGGTGGTTCAAACCCACCAGTTGCTCTATGGGAGGAAGATGAGGCAATCTACTTCCATAATGATTTACAGCCTTGGAAACCCAATGGGGGTCGCTATGAGTTGGAGTCAATTCGATGGCAGTGGATTTGGTTTGGTGAAGACCTTATATTGACTGATATAAGTCAATCACAAAAAGACAAATATTTTATGACCTCACTTATGTAAATGGACAAGAAAAGGCAAATGTATAAAGATCAAAGTTTATTAATAGTTACCAAGAGTGGGAAGGAGGGGAGAAGAGGGTTATTGCTATGAAGTTCTGACTTTTAAATTATGGGTATGGAAAAATCATATTGATTAAGGTAGCACAACTGATTATTATAAATGTTGTCAATAAGTTGTATACATGTAAAAAGTTGAGTTGAAAAATGTTGTATGATAGGCATATTTCCAACAATGACAGAAAAATAAAAGAGTTGCTGCTGAGGCTGCTTATGTACAACCAAAAACTTGGGACTTGGTTCCTTGATTTGGAGTTTAAGGGCCAAGATTTCATGCAACATCCCAGTTAATTGACCTAATAACCTGCTTAGTGTTTCTTTTTACCTCCTGGTTTGTTGCATAATACCTGGAGTCTTAAAAGCTTGCAAGTGGTCATCCAAGGCACAACAATTGGTCTCTGTTTTAGTTATCTACTGCTGCTATAACACAAATACTACAAATGAATGGCTTTAACAAACAGAATTTTATTTTCTCACAGTTTAGGAGGATAGAAGTCCTAACTCCAGGAGAACGCTGCCTCTAGAGAATGATGGTTCTAGAGAATGCTTTCTCTCTATGTTGGCTCTGGAAGAAGGGCCTTGTCTCTTCAGCTTCTGCTTCCTTTTTTCTTAGAGATCTTCATATGTCTTGGCATCAATCTTACCCTAGGTCTAGGAGGTTCTCAGTGCAGGGATTCTATGATCCACAAGATGTTGCCTACTCCCAGATTTTCTTTCTTGGTAGTAGCGAGGTTTCCTTTCTGCTTGGTTCTCTGTTCTTTTATTTCTTGTAAGCTAAAAAGTGTGACTGAACCATAGGTGTGACTTGAGGTAGGGTGTGACTTACATAAGGGTGGGACTTGAGCAAGGGTGGTGACTTAAGTAACGCTGGGAATTGAATAAGGTTGGACTTGAGTCATGCCTTCTTGTAAGGCTGTGACTAAAGACACTCCACACTGATCTTGTCTCATTAACATATATAAGTTAGATTTTACAACCCATCACAAAATGGAAGATAATTATATCAGATAACAAAATGTAGCACAGTCATACAATAGTAGGAATCATGGCCTAGTTAGGATGACACATATTTTTTGGGGACACAAGTCAACCCTTATCTGGAGCAACAGATAAAGAATGGAGTCAAGAATAACAACAACTACACCAATAAAAAATCCAAACTCCTTGCTGTTGAATAGATTCTAACTCATAGAAATACTATAGGACAGAGTAGAACTTCCCCATATGATTGCCAAAGCTATAAATTGTGATGGAAGCAGACTGCCATATCTTTTTCTCATGGAGCTTTTACTGGGTTTGAACAACTGACCTTCTGGTTCACAAATTAGTGCTTAACCACTGTGCCATCAGGGCTCTTGAGTCAGACATAGGAGGAAGAAATGGATTGTGTGGTTAATTGTCTCCATGAACAACCTGCTTCATTTGCCATGAGATCAGAAGAACTGGATGGTGCCCTACCACTATTACTGAACATTTTGATCAAAGATTCTACAGAAGAATCTTGATCAAAAAGGGAAAAACGCAAAACAGAATTTAAAATTCTCATGGACCACACTTTCTGGAGCCATAGAGGCTGTATGAACCTCCAAAAGTATTGCTCTGAGATAATCTTTAAATCTCCAACCAAAAATATCCCCATGTAGTCTTAAAATCAAACAATAGTTTAGCTTAACTGGTAAAAAATGTCTGCATTGAGCATTATGCTCTTTTAAGAATTATCTATATGAGATCAAATTGGCAACAGTAAATCAAAGGATTAGATAAGAAATTTAGGGGGCAGTGAGTTTATGTTAATGAGAGAAGAACACTAAGAAAGGGAGGGTGAGAAGGGTTGCACAATTCAAAATATGTAATCAATGTCACTGAATTATAAAAGTAGAAACTGTTGAATTGGAGTATGTTTTGCTGTATATATTCTAAGCAAACCAACAAAAACATAAATAAAATTAATTTAAGAAAATGTGCTTCTCTCTCTTTTGACTGGGTAGTAAATGATGTTGTAGAATGAACAAAGCTTCTCTACTCATGCTTCCTTTGTGACTACCTTTGAATGGGTAGTGAGGTCAAGGCCACTCTGAGTCCTGATGTCCGGGACAGAGGAAGATACCAGTTTACAGCCCTCTCCATGTCCCTGATTGCGAACCTCAGAATCACCTGCCTCTCTTGTTCCTGTCCTAAAAATAACAAAGATGAGTTCACCGATAGCTGAGTCACCTCATCAAAGGGGTTGTTCTGTCCAAATATCATTTATTGGACAGTTTGTTTTAAACACATCTTACACAATTTTTTTTCTTCCTGTCAAAAGCACAGCTATATGGCAGGAATAAATTCTACTATTGAATCACCAAAGCAAGCTAAAAGCACAGCTATATGGATTATAATTTATTATATGTATCACAATAAGTAGAGGGAGTCTACTGCTTTCATAATGTATATAACCAAGCAACCAACCAAACAAACAAATTCACTGCTGTTGAGTTGGATCCAACTCACAGAGACTCCTCCTTGCGTTTCTGAGGCTGTATCACTATGGAAGTAGATTGCCCAATCTTCCTTCTGAGGAGTGGCTGGTGGGTTTGAACTGCTAGTCTTCTGGTTAGCAGTCAAATGTCTTAGGCACTATGCCACCAGAGCTCTCCTCATAATGTATATATACATACATAATATGCACACATATACGTTTTCTAGAAAAATTGCCTATGTATGTGATTCAATGTTAATTAATTTCATTTGATCATCACAGAAATTTAACAACACAAATGTTTCCCATTTTACAGATAGGAAAACTGAAGGTCTGTGAGGTTATATGGTTTACCCAAGGTTTTTCAGCTAGAAGTGGATGAGCCAGTACTAGAAATTAGACCTTCTGACTCAGAACTTATTCTCTTCTCTCTGAACTGTATATCTGCATCTCATTCCTATGATTAAATAATAATAATAATAATAATAATAATAAATATGCGACTATTAGCACCTTGCTTATCCTAGCACCTTCAGCACTGAGGGGGAACAGTAAGACTTAACATATATTAAATGGCAGAAAATCAGGATTAACAATGGGTGGGTGGTGTAATCAGGGCTTTGAGTTGCCACTCACTTTTGTATCCATAATAAATCAAGCTCAAAAATTTGTCAACAATCTTCTTGCTTGTCTCTTTTTGCTTTAAACAGCTAATCTCTGCTTTGGTGATTCTTTATAGGATAACTTTACTAAGAGGAAAAGATGGAAATAGAGTATTATGACCTTGGAAGATAAGCAAAAAGGAAGCACAAAGCACACTGTAAATATCTGTGTTTATATCAGAAAAAAAAAAAAAAAAAAAGATAAATGGATCAGTTTCCTTTCATGAAGATGTTGTTTGAGTCTTACCTTTGAACAAGGCCAATTTTAATTTTATGTTCTCAGCTAATGTGAAATGTGACAAAAAAAGGACTGATCCCCAACTGTTCTGGAGAAAGATTAAATGCACTTCTGGTTCTTTTCACAGCTATTCATCATTTTAATTGGTTTCGAAGGCAAAAATCTTTGACAGCATTTATGATGGGAATCCAACTTCATAATTCATAAACTATGGGAAAGTGATTACAGTCTTCATTTGGAGGCTGTTCACATACTTTATTAAGTTGCTACAAGGATGTAACACCAGAATCCACATTAATCACACGATTCTTTTGTTGCATGGAGGTTTCAGCAGTTGAATCATGTACACTGGTCCCTTGAGAAGAAAATATTCTGCTCTAGACTTTTGGGGAGGCCCTAAGTGGTACAAACATTTAATGAGCTCCACTGCTAACCCACAGTATGGAAGTACAACTCCAACCCAAGATACCTACCTCATAAGAAAGGCCTGGCAATTTACTTCCTAAAACAGCCATTGAAAACACTATGGAGCGTAATTCTACTGTGACACACATGGAATCACTATAAGTCAGGGTCAACTTGATGACAACTGGTTAAGAACTTTTGGAGATGAAATGTCCCCAACTCACAATGTTCCTGGCCATCCCTGCTACCACCATCATTCATGGCATTTTCAATAATTATGAAGAGAGCTCATCTAATAACCATTCCATGGTCCCCTTATCTCCATCAACCTTTCCTTTCATCCCATCTCAGCATATCTTTCTTGACCTTATAATCCAGAATGGTGCCAGCATTTATATTACCAAGACTTTCACTTTATTCTCTGACCTCAATTGTTTGTTGTTCCATTTCTCCTGTTCTCTAATCACCAATATATCTCATGGGGCCTGTAAGTCCCTTGCCCACTCTTCTTTTTTCTCCCCACCAATGCTTTTATTTTCTTTTGAGTTTGCATGCTTCCTGTTAATACTAGACTACACATTCCCCAGAGCTTTCATGGTCAAATTCTCATGCTTTAGCTTCATGTATGTGGCCATTCATGAGCTGCTTGCTACCAGTTTCTCTCTAGTTTAGGGGTCACCAAACTTTCTGTAAAAAGCAAGATGAGAAATATTTCAGGCATTGGAGGCCATACAGTCCCTATTGCAACTATTCAACTCTGCCTTTGTAGTAAGAATGCAACCACAAACAATACATAAGCAAGTGGGTGTGGCTGTGTTTCAATAAAACTTTATTTACAGAAAAAAGACAATGGGTGGGCTATAGTTTGCAAAAGTTAGCTTTACATGTCCCCACTCCTCTCCATGCATTTAATCAACCCACAGCTTCCATATTGTTTCCTCTGTCTGGAATTCTCTTCTCCCTTAACTTGAGGTCAGCTAGGATAGAGGGGTGATTGCTCCTTCCCATCATTACAGTGCACCATGAATAGGTGTCCCTCCACAATATTTGCCTCACTTTTCTATCCCCTCCCATTCTCTTAAGTGTCCAAGGGCATAGACTGTGCCTGTTACTTGGTATCTTTATGCCCATAGCAAACTTTCAATAAATGCACTGAATGAATGAATAAACTAATCCAAGAGATTGTCTAAATTATTTTGTCGACTCTAGTGTCATTTGACATTATGTGATTTATCAGGTTGTTGTTGTTGTTGTTATGTGCCATTGAGTCGGCCCTGACTCATAGCGACCCCTCCTTGGGTTTCCGAGACAGTATCACTATGAAAGTAGATTGCCCAACCTTCCTTCTGAGGAGTGCCTGGTGGGTTTGAACTGCCAGTCTTCTGGTTAGCAGTCAAGTGCCTTAGGCACTATGCTACCAGAGCTCCTGAGTTATCAGGTAGAGCTTGCTAATTTTCCACATGTTAACAAAATAATTAAAATGAGATTGTTTGTATATATCTGGAGTTGGGCAGAACAACACAAACATGTTTCCAAAGGCTGCCAAATGTTTTAACATTTAACTTTGCATTACTTTATTCTTATACATTAAATTTTGACATCTCAATCCTCTTTTTTATCAGAGCCATATCATTTTTATTCATTCCACTTTTAGCAATAGCAGTGCTGTAAGCAACATTATTTGCATATTTTAATTGCATTTTGCCCTTATTATTTTAGAAAAATGAGTGGAAAATGAGAATATGAAAGAGCTGACACTAGAGTTAAAAATAGGATCTCATAAACTTAATACAATTGAGATGAAATGGAAATCAGTAGGTGCACTGAAGACTGCAAATCTTTAGCCCCAAATGAATAGTCATTGGATTTATCTCAGCTGTGTGTTCAATTGCAATAGAAAAGAAGAAAAAAAAAATTAAAAATATTTACCTTTTTGAAGATAAGTAATCAAAATCAAAATTAAAGTTGAAGTATAATGAAAACCAAAAAACCAAACTCACTGCCGTCGATTCAGATCTGACCCATAGTAACCCTTCCTTGGGTTTCTGAAGCAGTATCACTATGGAAGTAGATTGCCTAATCTTCCTTCTGAGGAGTGGCTAGTGGATTTGAACCACCAGCCTTCTGGTTAGCAGTCAAGTGGCTTAGGCAGTATGCCACCAGAGCTCCTAGAGGTATAATAGGAGTTTATAATTATGAAATTTTTTTGTAATTCATTTTTAGCTTCTTAGGAATATAATCTTACATTATAAATGCACAACTATTCTTCACATTTGGGAACTGGCTGTATTTTTTAAAAAGAGGGACAAAAATGTGAAATGGAGAAATAATCAGAATTTCACTTAAATTTATCATATACTTAGAAATCCCAAGATATCTCTGCCTATAAATCTTTATGGAACTTTAAAGATATAAAAACTTATGGAAAAAATAAAGGAAGTGTCTTGACATAGGTCTTAAAATAAACAAGGACAAGTGAGTTTTTGGACTCATTGGATTGAAGGGGTCAGAATATACATCATGAAATTCTAATCCCATTTGGGAGCGACACAGCTGGGATGGATGGCCAGACAAGCCCAGATCATACTCTGTCCACTGCTAGACCAATGCTATATAGGAGAATTCATAGAGGAGAGCATCCTCAACACCGGGGCAGCTTAACTGTTGCTAGACTGCATGCACTCCGAGGGCAGCTACATTTTCTAGAGATTAAATACCATTTGGATTACTATGTGGCTCAAAAATCCTGTGTGAAATGAAAAGCTAATTTCACATAAAAACTATTTATGTGAATGTCTATGATGACCTTAGTCATGATTGCCTAAACCGGAAATGATCCAAATGTCTTACAACTGAGGAATGAATAAACAAACTGTAGTACATCTATACAATGGAATACTGCATAACAATATAAAAGAACAAATTATTGATATACACAGCTCCATGGATGAATTGCAAATGAATGAAAGAGACTCAAAAGGCAACATAAAGTATGATTCCATTTCTATGACATTTTAGAAAAGGCAAAACTATAGGGACAGAAAATAGACCTGTAGCTGCCAGGGGCTGAGGACAGGGGTGGGGAGGGTTAACTACAAAGTGGCAGCACTAAGGAATTTTTTTGGGGGTGTTCTATAATTTGCTTGAGGTGTATTTGTCAAAACGCACAGAACAGTATACCAAAAAGTATTTACGTTATGCAAATAACCAGAAAACAAGATTCAAACATTCTGGTGGTGTAGCGCCTAAGCATTTGACTGCTAACCAGAAGGTTGGTGGTGCAAATCCACCAGTCACTCCTCAGAAGGCAGGTTGGGCAATCTACTTCTGTAGTGATACTGCCTAGGCAACCCAAGGAGGGGTCACATGGGTTGGATCTGACTCCACGGCAGTGAGTTTTTAGTGAGTTCAGATAAAGTAAAAGGTATGGGTTCCCTTCAAGCCTATTCCCACTCATCTTGACTGCATAGATCAGAGTCATCAAGTCTCTTACCACTCATCGTAACCCTACAGGACAGAGTAGAACTGCCCCACAGGGCGGTTCCAAGGTTGTAAATCCTTATGGAAGCAGAATGCCACATCTTTCTTCCATGGAGCAGCTGGTAGGTTTGAACTGCTGACCTTTTAGTTAGCAGCTGAGTGCTTTAACAACTGCACCACCAGGGCTCCTTATATAAAGAAAGTGAATTAAAAAATAACAATTGTCTATAGTACTAGAGCAATTTTATGTGATAATAAGCAAAGTGCTGTTACGCTGGTAGAATTTTATAGATAATTTCTATGAGTAGCTTTGGAACATACTACTTTTTCCCTCCAATAATTTCTTTTCTTTAATTTATTTTTATATTTTTGGTCTGTTCTATGGGGTATAGTGGCTAAGGCATTTGACTGCTAACCAGAAGGCTGGTGGTTCAAACCCACCAGTCACTCCTCAGAAGAAAGATTGGGCAATCTACTTCTGTAGAGATACTTCTTCAGAAACCCAAGGAGGGGTCGCTATGAGTCGAATCTACTTGAAGGCAGTGAGTTGGTTTTTTTTTTTTAATGGGTGACAATGAGTAGAAATGACTTGACACAATGGACTAAGGTGTAAAAAGAACTATTTATCACAAAACTGAGTACTAGTTGGGAAACGAATCTCTCTGATTTGGCCAGCAATATCTTCTAAGTGCTGCCTTGGGTGTTTTTCCTGCTAGTGCATTTCAACACAAGCACAGGCTTAGTTTCCTCCTGGGTCATATTCTTTCAGGTTCAGAAAGTGTTTAACTCCAGTTGGAGGAGGAGGAGGAGGAGGGGCAGGAGGAGGAGGAGGAGGAGAAGAAGAAGAAGAAGAAGAAGAAGAAAAGACCTTGGATGCAACAAAAATGTATTTGTTAGAAAGTGTTCTATTTCCTGGAGGGTGAGCTATATTGGGTAGGATTCTTTGGGATGCAGGGCAGGATGGATTTCTAGGGCCCTGAGAACCCAGAATACATCCAGGAGGGTAAGAGCTGCTTCATTTCTCAGTACCAGCCCAGTTCTTGCCTTTCACCCCCTCTAGTAGCTTATTATTCAGCATTTGAGTTGAGGCTTGGCTGGCAAGAAAGGCTCCCTTCAATTCATCTTCATTTCTGGTTAATTACTGTAATTGATACAACACTGTTTATATCCCTACATCTATTAACCAGCAAATGTTCAAGTCATAGGCTCTCAACTCTCATTAATCTCATAGTTTTAGAGTTTTTTTTTTTTTTAATCATGTATTTTATTTCCTCATTATAGATAGCTTGAGTCAGCAGTAAAAATAGACATACTGGCCAGACTCACCTCTGCTTTTCAAGGGCATGGGGAAGTCTTTGAACATTGCAACATGATTTTGAATTTATTTCCTCTCTTTGAGATTAAGATGAGGAATGATGCACCTGGAAGGGTTGGAGGTTGATTCAATCTTTATGGAGAATAATTTGATAAAGTTTACCAAAATTAAAATTGCATGCACTCTTTGAACCAGGAATCTCTGAGTGGAACAAATGGTTAGCACCTGTTGGCTGCTTATTGAAAGGCTGGGGTCCACATGAGAAGAAAGGCCAGATGATCTACATCTGAGAAACCAGCCACTGAAAACCCTGTGGAGCACAGTTCTACTCTGACACACATGGGACTGCCCATGAGTTCGAATCAACTGGACAGCAACTGGCTTCGTTTCTTTGACTCAGAAATTTCAATTTATTCTAAAGAGATATTCACACAAGGATTCAAAGGCCTATGTTTAAGGAAATATATATGTTACATATTTATAATTGGAAAACAATAGGAGGGACTACAATACCAATCATTAGGTACTTGGTTAAGCAGATTATGATCCTTCCACGCTATGGGGGAGAAGGTGTTGTTGCATAAAAGAGCAGGTTATATGACATGATCTACTATATGATTCCAGTTTTGGAAAAAAAAATCTGGAAGAATCCACACAAAATTGTCACAGTACCAAAATTGGAATGTGAGTGGGATTTGTAAAGGTGGAGTAGGAGAGGGAGAGAAAGAAAGCTGCAGTTTTTATTTTTTCTACACTTCTGTAATGTTTGAATCTTGTTTATTATGAGCAAATCTTACTTCCACATTAAAAAAAATGTAAAAAAAAAAAAAAGCAGAAGTGATGCATTTCTAAGAATATATTAATCATTAACTGTATCCACTTCAGCCTTACAGCAATTGGAGATTTTCCATATGTCTTGACATCTATACTATTTAAAAAATAATCTGTTAGCAAAAGAACCAATTTAGAAGTCAGTTACTAATGAATCTTTTGGCTTGAGATAACCTGAAAGGTGGTCAGGCAAATATCTCCCAAGTTAGCAGTGAAGTGGAGGCGTAAATTACCCAGGACATGGCAGGTTCCCACTCTAGTTCTTCCCATGCTCACAGAGCATTTTCATTAGTTAAAAAAAAAAAAAAAACAACCCAAAAAACTCACTGCCATCAAGTCAGATCCAATTCATAGTGACCCCTCATTAGGTTTCTGAGGCAGTGTCACTATGGATGTAGATTACCCAATCTTCCTTCTGAGGAGTGGCTGGTGGGTTTGAACTGCTAGACTTCTGGTTAGCAGTCAAATGCCTGAGGCACTACACCACCAGAGCTCTCATTAGTAACTGGATTCATTAGTAATTGATTTCTAAATTGGTTCTTTTGCTAACAGATTATTTTTTAAATAGTATTTTTTATTGAGTTATAATTTATATATAGTAAAATATGTGATCTTAAGTATGCATGTTGATAGATTTTTGCTAAGTGTATAAGGGCATTGATGGTTCAGTCGTAGAATTCTTGCCTTTCACTGGGGGGACCCCAGTTCGATTTCTGATCAATGCACCTCATGTGTGGCCACTGTCCATCTGTCAGTGAAGGCTTGTGTGTTGCTATGATGCTGAAAAGTTTCAGTGGAGCTTCCAGACCCAGACAGCCTAGGAAGAAAGGTCTGGTGATCTACGTCCATAAAATCAGCCAATGAAAACCCTATGGATCACAATGGCCTGATTCGTAACTGATCATGGGTATAGTGTGGGACTGGGCAGCGTTTTGTTCCATTGTGGATGGGATCATCAGGAATCAAAGGCAACTCCACAGCAGCTAACGACAAGCCGTCATTCCAATCAAGATATAGACCATTTTCATCACCTTGGAAATTTTCTCACAAGCCTTTCTCAGTTGATCTCTACCCACCTCAGGCAACCACTGTTCTGATTTCTATCACTGTAACTTAATTCTGTTAACTTAACTTCATGAAAATGGAATCACATAGTATGTGCTCTTTTGCGACTGACTTCTTTTGCTAACATAATGCACTCATAATGTTGCATGCACCAGTAGTTTGTTCCTTTTGTTGCAGTATATTATACCATTTTACGACATACTACCATTTCATTTATCCTTTCACTTGTTGATAGATGTTCAAATTATTTCCAGTTTTTGGCTAATATGAATAAAGCTGCTGCTAACATTCTCGTATATGATCATTCTTTATGTGAATGTATGTTTTCATTTCTCTTGAGTGAATACTCAGAAGTGAAATTGCTTGTCATATGGTAAGAGTGTGTTTAACTTTATAAGAAGCTGCCAAACCTCTTTCCAAAAGGATTTGCACCATTTCACATCTCCACCCCAGCAATATATGAGGTTATGCACAGGTTTTTCCCTCTGTAGAGACTCTCTAGAGGAAAGGCTCCAGGAAACTTTCAGTGGCAGGAAACCCTGTGCAGACCTTTCCTTTCCAGTGATCAGCCTTCCCCAGATTATAAAAACACAAGAAAAATGATTCTGGCCCAAGAGGCTAGTCCAGAAGACTACTCTCTCTATCCTTTCAGTGGTGGTTCCCAGAGCTGCAAAGTCTAAGAAGCCTCCAGGCCTGAGCATATTTTCACAAACTTTCCATATACTGAAAGGAGCTCTGGTGGTGTAGTTAAGGTGTTTGACTGCTAACTGAAGGGCAGTAGTTTGAACCCATCAGCTGCTCCGTGGAAGAAAGTGAGGCAGTCTGCTTCTGTAAAGATTTACAGCCTTGAGAACCCAATGAGTGAGAATTGACTTGATGGCAGTGAGTTTGAGAGTGAGTTTCATGCACTGAAGAGCATTTGTTTCTTTAAACTAGTCATTGTTTTTCACTTGAGAAACCTTCCTCATTTTTTCCCATTCTTCCTTTATATCAGTTGTTGTGTGAATATATACAGCCGTTTGAATGTATCACCCACTTATCTCTTCCAAGAGCCTCTGCCACCAGCACAAATGGGTCAGCATTTTTTCTGGCTATTGTATGTCCTCCTTGGGCCACGCATGGGGCATTTTAGGGGTGGACTCTATCTATTTTTAGGAGCTCTGGTAGCATAGTGCCTAAGGCACTTGACTGCTAACCAGAAGGCTGGCGATTCAAACCCACCAGCCACTCCTCAGAAGGAAGGTTGGGCAGTCTACTTCTGTAGTGATATTGCCTCGGAAACCCAAGGAGGGGATGCTATGAGTTGGGGCCGATTCGACGGCACATAACAACAACAACAACAACAGTATCTATTTTTATGATTGTCTTATTTGTATGGCAAGTGAAGTTTTCCATTTAAGGTAACAATATGCAGTACAATTAGTTGCCATCATATTGATTCCAACTCATGGTGACCCTATGTACGTCAGAGTAGAACTGAACTCTGTAGGGTTTTCAATGGGTGATCTTTTGGGAACAGATTGCTAGGATTATCTTTCAAGGTATCTAACTTTAAAGACTATCTATTAAGTTTAAATAGTGAATTATTAGGTAAAAATTATTAAACAAATAAAATAGTACAGTGAGTCATGAGAATCTAGGTTTGATTTCATGTTGAGAAAACCTATTTTCTCATTACCTTTTATAGACACTCTGAGCAATGTGGTTTATCATCACAATCAAAAGAGATTTGCTGAAAACCCACTGTCACTCAGAATATAATGAGCCCCAAAGCAGACATGGGTCCCTTGTTGGAACTGAACATCACTGATACTGTTACTAAATATACTACTGTCAAAATCTTTGTATTATCTCCATGATGTGAGAAATATCCAAGCATCCAATTAATTCCCAGTTCAACGCTGCATGCTTTCTGATTAAACATTGAAACTGCTATTCAGAGGTCTCTGTGGGCTGGTCAGACTTCCCATTGTTGGTGGATTGAAGCATGAAGCTTGCTGCTGGCTCCTCTGCTGTGTCCCCATCAACCAAGTTCCCCGGACCCTGGTGCCTGAGCTTACAGAGTCCCGATGAGGCCTGCATCTTTTAACAGTATTTTTGTCTACTCTTTTCAGAGCCATCTGTGTTACAGAATAGTACTGTGTTCATCTTATTTTAAATGTTCCTGAGTGTTTTTTTTTTTTTAAGAGGAAGAAAGAAGTAATATTTAGTGAGTGTCTCCTAAGTTCAGCATACTTTAAATATACTTCCTCATTTTTAAAATTGTTTTGGAAAAATATGTATAACACAACATTTACCAATTCAATATTTTTCAACTGTACAATTTAGTGATATCATATTGTCACAACCATCACCCATAATGCTGCCACATTTCCTATCACCACAAACAATAACTCACTACTCCCAAACAATGGATGCCCCTCTCTTCCTCCTTTCCACCCCCAGTAACCACTAGTAAAATTGGTCTCTATACATTTGCCAATTCTTTTCATTTCATATAAGTGAGATCATATGCTATTTTTCTTTTATAATTGAATTATTTTACTCAGCATAATGCTTTCAAGGTTAATCTATGTTGTAGCATGTATCAAGACTTCATTTCTCTTCATGGCTGACTAGTACTCCATTGCATTATGTACAACTTTTTTTTAAAATTTTATTCTTTCTTTTTAACCACAAAGTCTTAAAATAAGTCAATGGAATCCTACAGAATACAACAATCTGATCTGCAACCCAATCGTAGGGTTGGTGCAGGGCTGGGTAGTATTTCCTTCTGTTATGCATGGGGTTGCCATGAGTGTAGGGTTAACTTGATGACAACTAACAATGACAATACAAAGATCCCCAAAGTGAGAGAAGGAAGGTTGAACAATCTACTTTAGTAGTAATACCACCTCGGAGACCCAAGGAGGGGTCACTATGAGTTGGGCTCGATTCAACGGCACATAACAACAACAACAACAAACAAAGTGGGATGTACTCACCCCAGGGGATGTACAAGATCCATTAGAGTGAGGGAAGAAAATAATATAACTTCATTTATTTTAATTTAATCCTTATTTTTTTTTTTTCTTGGGCATGTTTTATAATGTACAGAAGTCCATTACTACAGCAGCACACATGAATAAGGTGTGAATTAGTCACTATGCATATATTGGAGAGCCTGCTCATACATTTTTACTGATAAGGATGTGTGATTAACAATTTGGAGACCTCTGATTTCATAAGTATAGTAGATGCTATGGGGGCCTCCAATCATAACCTCTTATTCCTAGTATTTCCATGTATGTTGACTCAACTTCTGTCAGCATTCTCATCTCTCTATCTCTGGAGCCCAATCTGCCTGTGATTGTGGCAGTTTAGCATTCTAGGAAATCTCCCTCCCCAACCACCACCCCAACATGTTGTTAGTCCTCAACCAGTGACTTATGTGAGTTGTTATATTAATACTATAACTTACCCTCAGTGGCAGCTCCCTTGTTGTACCCCCTGTATTGACTTATTTTCTTGTCTCATTCTCCCATCCCCTTGCCATCACCTCCCAAATAAATTGCTGGCCTTTGAATTCATGTCTCAAGGTCGGCTTCTGAGGGAACCAGACTATGAACACAAAACTCTTTGAAATCACTCAGCCACAGTGATTAATGTTTGGAGGATAATGCATGGAAAAGGAGCATAACTTTGACTTTATGTCTGTCATTCTCAAAGCAAATTAACTAGATTCAAACTACTTGACAATTTCATTTCCTTACAAAGCTAATTCAGCTTTTGTTTCTTAATCAGTGATTTTATTGGAAGAGAGAAGAGTTTCATAAGGTTTTAGAGTTACAACAGACAAGTCTAATTTTCTTGGTTTACAAATGAGGATGTCATGCTCCCTAGAGATTTAGTACCTTTCTAGATGCCACACAACTGATTGAACCTGCATTGCAGCCCTCTGGACTCGTTTTCAACAAAACTCCTTTCCTATACAGGCAGTCCCATTCCCAAATGTGTCTCTAAGTCAAATTTGTAGGTAAGTCAGAATACGTGCATGTAGCTCTTATTTAGCCTTACTTTAGCACAAGAAAGGAGCTCTGGTAGCACAGTGCATAAGACATTTAACTGGTAACCAGAAGGTTGGAGGTTCAGACCCAACAGCCACTCCATGGAAGGAAGATTGGGCATTCTACTTCCATAAAGATTTATCCCCTCGGAAACCCAAAGGGGGTTGTTATGAGTTGGAGTCGACTCGACAGCTGTGAGTTGGGTTTTGGAATTTTTTAGTACAAGAAAAGTCTTGAAGTCCTTTCAATGATTTAAAAGCTGCATGTGCAGCAACTGAAGGTGATTGTAATGAAGAATTTATTGCAAGTAGGGATTGGTTCAACATTTCCAAACCAAAACCAAACCAAACTCACTATTACTGAGTCATTTCTAACTCATAATAACTCCTATAGGGTTTCCAAGGCAGTCAATCTTAATGGAAGCAGACTGCCTCATCTTTCTCCTGCAGAGTGGCTGATGGGTTTGAACCACCAAACTTCTGGTTAGCAGTTACATGCCTTAGGCACTTAGTGCTCCTTAACTGCACCACCAGAGCATTTCAAAGTCAGGGCAAATTTAAATAACATTCAGGGGCAAGTACTAGTTGTTCCTAAGTAGGACATTTGTAACCTGGGGACTTACTATATGTTGATACACAGATAGTTAAATCAGAAAATAATTATTTTTTAAAAAACATTTGAACTTTTTTTAAAGGTCTAAATAGTAACACTTTTAGATTTTCAGGCTGTATGATTTCTGTCACAAGTACTCAATTTGGGCATTGTCACATGAAAATACATAAATAAATGAGTGTGGCTGTGTTCCAACAAAATGTTTTTTACAAACACAGATGGCGGGTCTAAAGACCATAGTTTGCCTAGGTTAGATTGTGAACTTCCTGGGTAATGCAAAGAGTTAAGAGCTCTGTTACTAACAAAAAGGTTTGTAGTTCGGGTCCACCCAGGGGCACTGTGGAAGAAAGTTCTGGCGGCCTACTTCTGAAAATCCTATGAAATACAGTTCTACTCTGACACACATGGAATTGTATGTCAATTCTGTGTGACATAGAATTGACTCAATGACAAATTTTTTTTTTTTTTTTTTTGGTTTTGGTTTAGGTTAGATTAGGAGCCCAGCAGTGAAGTGATTAAAGCACTAAGTGGCTGCTAATTAGAAGGTCATGGTTGGAACCCACCAGCTGCTTCACAGAAGAAAGATATAGTAGTCTGCTTCCATAAAGATTTATAGATTTTGGAAACCCTTAGGGGCAGTTCTAGTCTGCCCTATAGGATTGTTATGAATTGGAATTGACTTGATGGCAGTGGGTTTGGGTTGATTTGGTAGTCACTTAAATACATGTATGTACCACATAATGTCCTTTCTTGCATTGACTGACCACTTATACATATATAGTGCCTGTAGCAGGGAGGAGCAGAACAGTTTGCTTGGATGGGTGGCAGGAGACGGCCTGTAGTCAGGTTCTTGGTGATGCTGCAACTGCAGCAGCTTGATCACTTTAAGGCTTTCAATCCCTTTAAGCCACAGGTTGTCACAGCTACCCTGGCTAATGCCCTGCCAGGCCATCCCTCACTCAGGTCAGTGCCTGAATGGAGGTGCTGGGCTGTGGCTTCTCTGCTCTGTCCCTTCTTCCCTTCAAGTCTTCTGATACAGACCAGGCTCCCCGAGGCTGCTCAGAAAGTTTGTCGTTTCCAGAGGTAGCAAATTGCAGATGCAAGTTTGCAAACTCTGAGGCTCTAGGCCTAACGGAGAGCCAGAGCAACTTGCAAGGGGGTTAATTTGATGTGTGTGTACTGAATAT
>NW_006922087.1:924883-926273 GCF_000298275.1 Orycteropus afer afer | reverse complement strand
CAATGTACATCTACTGATCAATTACTCTATTCCAGTCATTGTGCTACACTGAAGATAAAGGGGTGAACAAAAGAGAGAAAATGTCCTCTCTTGGAGCTGACATTCCGATCAGGCAGCACAGAATTAAAAAGATGACCACAAGTACATAATTATAGATTATTCTAAGAACTAGGATATGACCCTACAGGGTATATTTGAGATAGACTCAAGCTCTAAGTCTTAATTGGGGAAAAATCTTGCAGTTTCTTAATTGCAGAAAAATCTTGCAGATGCATAGTGAGCAAGTAGAAGATTGGAAGGGCCAGTTTAAAGCCAGAACCAAGTTGGCCTCACAAGACCTAGGAAGGAGAAGGGCTTTGAGTCTGGGTGCAAGGGGAGTTGTAGGATGGATGTAAACAGGGAAGTGACATGACCTCTTAGACTTTTTTTTATTCTTTTAATATTCATCTTTCTGGTTGTTTTGGGGAAGAATATATTGGAGAGAGTAAAAGTGGAAGAGAAAGCTGAGGCTTTTGTGAAGTCCATGAGGGGTGTGATATTGGGCATGTCCAGGATGCCAATGGCAGAAACAGAGAGAGGATGATGTGTTGCAGCAGGGAGCTAGGACTAGTAAAGCTGGCTGAGGTGAGAGTGGAAAAGGAAGGAGTCCAGGATGTTTGGGACTTTAGTCATTTTGTCCACAGACGTGTCATTTGTTGAGATATAGAAGATTGGAGGAGGTCGGGGGAATTAAGTCACAGTGACAGATGGTAAACTTCACATTTTGCTACTCACTGGCTGTGAAAGCTAGGGAAAATAACTACTCTCTCTTATTTTCAGTTTCCCATATGCAAGAGGCAGATAACAAAGTACCTACTTATTGATTTTAATAGGCAGATTAAATGTGCTAATGCATATAAAACACAAGGTTGGGCACATAGTAAATAGTCCGCAAATGCTGGGTACTATTGCTCTTGTTACTCAGGAGAAGTCAGCAGAGACAAAAGGGACCAAATAGCAGGACGAAGGCAGGGAGAAGAAGTGGGAGGTAAAACATGGTTTATACTCTATTAACCAACAATCAGCTCTCTTTGTGATTTAAAGACAAATAAGCAAAACAAAACAAAACAAAACAAAAAAAAAACAAAACAAAACCCACGAGCAAAACTGTCACGTATTATAGGATTCTTGTAAGTGCTTGTGAGTGATTGATTCAAATATGTAGAAACCTTGGCTATGGCCATACTCGCAGAGAAAATACTCTTTGCTGACTCTGACAAATGATTCAGTGCCTGTCTGGTTACTACTCCGCAGCCCACGGAGGGATTGGCTCCTTCCTGTTGAGCCTTCTGGAATGTTCTCTACCAATTAGAGAGAGTGTATGTGTATGCGTATGTGTGTGGGGTATGGC
>NW_006922087.1:920116-921023 GCF_000298275.1 Orycteropus afer afer | reverse complement strand
TTATCTTCTGTATCTCTGTCAATTGGTTTTTCTTTTCTTTGTTGAAGAGGGTCTGTGTTGCTTGTCTGCCTATTCCTCCATCTTACCAGAAGTCTATCATCTCACTCATGTTTTAAGGGTATGATACCCCAACTGATTCTTTGAAGATTATTTTGGTATTATCTCATTTTGATCAGACTGTTGTCAATTTTCATGGTGACCTCATGAGTTTCAGAGTAGAAAATTCTGTTGCACAGGTTTACAATTGTTGTAATATTAGGGAAGTAGATCATCTGGCCATTCATCCATGGTGCCACTACATGTATTTGAACACCAATTGTTTGGTTAGTAGTTGAGTGCAAACTTTTTGCCACCCATGGACATCCCTATCATGCTTTAAATCTTTCTACCTCTTTGATCACTTTTATGTCTCTCTCTGATTGCCTCTGCTGCCTCCCTCTTCCACTTCTAAAGGCACATGTGGTCACATTTGGCCCATTTGTTTAATCTACCTATTTAAAGACAAAGTTAATTCCATCTGTGAAGTTCTTTTTGCCTGGTAACCTACCACACTCACAGGTTGTAGGTATTTTTTTTTGCCTGGTCCTGCAGAGGGCTCCAAAGGGTTAATTACACCTCAGAGTTTTCCACCTGTGGAATGGTTTTCACACTCCCAAGGTCAGTCCTAGATTAAGGGCTTCTCAGAGAGGGTGTGAATTCCCACACATCAGGCCTCCATTCACATGGGACAAAGCAGGTTCTGGTGGCTCTCAGGTAATCCTTCAACAAGGGGCAGCATCTGCTAGTGGTTGGGGGCAAAAACAGACCAAAGCAAGGGTGGAAACCATATAACATGGTAGAAAGGATCCAGTCCAGGCACAATCAGCTCAAAATATTTCTTTGGTGGTTGCAAGAGGCAGAGTGTTGC
>NW_006922087.1:916803-919381 GCF_000298275.1 Orycteropus afer afer | reverse complement strand
GATAGCAGTGAGTTTGGTTTGTTTTCTTAGGGACATAAAAGACTTATACAAAGAAAACTACAAAACACTATCACAAGAAATCAGCAGAGACTTACATAAATGGAAAAAACATACCATTCTTATGGATAAGAAGACTTAACATTGTGAAAATGTCAGTACTACCCAAAGCAACCTATAGATACAATGCAATCCTGATCTAAATTCCAACATTTTTTAATGAAATGGAAAGGAAAGAGGTCCCAGATAAGTAAACCATTATTGAGGAAGAACAAAGTAAGACGTCTCATACTTCCCAATCTCAGAACTTACTACCAGCCAGGTGGTCAAAAGAGCCTGATTCTAGTACAATGACAGATACAGAGATGAACGGAACAGAACCCAGAAGTAAACCCATCCACTACGGACAACTGATCTTTGACAAAGGATTGAAGTCCATTAAATGAGGAAGAGATAGTCTCTTTAATAAATGGTGCTTGCAAAACTGGATATCCATCTGCAGAAAAATGAAACAGGATCTATACCTCACACCACAAACAAAAATTAACTCAAAATGGATCAAAGACCTAAATGTAAAACCTCAAACCATAACTTTCATGGAAAATAATGTAAGGACAAACCTGGGTGCCCTAATTAGTGATATAAATAGACTATCAAACATAACTAAAAATGTACAAACAGCAGATATAAATTAGATATATGGGACCTTGTAAAATTAAATACTTATTCTCACCAAAAGACTTAGCCAAAAGAGTAAAAAGAAAACCTACTGACTGGGAAATTTGTTTTGGCAATGACACATCTAATAAGGGCTTAATCTCTAAAATTTATAGAAAACTTTGGCAACTCAACAACGGAAAGACAAACAATACAACTAAAAAATGGGCAAAGGATATGAACAGACACTTCACCAAAGAATACACTCAGGTGACTAACAAATTCATGAAAAGATGCTTGCAATTATTAACCATTACAGAGATGCAGCTCAAAGCTATAATGAGATACCATCTCACCCTGGCAATAATGGCAATGATCAAAAAACAAAACAAAACAAAAAAAGCAAAACAGAATAACAAATGCTGAGGAGGCTGTGAGGAGATTGGAGCTCTTGTACACAGCTGGTGGGACTGCAAAATGGTACAACCACTATGGAAAACAGTATGGAGTGTCTTTAAAAAGTTAGAAATAGAAATACCATACAATTCAGCAACCTCACTTCTATGTATATATCCCAGAGAAATAAGAGCTGTGACATGGATAAACATATGCACATCCATGTCTATTTCAGTATTATTCACAACAGCAAAAAGATGGAAACAATCTAAGTGTCCATCAATGGATGAATGGATAAATAAGTTGTAGGCAAAAATATACAATGGAATACTATATAATAATAAAGAATAATGATGAATCTGCAAAACATCTCAGGGATAAAACATGGATAAATCTGGAGGATGTCATCCTGAGTGAAATAAATCAATCACAAAAGGATAAATATTGTATGTGACTAATACTATAGAAAGTAAAAAATAGGTTTACACACAGAAAGAAACATTCCTTGATGTTTACCAGGGATGGAGGGAAAATCACTAACTTAACAGTACACAAGTGTTAATTATGGTGAAGAGAAATGAAATACACAATATGGGAGAGGTCAGCACAACATGACCAAGGCAAAGGCATACGAGAATAAAGCACAACTACAGTAAATGCTATAAAATATAAAATCTTTCAACAACAGTAGTAACAAACAATATATTGTGAGTAGATACATAGGTAAATATGTATGCTAAAAAGGTGAGGGAAGTCATGGAGGAGTATACCCGCATACATACACAGGTATGGCTGTGGATATTTCTACATACAAACTTGTCAATGTTACATGTACACTCATATATGTAATAGAGCACATAGGGTGCACAGTTATAGAAAATATTTAGATGTTGGGACTGAACTACTGGACTTGAAGGCTAAGGACCATAGTCTCAAGGAAAGTTTAGGTCAATTGGAGGCCACCTTTCTACCAATGAATAGATAGGCCTATACAATAAAACCAGGAAGAATGTGCTTCTTAAAACAACCAACTACACGAGACCAAAAGGGTAACATTTGCCCCAAACCAAATATGAGAAGGCAGGAAAGGACAGGGAAGCCAGGTGAATGTAAATGAGGAAACCAAGGAGGAAAAGGGGCAAGTGCTGACACATTGTGGAGATTGCAACCAATGTCACGGAACAATATATGTAAGGATTATTGATTGGAAAATTAATTTTCTACTTAATCTTTCACCTAAAGCACAACAAAATGTTTTTTTAAAAAAAGAGAATATCTATGTGTCTGTCCAGCCACTCCTCGGAAGGAAGGTTGAACAATCTACTTCCGTAGTGATACTGCCTCGGAAACCCAAGGAGGGGTCACTATGAGTCGGGTCCAACTCAACGGTACATAACAACAACAACAACAACAACATGCCCATACATAGCAAGCATTCAATAAATGTTGTTGTTGTTGTTGTTATGTGCCATCGAGTTGGCCCCGACTCATAGCAACCCATCCTTGGGTTGCTGAGGCAGTATCATTA
>NW_006922087.1:880557-916353 GCF_000298275.1 Orycteropus afer afer | reverse complement strand
GAGACAATGATAAGAGGTGGCAGAGAAGCAGTGACAGAGAAGCAGCGGCAGAGAAACGGTGGCAGCAGAGCCAGGAGACCAGTGAGAGGTGGTGCAGTGGGCTTCTTGGCCCATGGGGCAAGGCAGCTACAGTGGATGTGCTGACCTACAGAGCGAGCACCTCTGGGCAGAGGTTGCTAGTGGAGTAGGGTGCCTCCAGGCACTTACTGGCAGCACTAAGAAGCTTTATATAACATTTGCCCAAACAGGGATGAGGGCAGACAGAGGGCTGAAGGCCAAGGGGCTAAAGGTTGAGAGAGGAGGCTTTTTGTAAGGGGGCTGAGAGGAGCCTGTCTTCAGGGGGCCAAGAAGAGCCTTATATGGCCAAGAGGAGCTAAAAGAGCTGTTCTGCACTGAAGAAGATAGACTTTGCCTACATGTTTCCCGATTCCAATCCTGAGTTTTAGCCTGTTGATGCTGATCCTGAATTGAACCTGTTACTTCCCTAAAAAACCCCATAACTGTGAGTATGGTCTGTGAGTTCTGATGTTGACCTTGATTCTCTTCCCTTCTCCTGAGGTTAAACAGCATCAGCCACCAGCACCAGTTTTACAGAACACTTGCAAATATCTGGATATGTGCCCTGCAGCACTGTAGGGTGAATTGGCAATATGGGGTTAGGTCCAAGTGGCCATTCCTCCAATATTGGAGATTTGAGTTCCAGGGCCAGCTCTATTCTAACCTGTTGTGTGACCTCTGGCAATTCATGCTCCCCCTGGGTGTCCATTTCCTTCTCTATATAATGAGGATAACTAGGGACTGGGCTACAACAATTCTACAATCCTGTGAGTTGTTATAGCTTTGACTTCAGCACAGCAAAGTCCATCTTTCTGTGTGTCCAGGAAGACATTCCTTCCCTATTTGTTTTGGAAGAGTCTAAAAGAGATTAAGCACTGGTAACACCCCTCAAATAGCCCTGGTGGCTTGGTGGTTCAACTGCTGACTGTAAGTTCAGTAGTTTGAATCCACCAGCTGCTGCATGGGAGAAAGATGTAGCAGTCTGCTTCTGTAAATATTTACAGCCTTGGAAACTCTATGAGCAGTTCTACTTTGTCCTATAGGATTGCTGTGGTAGTTAAGGTTGTGAGTCAACTTGGCTGGGCTGTGGCTTTGAGTGCTCTGCAGTTGGATGCAGTTATTACCCATAATGAGATTGGAATCAACTCCATGGTGGAATCTGTTGTGAGCAGCTAATTATTTGCCTTCCAGGTGTGGCCTGCTTCCAGTCTATATGAGGAATATTTGAGGACAGTCGCTAGCTTTTTGGCACACCTGGATCCTATATTTGACCAAATCTTTATCTCAGTGGCCTGCCATGTTGCCTGCTGATCTTGGAATTGTTCCTGGACTTGAACCAGTTATCTGCCATGTACCTGTTCATCTTGGGATTGTGCCATTTTACTTATCAATCTTAGGTTTTTTAGCCTCAGCAGTCTGCAGCTGCCTGAGTTGGAAAAACCCTCCAGCCCCAGTGGGCCTGGAACAACAGGCATAGATGAACCCCAAAGTCGAGGGGCCTTCATGAAGCCCCTAGAGCCTGCACTCTGAATTTGGACTTCTAGTCTCCAAAATTGTAAGAGAATAAATTCCTGTTTGTTAAGCCATACATTTGTGGTATTTCTGTTATAGCAGCACTAGAGAAACAATAGTTGTTATGAGTTGGAATCAACTCAATGTTGTTTTTTTTTTTAAACCCCTTCAGGGGGCAGTGGTTGTTCAGTGGTAGACTTCTCACTTTCCATGCAGGAGACCTGGGTTCAATTCAGACCAATGCATCTTAAGCACAGCCACTACCCATCTGTCATTGGAGGGTTGAGTGTTGCTATGGTGCTAACCAGGTTTCAGCAGAGCTTCCAAACTAAAACCAACTAGGAAGAAAGGTCTGGCAATCTACTTTTGAAAATCAGACAATGAAAACCCTATGGATCATAATGGTCTGAGCTCTAGTCAATTGTGGAGATGGCACAGGACTGAGCAGCAATTATGTTTCATTGTGCATGGGCTTGCCAGGTTGGAGGCCAATTGACAGCAGCATACAATATCAACAAACTCCCTCAAATCAACCCAAAGTGAAGGCAGATTCAGCTTGAGAAAGTGCATGATAGAGAAGTGGGGATGGTAAAAAAAGGGAGCTTGGTAAAATCACTGTGCTGGTTTCTGTGTTCCTGATATTTGAGTAGGGACAAGAAGTCCCAGGGAGTGGACTTTGTGCCACAGAGATCCAACTCAAAGCATGGTTGCTTACTGTGCTGTCTGAGTGGCTTTACATTCCTTGACTTACATGTGGAACAGTTATAGGCTCAATTAGGAAGCTGCTAGCTTCAGAACTGGGTTTATCTGTCCCCTCTGACCTTGTCATGTTGGACTAGTGGCTGAGAGGTCATGTCATACACTCTACCACTTACGAGATTGGTAGGTTCAGTTCTCATTCAAGGGAGAGAAAACACCATTTTCTGTATTTCTATTGCCATTATAAAAAGTTACTACAAACTTAGCAGCTAAAGGAATACCAATTTATTATCTTATATTTTGACAGGTCAGAAGTCTGACATGGTTCTCACTGGCTAAAATTAAGGTGTTAGCAAGGTTATATTTTTCCTTGAAAGTTATAGGGGAGAATCTATTTCTTGGCTACTTCAAGTTGTTGGCACAATTCAGTTTCTTGAAGTTATAGGAGTGAGGTCCTTATTTCCTTGCTAGCTATCAACTAAAGATCTTTCTCACCTTTTAGAAGCTGCCAGCATGCCTTGACTTGTGGCCCCCTTCCTCGTTGTTCAAAGTCAGCAATGGTGGGTTGAATCCCTTTAATGATTTAATCTCTTCTGCTTCTTTTACCATTACATCTCTCTCTGATCAACTATTCTGCCTTCCTTGACCATTTTTTTTTTAATTTAATTAATTTTGTTGTTGTTTAGATCATATACAGAAAACATACACCAATTCAATAGTTTCTACATATACACTTAAATGACAGTCCTCAAGTTGTGTAATATTCTCACCTTTTTGTGAGTTGTTCCTCCATAATTAACATAAACTCACTACTTCCTAAGGTTCCTCTCTAATCTTCCAAGTTACTGTTGTTAATTTAATCCCCTCTAAATAGATTTTAAAAAAGCATACTGCTTAAGGCAGACCTTGTTTACTACTTAAGCTAAATAAACTACTGTTCAATTTTAAGAAGACTTCAGGGGATATTTTTGATTTAAGGTTTAAAGACTATCTCATGGCAATAGTTTCAAGGGCTCATCAGCCTGCATGGCTCCAGAAAGTCTAGAGTCCATGAAAATTTATATTCTGTTCTTACATTGGAAGAAGGAAGAGGCCGTCCACTTCTGAAAAGAATTGGCCAGGGAAAACCTTATGAATAGCAAAGAAACACTGTTTGGTAATTACTGCGCAACTTTAGGAATAGTCCGTTCTTACATTTCCCCTCTTTGATTACGATTCTTCTATGGAATCTTTGATTAAAATGTTCACTAATGGGAGCTGGGCACCATCCAGTTCTTCTGGTTTCATGGCAAAGGAGGCAGTTGTTCATGGAGGCAATTAGCCACACATTCCATATCCTCCTCATATTCCTATCTTTCTTCCTCTGTGGTTCTAGGTGAATAGAGACCAATTATTGTGCATTGGATGACCACTTGCAAACTTTTAAGACTCAAGTACTATGCAACAAACTAGAAGGTAGAACAGAAGCACTAAATATGCTATTAGGCCAATTAACTGGAATGTACCCTGAAACCATGACCCTAAACCTCCAAACCAAGGAGCCAATTCTCATGAGGATTTTGATTTTATGTAAGCAACCTCAGTAATTACTCTTTTTTTTTCTTTTTCTGTCATTGTAAATATATCAATCTCACAACTTTTGCCAATTCAACCTTTTACAGATGTACACTTATTGACAGCAATTACAATAATTAGCTGTGTAACCCTACCCTTAATCAATGTGATTTTTCTGTCACTGTTAACCCCCTTTTCCCCCTCCCTCTTGTCCCTGGTAAACACTAATAAACTTTAGTCCTGATACATTTGCTTTTTCTTGTCTTTTTATGTAAGTGAGCTCATAAAATATTTGTCTTTTTGTGATTGGCTTATTTCTCTCAGCATAATGTCTTAAGCTCCATTTATATTGTAACACGTATCAGAACTTTGCTTCTTCTACTGGTTGAGTAACATTTCATTGTATGTATATACCACATTTTGTCTATCCATTCATCTGTTGATGGACATTTAAGTTGTTTCCACCTTTTGGCTATTGTGAATAGTGCTTCAGTGAACACTGGTGTACAAGTTTCTTTTTGAGTCTCTACTTTCAAGTCTTTTGGGAGTGGAATTGCTGAATCATATTGTAGTTCTAGTTTTAATTTTTTTTGAGGAATCAGCACACTGTTTTCCACAATGGCTGTACCATTTTGCATCCCCACTAGCAGTGGATAAGGGTTCCAATTTCCCCACATCCTTGCCAACATTTGTTATTTTCTTTTTTTTTAAATCTTAACCATTGTAATAAGTGTGAAATGGTATCTCACTGTGGTCTTGATTTGCATCTCTTTGATGGCTAATGAAGGTGCTCTGGTGACATATTGGGTAAGGCATTTGACTGATAACCAGAAGGTTGGCAGTTCAAACCCACCAGCTTCTCTGTGGAAGAAAGATGAGGCAATCTACTTCCATAAAGATTTACAGCCTTGAAAACCAATGAGGGTCACTATGAATTGGAATCTACTTGATGACAGTGGGTTTGGTTTTGGTTTGGTTGGATGGCTAATGACAGTGAGCATCTTTTCATGTGTTTGGTGGCCACTGGAATGTTTTGATGGAATGTCTATTCAAATCCTTTTCTCATTTTATGATTGGGTTGTTTGTCTTTTTGTTGTTAAATTGTTGAAATTTTTCTACTTTTTGGTTATTAGATTCTTGCTAGATTTGGTTTCCAAGGATATTCTCCCAGTTGGTAATTTGCCTTTTCACTTTTTTGGAAGGTATTTTGATGATGAAAATTTTTCATTTTTATAAGGTCCCATTTTTTTATTCTGTGTTTTCCTTTTTGTGCTTTTGTTATTATATTAGATAAACCATTGTTGAAACTTAGGTCTGAAAACATTGCCCCTGCTTGTTCTAAGAATTTATGGTTTTAGTTTGCACATTTAAGTCCATGCTTCGTTCTGAATTTGCTTTTGTATGTGGTGTGAGGAGGTATGGATCCTGTTTCATTTTTCTGAATGTGAAAAATTTTCTTTTCCATTCAATAATCTTCTTATTTCAAATTAACCTTAAGTCCATCTACAAAGTTCCTTTTGCTGTGAAACTTTAGACATTCACAGGTTGTAGGGTATGGTCATCTTTGGGGGCCATTATTTTGTCAACCACATGGCCATTCTGCCATCATGTCTTTCATTCTATACTCAGTTTAGATGGAGTTCTTTTCTTCAGTCTTTGAGGTCACATCTTTTTCTTGATTTCATTCATTCACTTGATGACAAATAGATGTTTGTCCATATGTTATGTTCAAAGTCATTTGCTAGGCATTGAGTATATGGAGAATCATAAGGCATGGCCTTGTCCTCGTTCAAGAGAACCACAGGGATGCAATGTCTGTGTAGTGGTTGCCATTGGTGTCCACCCAAATCACTTTTATAGGACACTTCAGAAAACTCAGGTCTGTGAGTATTGTTGTAAGTTCATAGCTGTCTCCTTCTCTGGAAGATTGCCCAGAGACAATTGAAGTCCCCAAGCCCTTGGAGTTACACATGATACGCCCACTTCTCCAGAGCCTATTGAAGCTAATGAATGACTAATACAGGGGTGAAAAATGCCAGTTCTATTCTTCTGGGAGGGACCCATTCTGTGATATGATTCTCCCCATGGGATAGGGTTGAGGCTTGACTCCAGGTGAGAATAAGACTTTGCTTAGTTCCTTAGTCCCTATCCTGTCCTGCTTACTTATCTCCCCTTTTTGGGGGGCTTTTCTCCAATAAAGTACTTTCTCAAGAATCCCTATCTCAGGCTCTGCTTCCTGGGAATCCAGTCTAGATAGTTAGTAATATTAATAACCACAAAAAATCTCTTTTACTAAATTTCTCCATTTATCTCTCATAGGCCATGAAGATCTGGTCCTTAATTGGAGATTATATAAATATTATATATACACACTGTATTTTCACATATAACATACCTAGCATGTATAGTCAACTAACACGAGAAGGGGTAGTATGGTTTGCAGCAACAAAAAATATGTATAAGCTTCTGTATGGAAAATGAATTTGCTCTGTAAACTTTCATATAACGTGCACATTATTTGTGTCAAAATAGAATATAATTATTGTTCTGATATATATGTAGTCCCTGGGTGGTACAAATGGTTAATTTGCTCAGTTGCTAGCCAAAAGGAAAAATGTTTGAGACTCTAAAGAGAAGAATGATTTTCAATTGAAATGAAAGTTGTAGTCTTCATGACTCATTAACCCAACTGCAGAAGTATATCATGTATTAGAAAACTCCATGGCTGGTCCTCTTTAATTGAAGCCTTGGAATTTTGTTCTTCTTAGCCGTTATTGTTACTTCAGAGAGCTAAGAGAAATGGATCAGACCTTTGGTCTATATCAGGTCCATAGTTGGCATGGCAATGACACATAGGGTGGGCTCTAGTAGACATACCCACTTGGGTTCCATTACTTGGTAATGATGTAGGTAGGCACTGTAGATGGCCACACACTGGCTTGTGGCTGAACCCAGAACTCTCCTCCTGCACTAGGCAATGAAATCTGGGCAGACCCTCATCAGACATCCCAAACTGTGGCTTTAAGTAAATATAGTTGGGAAATAGGGACCCAAAGAGAGGAAGAAAGTAAAAATGAACACCACCTTAGTTGTTGTTGTTATTGTTACGTGCCATTGAGTCCGACCGGACTCATAGCAACCCCTCTTTGGGTTTCCGAGGCAGTATCATTATGGATGTAGATTGCCCCATCTTCCTTTCAAGGAGTGGCTGGTGGATTTGAACCACCAGCCTTCTGGTTAGTAGTCAAGTGCCTTAGCCACTATGCTACCAGAGCTCCCACCACCTTAGTTAGTGCAGCATATTAATATAATTAATATCACATGCAAGTAAAATTTTGATGAACATAATTCAAAAACAGTTGTAGCAGTACATTGGCAGGGAACTTCCAGAAATTCAAGCTAGATTCAGAAGAGGATATAGAATGAAGGATATTATTGCTGATGTCAGATGGATCTTGGTTGAAAGCAAAGAACACCAGAAAGATGTTTACCAAGAAGCAGTTGTTTAAACAGAACAAGGGGACACTACATGGTTTAAAATCAGAAAAAATATATGTTGGAATTGTATCATTTCACCGTACTTAAGTAATCTTTATGTTGAGCAAGTAACCCAAGAAGCTGAAATATATGAAGAAGAATGAGACATCAGAATTGGAAGAAGACTGTTTAACAAGCTGTGATATATAGATGACACAATCTTGCTTACTGAAAATGAAGAAGACTCGAAGTACTAAATACTGATGAAGATCAAAGACTACAGCCTTGAATGTGGATTATACATGAACATGGAGAAAATAAAAACCCTTACAACTGGACCAATAAGCAGTATTATAAATGGAGAAAAGATTGAAATTGTCAAGGATTTCATTTTACCTAGACCAACAGTCAACACCCATGGAAGCAGTAGCCAAGAAATCAAACCACGTATTACATTGGCAAATCTGCTGCAAAAGACTTCTTGAAAGTGTTTAAAAGGAAAGATTTCACTTTGAGGATGAAAGTGTGCCTGACCCATGCCTCATATGCATGCAAAATTTATAAAATGAATAAGGAAAACTGATGAAGAATTGATGCCTTTGAACTATGGTGTTGGCAAAGAATGTTGAATATACCATAGATTGCCAGAAGAACAAGGAAATCTGTCTTGGAAGAAGTACAACAAGAATATTCCTTGGAAGTGAGGATGGCAAGACTTCATCTCATGTACTTTGGACATGTTACCAGGAGGAACCAGTCCCTGGGGAAAGACATCATGCTTGGTAAAGTAGAGGGTCAGTGAAAAAGCAGTGATCCTCAAGGACATATATTGATACAGTGGCTGCAACAGTAGCCTCAAACACAGCAATAATTGTGAGGATGGAGCAGAATTAGGTAGTGTTATGTTGTATTGTACATAGGGTTGATATGGATTGGAACTAACTCAATGGTACCTAACATCAACAACAGATGCTGCATGTTTCATCATACCTACAGCAAGGCAGCACAAAAAAACAAAACCCAAACTCACTGCAGTCGAGTTGGATCTGATTCATAGTGAACTCTCCTTGGTTTTCCGAGGTGGCATCACTACAGAAGTAGTTTGCTTAATATTCCTTCTGAGAAGTGGCTGTTGGGTTTGAACCACCAGCCTTCTGGTTGGCAGTCAGATGCCTTAGGCACTACACCATCAGAGCTCCCCAAGGTAGTACTGGAAAATTAATTATTATTATTATTACTTTTTGTTTAAGGTCCATTTACTTTGAGCAAGGTTCATCCACCTAAGGCTTTTTGGGACTTTGAAATAGGAACATAAAGAGGAAATCTAGTGAAAGATTTCACATCTTGGAAATTCAAGGAGTATATACTAATGCAGCAGCTCTGGTGGCATAGTGCCTAAGGCATCTGACTGCTAACCAGAAGGCTGGTGGTTCAAACCCACCAGCCACTCCTTGGAAGGAAGACTGGGCAATCTATTTCCATAGTGATACCACCTCAGAAACCCAAAAAGGGGTTGTTATGGGTCGGGTCAGACTCCATGGAAGTGAGTTTGTTTTTTGTGGTTTACATACTAATGCTAGAAGAGGAGAATAGAAAAGAAACAAAAGTAGTAGGGAAAAGCTATCTTTCAAATATTCTTTTATTTGCATAAATAACTTTCTTGTTGCATGTCTTGTAATATAAATATTTCTATACTTTTCTCTGAGTGTGTATGCTTGATGATAAAGCATAAAATCCTAATAGTCTCATTACCATCCATCCATCCACAGTTAAGTTATTTATTTATAGAAGAAGTCTGTACTAATGATTTCCTTGGGAATGAAGTCTCCAGTTGATTCTTCCATGAATAAAAGAATTGGAAGATATTATCTTGGCTGTTAAATTACTTAAATTCAGTCAAAGTATCAAAGACCTGTAGGAAATTTTGGAAAAAGGAATGATTTTTGTGGGTTATATTTAGCCTAGGCTTCTTGAAGAAAAACCTAATCATAATCTATCACCCAGTTTTTCAGCATATATCAAGCTTCTCAATGAATTCATGTGCTGTATTGATCCAGGAAAACAAATCTATTCCCCATTTGGTACTCTGCTGCTCATTCTTCAAATGAGTTTAAATCTTTCCTTCTCTAACTTGTAGGGAAAACTTGGTTGTTCTTACTGCTGTATTCCCACAGTAGGCACTGTTTTTATATCTAGGACAGCCCTGAACACATTATGATGTATTTACATATTTACACATGTGCCCCCCTACTGAACTCTGAGGAAAGGGACTGGATTTTTTTTTTACATTTTATAATCCAGGTGCCCAGTACAGCATCTGGCACATAGTAGGAACACAATACTGGTTTCACAAATGTTACCTAGATTCAATGAAACAAAAGCCAGTCAACAGAGCAATTTGGAAAAGTCAGTTAACCCAACTATTGTCTTTGCTTTCAGTTCTAGCCATAGTCTATGTCCAAACAAGTAATTTCATTTCAATTAAATAAGATTTTCTTTAATTTTTTTCCATTTTTATACCAAAGTATGTTTCTATGAAAATGGGAAAAGTTTGCTGCTACATAGTTGTGTTCAGATGAAACCCATTTTTTGACAGTCTGTCAAAATGATCTTTTAAAAAAGTTTATATCCCTGACCTTTTGGTGCTAAAGAGCTAATGACTACCTGGCCAATATTAATGAGTAAAAAGAAGAAAGCCAGCCCTTCCTTTCAATAAGACACAAAGGTTATTTTAACTTCCAGTTCACATGCAATATTAATGTATTTATTTAAATATTAATAGGTCTAAGAGCCTGGAACAATCAATACTCCACAACCTCTGAGTCACTCAGGGCTGGGGACTGCGTACATCTCTAGACGTCACTCTTTCATTGTGGCAGCCACATGCTACCAGAAGCCCTGGTGTGCACTAGCTGCCAAGCTCAAAGACCTTTCCCCAGGCACAGTCCTGGCAACCCTTCAGAGCACTCCAAAGGCCCCTCTTTACAGACAATCACCTGTTAGAGGGAAAGAATGGAAAAGGGCAGGTCCACAGAGGTGGCTTTTTTTCCATTCACAAGAACTTCTTTTGGTGAAATGAAAAGCTTAGGGCAAAAATAATATTCCAAATTTTGAACCAAACCAAGAAACATAATTTATTTTTTCCCATCTTCAAACTTAATTGTATTTCCATCAATCTGTGGGGTTCTAGACTATAAACAAAATAGCAGTTGGTTAGCTGCATGTAGATATCCACACGAAGAACCACTATCTCTAGGTCTTCAGCTATGGGATCTTGGTTCTATTCTCATTGGTAATGAAGTGCACTATGCAGTGGAGTGGTGCCTTCTTTCTACACAGTAGTCTGAGTTGGGGACTAGAGGGTTCTGCATGTCAGAGTTTCCCATCATTATCAATACAGGGTCTTCCTATGATTTATCTCCTGGTTTCATTTGCAATAGTATTGATGGACTAATATTCAATGTGATTTAACCAATATTTATTAAATTCCTGCTTAATATGTTGCTAAGTGTTAAGAGAAGTGCATGGATGGTCTATCTACTTCTGAACAATCAGCCATTGAAAACCCAAGGCATACATTTTTACTCTGACACACATGGAGTCACCATGAGTTGGTGTCAACTGGATGGCAACTAGTAAAAATAATTAAGAGAAACACAAAACACAAAGTCTGCACTTTCACACAAAGAGTAAAATCTGGTTGTAATGCAATCATACATATTGGTGACGATCAGTGCTGAGTGAATGATTGAATGAATGAGTGAGTGAAATGCCAAAATGGACAGCCAGGCTAATCATCAGAATCCTGGAGTATTTTTTTAAAAATACAGATTATAAAGTCTACCCCTAAAAATAAGGAACTCTGCTGGTGTAGTGGTTAAGGCATTTGGTTGCTAAACAAAAGGTCAGTGGTTCAAAACTACCAGCTGCTCCATGGAAGAAAGATTAGACAGTCTGCTTCCATAAAGATTTATAGCCATGGAAACCAAAGGGGGGGTCACCACAAATTGGAATTGACTCGGTAGCAGTGAGTGAGTGATCTCTAAAAATAGCCATAATTTTTCACTAGCATAAATAATAAGCATCTATATAGCTTATGAGTCTGGGGATCAGCTGAGAGTAGGTGATCTAGGTTGGGATCACTGAGCAGCTCTGCTGATCTTGCCTGGAAATGCTGCTTCTTCAGGTTGACTGGGGTTTGGCTGATATTGGTGGGACTCAGCTGGGTGACTGTTTCTCACTATAGTTTTGTAGGTCAACTTGAGTGGCTCTGCTTCAGACTGTGACAGCTAGGGTGGCTCTCCTCCATGTGCCTCTCATCCTCCACCTGGAACCAGCAGGCCAGCCTGTTCTTCTTCTGATGATGGCAGAGACATGGGAGGGTATAGAAAATGGACATATCAACACTTCAGTATTATTCCATTGCCCTACACAAGTCATAAGGCCAGACCCAAAGTTAAGGAGTGGGAAGTATACTTCATCCCTTTAGTTGAGGTCCTCCAAAGACATATGACAAGCTGTAAATCTCGGGATGGACAAGATGTTGGCATCAATTCCTGGAAAACTGGAACTTGAGAGGAGCCCATGAACCTGGGCTGATTCTCAACACAGGAGTTTGGAGCTGCTTAGAAGGGGACTCATGGCTTCTATGCTAGAAGATGAAGTTGTCATGCAAAAAGTAGCCTTTCCCAACCATCAGATCTCTGAAGTCCCTTTCTGTGATTGCTTAGAAGCCAAGAGATATAATTTCCTTGGGTCTGGAGAAAACCTCATTTGTAGAAGCTAGTTGCTACCTTACACTCACTTCACCCACTTTGGGGCTGGCCTTCTTTTATGAATATTCATGAATATCCTTTTAATTGGAAGATTTGTGATAGAGAAGATGATGCAGAACAGAAATTCTGCTTTTACTGGGGCCGTTCTCTTCCTTATATCCCTAAAAATCATCAATGAGTCTTCTCTTTCCTTTTATCTTCTGTTTGCTTGAATGCTACTTTCCAAACACTTTGCTCAGCCTTTTGGTCTTAACTCTTCCAACCTCACCATCTTACACTGAGCCAGGGGTATCATACCCATTTTTCTATTTTTATAACTCTGATTTCATAGGGGAGGACACAGCACTCACACTGGTTTCTGGAGACATGACCCTATTTCTTCTCCATCAGGATGATATGCAATTGTACAGAGTTGCAATCTCAACTCTTTTGAGAAGGAAATGAAGGTTTATTGAGCATTTATTACATGCTAAGCACTACGCATGTTATCTCAATGATCCCTCACAACAAAGCTGAATGATAAGACATTCATTTTTCCCATTTCACAAATGAGACAACTAAGTCCAAAGAGTTTGAACACTTTAGTCCAAGGTTGCACATCTATGAGTTAGGGAACCAGGAGTCACATTCAAATCTGACTCAGTTTCAACTCTTATCATACTGTCAGTACCCTGCCCGTTTGTCCTTGATTCTTATGATTTCTGTTCATGATGGCTGATTTGTGTCACCACCTGAAACACTGCCTGAAGACTGTCTATGTCTGCTGGGTCCTATTCTATTCCTGTGTAAAGTGGAACAGAGGAGCCAGGATTTAACCACCCCCTAGCTCCCACAACATCATACTTCATTCTGCTCCTGGAGAGCAGCTCACAAGCAGTGATTGACAGGAGCTAGTGTATAACTCTGAGGCAGGCTATGTCTACACAGCCTCCCAGAGTTCCCCAATGAGATAAGCTCCCATTCCACACAATGGTAATCTGTTTGATAACAAACCCTTTCCTGGCTGTTTGTCCTTTCTAGTATCATTGCTGTTCTCCTTTGCTTGAGTTTCCTGGGATGTTCTCTCAATAAGCTAAACTAAACAAACCAAACAGTTGCTGTGGAGTTGACCCTGACTCATGAGTAGGACTACACCTCATAGGATTTTCCATTGCTGATTTTTTGGAAGTAGATTGCCAGTACTTTCTTCTGAGGCACCTCTGGGGAGCCTTGAATCTCCAAACTTTCATTTAGCAGCCAGGCACACTAATCATTTACCCAGAGATTCCTCCACACAAACTAGCCTTGTTTCGGGTCTTCTACTGAGAAAACCTGAACTCTCAGGTTTGAGATGCTCCTTGGATTTTTTTTCAGCCACTAGCATTTCTTCACCATTGTAGTTTCAGCAGAGCAGACTTATGAAGCAAAGCAGGAGGCAGCCATGCTCTGAAAGCTGCCACTTACATCATGCTTTACATGCTCTTGAAGAAGTCCTCTTTTTTGCACTGATCACACATCACTCCCAGGCAGAGGGCCACGCTTCACCCACTGTACACACCAGCCTGTGACAGTCATTAGACTGGGAACCACATAGTCAAGAGAAACCCCCTCCTCCACTTGCACCCACAGTCTGCCTACCCTTCTGCTGGAAGTCAAGTTTCACACTTGTAGTCCTTACTGACCTGTGTTCTCCTCAGGAAATTGCCCATATTCTATTTCTCTATCTCTGTGGCTTGTACATATCAAGGCTAAATAAAGAATGATTGTGTTAAATTAAAGCAATTATTTAGGTCATGCACATAGAGAAGATGGAATAAAGGGGGCTCTGGTTTTAACTCATGGTGAAGTGGTTAAAGCATTTGACTGGTAACCAAAAGATAGGTGGTTTGAACCCACCAGCTGGTTCATGAGAGAAAGATGAGGCAGTCTGCTTCTGCAAAGGTATACAGACTTGGAAACCCTATGAGACACTTCTACTCTGTTCTGTAGGGTTGCTATGAGTCAGAATTGACTTGATGGCAATAGTTTTGGTTTAAAAGAGTTTTTGGCCAGGGGTGGATAACCCAATAAGCAAGGTCAGCACGAGCTTACTTGTGTTTACTTCCTAATCTGTGGTGAACAGTTTCACATGCTTTTCAGTGGTGAAATCCACGTGAAATTGTTCACTACAGATTAGTAAATAAGCACAAGTAAGCCTGTGCTTTTTGCTTGCTGAGTACTCCATCTCTACAAGGATTGGAAATTTGAAAAGAGGCTTTGATTTTGTAGGAAGGTGCTGGGAGATCGAGAGAGAAAGATATGACAGCCATACTTACAAACAGACTCTTTGATGTGGTTAAAAAAAAAAAGTGAAATTGTTCACTACAGATTGGTAAGTAAGCACAAGTAAGCCAGTGTTTACCTTGAGTTTTTGGGTAATCAGACATTGTTCTTGGCCAATATCCATTTCATGTTATTATTACTTAGGATGTTAAAAGGAGAATTTTAATGCTTTGGAATAGTGAGCATTAACCACTGGGATTGGATCCCTCAGATTAAATTTAATGTCTGTAGAATAATAGAGTAATGAGAAAATTGGCTATTATTATCAGTGAAGATTTGTTGAATTAAATTAACACTAATGACTTACATTCATCTATTGATTTTCAGTTTTTAATATATCTTAACTCTCAGTTAAAACACTAAGAAATAACATTAGACACATAGCATATTCCTTCTTTTAGTATATGGAATAACAAAGCCTTGAAAATAATTCCACTTTTGAAAACATTTTGTGTGACATGATTATGAAGAAATTTTTGTCATATTTGTCTGAAAAACCTCTGGAAGAGTTTCCACTTCTTACTGAAAATAATCAAGAAGGAGTCTTCCCAACATCGCTATTGCTGTTATGTGCCCTGGAGTCAGACCCGACTCATAACGACCCCTCCTTGGGTTTCTGAGGTGGTATCACTATGGAAGTAGTACTTCCCAACATAGCATATCTAATTATATTAACCTTTAATGAATTTTGAAGTCATCCTGTCTGTAGCAGATGTTTCGGCACCCTGCCCATATCCCTTTGGCCAGACACCCTCAGGACCCCTGGGGAGCTCCAACTGCTAATATCTGTATCTCTTTGCTTAGGGCTGTGGGAAGCTGGTCTGCCCCCTCCTACCCAAAAGCAGATAGGAAGTTCTGGGATAATAACACTCTTGGGACCAACCCTCAACGGATGTTTCATGGGAGTTGGTGTATAGATACCCCAGCTCCTACTGCTTCTTTAGGGCGAGGAACTCTGACAATCATTCAACTGTACTCCTAGTGATCCCTAGAGGGATTGAGCTCAGGTTGCACCTGGCATTATTTGTTTGGTAAAATAGTTTATTGGTTGCCTTCCCGTCTCATTACACTCTCCTCTCCTTGTATTCAAACTCTTATCTCAGGGCCTGCTTCTGGGGGAACACAAACAAAGACTTCCCAAAGCACATTTCATTAGTAGGGCACTGGGCTACCTGATAATGTCCAAACTATTAAGTCACTTAACAAGGTTTGAAGCTGCCTGTTAATCCTTTGCTAAAATAATTTCTAAGCCTATCACTACCCACTGATTTCATTGCTCTCCTGGACAGATCTGTTTTATTTGCCCTCCTTATTCTGCTAATTATGGTATAAAACTTATAATTTAGAATAAAGAAGATAAATGTGATTAGTAACTTCAAAGATATCCCTCTCAGCTCTATACAGGCTGAGAGAGGCACTGGGACTGGCAGAAACCAGTTGGTTCAAGTTCTCTGCTGAAGACTTAAGAATGAAATATTTGGACATTCAGTTTTCTTACCTATAACAACAATGTGGAAACTTTTCATAGTCATCTCTTTGTGTGTGTGTTCATAAATTTCTCTTTAAGGCTCTAAGTGGCTGATAAATGATGAAAACTCAGATCTTGCTCTAGATGGGAGTTATCAAGATGTGTAGTTTTGAGCAGAACTGAACACATTAGATGCTATCTAATTTAAGTTTAGCCTAGATATTGTCATCTCTTCTACAACTTCTCTGAGAAATCACTATCAAGCCTCTTCTTAACCTTTTCCAGATATGGAGAGCTCATTACCTCTTGGTGTTGTTGTTGTTATGTGTCATTGAGTTGGACCCGACTCTATTGGGAAAGCTAATTCCATTTATTTATTTTCCTTAACCATCAGACAGTTCTTCCTTTAACTAAACCAAAATCTTTCTTCCACTGTGGCAATTTTCTCGGGAAAACTCACCAAACAAGTTGATTGCCTTATTCCACATGGAGGCTTTGAAAACATATTGAATGTCCCTCTTAAGTTTCTTTTTTCTGAGATAAATAATTCTAGTTTTTTCAGATTTCTTTAGCAGGCTATGGTTTGGAGTCCTTCTACCCTGTCACTTTCTTGTCTGTCACTCTCCCTTTTAGAAATAGAATCTGTTGGGAACAGCTTAATTGCCTAGCAATTGGGGATTGAGATATTTAGATAATCATGGCATAGTCACGTGAGGCCATGCTATACAGTCCTCAACATCATGTTTTGATTTGATTACAGCCTAGAAATCAAACAGAAGACATGCTCATGAAATAATATTAAGTAGAAGATGGAAATAATGAGAGCCCAATTTCATAAAAAAACTTATACACATACACATAGAAATAAAATTCCAGAAAACTATCAAAGTATTAGGCTATTATGGCCAGTTTTGAATCTGTTTTATGCTTTTCCAAATTTTGTACAAAGAATGTGTATTTATTTTTTAATATGGAAAATATATGTATGTATATATTTTCTTCAGAGAAACAAGAGAAAAACTCATAGAATGCTTCAGGGATATTCTGAAAGTTGCAGATTTGAGAGGGCTGGCATCTCTCAATTTAATGCTCCACTTTTATTGATCTTATCCATATTTAGACCAGGCTTTTGGACAGGTGAATGACACTGTTGACTATATTGACCTGAAGATATTTTTCACATACAAATTACTGTATCTTTTAAATCTGGTTACTGGTATTGGGAGCAGCAGAAATGCCCAGGCTAGGAGGGCAGGAGAAGGGAAAGACAACTAGGTCACCCATATGACAGTGGCCTTCCTGGAAGCTCAGATACTTCTCAGGTAGTTCAGGAGGGAGACTCCCCACTGTCAGCTTTACAAGATAGTTATCCCACCTTGAAGACTCCTAAGTGACAAGATGGATCAATCCTGGTTTACTACAGCAAACTGATCCTATTTGGCTGTTCTTAATGAAGATAGATAGAGCTCTGGGGGCACAATGGTTAAGTACTCAGTTGCTAACAGAAAGGTTGGTGGTTCTAACCTGCCCACTTGCACCACGAGAGAAAGACCTGATGATCTGCTCCCATAAAGATTACAGCCTAGAAATTCTTCTCTGTTACATAGGCAGCTATCATTAGGCTCCATAGTACCCAACAACAACGAGCATGGAGAGAGCTTGTGGACAACCAAAACCTAGCCAAGGAAACAAGCACCTTGGATCCCCAAGACAAGAGGACAGATATTTCCTGGACTGCAGGGTACAACCTTCTAGGGCCAAACCTGCTGCCTTGCCTCTACTATCCCAGCCACTTCTTTGTTAGGAAAGGCCACTAGCATATGAGAACACAGGAACAGAAGTACTTAATATCTTTGTGGAAAGGATGTGAAGGTGACATTTTTATTTTTTTTTTACTTCCTCTAACTTGACAAGGGGGAAGAAGAATTAGCATCAACAGCTCAAGGTTGATTCCTATGAAGTGGAAGTCAGATGCACCATCACCTCCAACCTTCTTGCCAATTCTAACTAACATTAACTGTCCACTCCACGGCACTCTCTACTTTTCTGCTGTGTTCAATAATTCATTGCAATGATCACTTGGACCTTACAGAAAACACTCGTGATTATGGGGCTTATTAGGGAAGTAACAAGTTACAGTTCAGGTTCAGGAACACTTAGGATACAATTCTTCAATCAGAACAGCTTCCCCTCAGCCATGCCCATAGGCATGCCTCTCTTTGGCCCTTAGCCCCTCAGCCTGGCCTCTATTCCATTTGGGCAAGTGTGACAAAGCTCTTTTAACTCTTCTGATAGATACCCAGAGAAGCACCCCACTCCACCAGCAAGCCTCCTGCCCGAATGCACTCAGGTTTCTCACTCCATGGGCCAGGAAGCCCACTGCTCTGTCTCAAGCTGGTCTCTTGGTTCTGCTGCCTCTGCTGCTGTGGTTTCATTGCTGCCCTCTCTCACAGTCTCAGTAAAGTGTTACAGCTCTCTCTCTCTCCTGGATTGAGGAAGTTCAGTGCAGGGAGCTTGGGGCCAAAGGATGAGTTCTGCTCCTGGGTCTTCATTCTTAATGATAGTGAGATCCCCCTTTCTGTCTCTGGGATGGCTGATTTTAGGCCTAGTGAGATGGCAAAACTGACCAATACCTACCTTAGGGTTATGTACAACTTATTTGCATAATACCACCCCCCACAAAGATGACATGCACCTCATTTACATTAGCAAGCTATCCAATCCTTTTGGTGTGCCACAACACCTCACATTTGCAAAGTCCCACCCAGTCATCGGGTGGGAGTCACAAAGACCAGGCTAGAAAGACCATATTAAGTAATTCACAGCACTGCACTCCTCTTTGGAGAAATCTCAGGGTCTGCAGCTCCGGAGAAGGGAGAGAAGGAGAAGGCAGTAGAAGAGTCAGCAGAATCAGAAGCTGACCCTACATGGGGCAGTCTCTTGCAGTTCAGAGCAAGAAGTCTTTAAGGAAGCAAAACCAACAACCAGAGAGACAGTTCCTAAGTTTGCAGAGGGAGAGGAGGCATGAGGAGAAGAAGAGAGAACTATTTAGACATCACTGCTGTGGCAGAATCATTTCTTAATTCACAATTGATTGTCTTGTCTACAAGGTGGGATATCATCTCTGATATATAGTTTTCTGTCATTCCTCTCTGGGGGCATATTGGCTAGGCTATGCCAATGAGTCATTTAACACTTTTTTTTTTTTTTAATTAGCAAATATGCCATGTATACTCCTCTAGATTTATTAAACCCATGAAAGATATAGAAACACAGCTCCTCAGTATTCACCAATACACTCAACATCTCTCCAAAACACTAAATGCAAGGAAACTCCTCATTGTTTTTGGCAATAAAGACACCCGCTTTCCCAGACAAATGATCCAGAATGTTGGCGCTTCAATACTTCTGCTCATTAACCATCCTTTCTCCTGTTTAATCCTTACTTGCCTAAATCTTCAGCTACTAAAATAGCATACTTGTACCTAAATCTAGAGGTGACAGATGTATAGCTTAGTTAGAGTTGAGGAAATTTTAAGTGAACACACGAATGCTTAAGTGTTGGGGTTAAAATAAAGCAATCTCTTATATTTCAAGCAGTTGTGGGTTTTTTCAGTGTGGTAGTTAAGTTTGTGTGTCAACTTGGCTGCGTCTGGTTGAGTGGCTGGGCAGCTGGATGTAGCCCCATAATGAGACTGGTAATCAACTCCATGCTGGAATCTACTGTGAGCAGCTCAGTAGCTGCCCTAGTGATGTGGTCTCTGCTTCCTGTATATAAGGAGAAGCCTTGGGGAATGGTCTCTAGCATATGGCATGCTTGAACCCTGTAAGTAGCCGTGCCATTGTTCAGCAGCCTGCCATGCTCTGCCAACCTCAGAACTTCCAATGGACTTGAATTAATGTTCTGCTGTATGGTTTGGTAACATCGGGACTGTGCCATTTTATTTGTCAACCTTTGGGTTTGTTAGCCTCAGCAGCCAGTAACTGCCTGTGTGAAGAGATGCCTCTAGCTTCAGTGGGCCAGGAGCAAGAGGCAGAGCTGAAGCCCATGGTCGAGGGGTTTTCACACGGCCCCTAGAGCTTGGCACTTTGAACTCAGACTTTTAGCCTCCCGAACTGTAAGAGAATAATCTCCTGTTTGTTAAGGCCATCCCATTTGTGGTATATTTCTCCTAGAGTGGTATTAGTTAACCAGAATAATCAGGAAAGCAGTGTGTGACTTGCTGGTCAAAAATTACATTGCACAGTTCTAGCCCAGCAGTGTTTACTGTTATACTATGTTAGAATTTCTTGTTTGTCAAGGGGTATTAAATGATATACTCAATGAAAATGGATAGGCAGTAGGCATTAACAAACCAAAGAATAATGTAGAATTCATGAAACACCACAGAACATGGATGAACTTGGAGGACATTAGGCTGAGTTGAGTAAATCGATCACAGGAGGACAAATATGTATTAGTCCACTATTGTAAAAAGTCAAGGAAAGGTTTATACACGGAAGGAAATTTTGTTGGTTACCAGGGAGGAAAAAGAAGGGGGAGGAAAATTGCTAGATCAGTAAGAGACAGGTAATGGTTTGGGTGAAGAGAAGGGCAATATACCAAATTGCTAGATAGGTAAGAGACAGGTAATGATTTGGGTGAAGAGAAAGGCAATATACCAAAAGTGAGTGACTAACACAATAACACTAAGGAAAAGGAAGACACAGAGAGGTGTGCACACAACAAAGATAAACACTTTTACATATATAATACTGCATTATCAGTAATAACAAATACTAATATATGGGTAGATACATAGGGAGACAGGCTGAATGATCAGGTATATCTCGACAAACGGGAATATACCCATGACCATATATAAGGTTGGCACATGATATTTCTACATACATAGTTGTATGTGTTGTAAAAATGTCCATATAAACAGAACTAACAGTGGGAAAGGTTATGATAGTTTCTTAGCCACAGCCAACCACCCTAAGGGAGTGAGTTGTTGGCCTGTGGACTCAGGACCATGGTTGCATAGGACTCAAGCTCAATTGGCATAACATACTACTCCAAAACTTTGTTCCATATCCTATTTTGTTGAGTAGTGGCTGGGGTCTCAAAAGCTTGCAAGCAGCTCTCCTCATCTGGAACAAAGAATAATGAAGAAAACCAAAGATTCATGGAAACAATTAGTCTAAGGGACTAGTGTACCATGAAAATCTCAGCCTATATGACCAGGAGACCAGAACAACTAGATGGTGCCTGACTACCGCTGCCATCCACTTGGAAAGAGATGCAGGAGATCTTGGATAGAGTAGGAGAAAAATGTGGAACAAAATTCAAAATCATAAAAATGTACCAGGCTTACTGGTCTGATGGAGACTGGTGAAACTCCCAAGACCATGGCCCCTAGTTAGCCTTTAGGCCTGGATTGAACTCACTCCTGTGGCTTCTAAGCAAACAATATACAGGCATATAAAGTGAATATTTACACCAGGAAGGTACACACATTAGAACAATCAATCATGGGAGTTGAGAAGGGCAGTATTTGCACAGGGAGTTAGCTCAGAGGGAAGGAATGCATAGGAAAGAAGAACACAGGGAAATGATAAATACATATGATAAATAAATGATAAATAAAGCTGTTACAATTTGGGGATTGCAATCAATGTCATGAAACAGGATGTGTATAAACTGCTATATAGAAAACTAATTTGCTCGCTAAATTTTCACCCACATAACAACAATAATAAAGATATGCAAACAACAAAGATAACATTCTTGCTTTTGTGAAGCTATTGTAAGGTGAATTGCTGTGCTTTCTGGCACAGCTTTCCCATTGGTTTTGTCCAACAAGAACCGTATTGGCTTATTTCCACCCTTTTATTTAGTGTTGCCAGCAGGAGTTGATTTAAACTTCTCCAAGTCTCTTCTTCTTTGTCTCTTCCTCTATCTATTTTCTTGGCCCTCTGTTCTTTCAGGCTTTGGATTCCGGTTTTTCTTCTCACAAAGCCATCCATCTTTGCATACTACCACACCCTAGTCCTTAGCCATTTGCATTGGGCTAAGCTTGGCTTCACAAGAAGGGCAGCTCCAGAGTACACATGTGTGTGTGCATGTGCATGCATGTGCATTTGGTGTGTGCACGTGTGTGCCCACATGCATGTGTGTGCACACGTGTGTGCATGTGCATGTGTGTATCTCTGTGTGAGCATGTGTGCATAGGTGTGTCTGTGCCTATGTGTTCCTAATAACAAAGGGTTTCATAACACTTAAGTCATACACATTTTCAAATAAAGATCAGCTTGTACTTACATAGTTAGAGGCAAGGTCCGGATGGAGGTAGTCAATCCCTGTGAAAAGACAAGGACAGCACAGGAAAAAAAAGGTTATTATCTGCCAAATGTGTCCTCAGGAAAGCTGCTAAAGAAAGCTCCCTCCATAAGGGGCTGGCTCTGGAGATTTGCAAGTGGGGCGAGTGCTGACAGGCACACACCCTGAGGCCTCCCAGCCTTGTATCTGTTACCACTTTAAGATGTGAGGCATTACCCTGTGGAGAGACAGCTGCCACCATAGGCATGGTGGAGAGTGATGCCAATTAGAGCTTGGGGCCCAAGGATATAACTTCTGACCTGAACGTCAGCACAAAGGGGCTTAGTGGCCTCAAGATGGATGGCTTACTGGAGCAGTGATTTAAAAGGGATTTGCAGGAATCCTGACATTTCTAAAGCATCAACTGACACTTCTTCTGAAAGGAAACTGGCCCAGGGGAGGAAAAGTGATTATTATTTAACAGGGCACAGACAGCGATGGATTAGGTGAGCATTCTCTGGCATGGAAATAAGATGAGGAACATGGCTCAGAGAGAAAAGCCATTAGGCAGAAGGCTGATGGTTCCTCACGCAGTGTTCCATGTCGGGAGCTGATGCTTCGGTCTCGACAGAATGTGGCATTCCAGAAAGCCTAAGCCTTCAGGTCCCTTAGCTGGGACTCTATGCTTTCTCAAGAATGAGAGTCTAGCTAGTTGTGCAGTAGTCTTCCAAAGGGTGGAATTCAGTCAGAGAACCCTGTTGAGTTCCACCAGACTCTTGGGCCTCAAGAAGCACCATGGTACTTCAAGGGTGAATTGAAATGCTCTCATCCAGTCTGCAAAGCCTGTTGCATTCTCTGTAGCACCCAGTCCTCCAAGAACCAAGCCAGGGCCCTCACACATTTAGCATAATGTTTAAGAGTATAGGTTTTGTAATAAAATATCCAAGTTTGAATTCCAACCACCTTGCTAACTGGCAGTGTGACATTGAGCAAGCTACTTGGCTTCTCTGTGCTCCTTCTTCCTCCCCACTCACTGCCATGGAGTTGATTCTGACTCAGCCACCCTATAGGATAGAATAGAGCTGCCCCTTAGGGGTTTCAAGGCTTTAAATCTCTATAGAAATAGACTGCCTCATCATCCTTCCTCAGAGCAGCTGGTAGGTTTGAACCACCAATCTTTTGGTTAGCACCTGAATGCTTAGACCAGTGCACCACCAGAGCTCCTTGTTTCTGGAAAAAAAAGAACCAATTGTGTGTAATGTGCTTAGCCTAGCAACAGTGCAGAGCCAGGATTTAGTAACTGTATTGGATTGACAATACTTAAAAACTAGAAGTATCATAACTCTTGTGGTTGACATCTTCATCATTTGCACCCTAAGGCCAGGCCACAGTTACAGTGGTGCCTTGAGAAAAGAACTTGTATCTGGAACATATATTTATAAAAAGGAATTTTCTTTTTTTTTTTATTGTACAAGTAATTTGTGCACAGATAGTCACTGTCCTGCACCATGTGTTCCATTTTGCTGCTGCTGTTTTGATATATGAAGCAATTAGTGTCATCTTGTAATCTTTCTACAGCTAGGGAGAGTATAGCCAAGCACTTCTTAAGCCCCCTACACAGTCATAACACCCCATTCTTCCACTCCCTACTCAAGAATGGAGGAAGGAAAGAGATCACAACATTTAAAGATCAATATATCTAAAGGTTGCCAGTTCTTGTTCTGGACCCTAATTCAGAGATGGTCAACTTAGGCTGTGGGTGGAGTGGTGGAGGGAGCACAGGCTTTGAGACCAACAGATCTAGCTTCATCCCAAGCTCAGACACTGTAATATTTGTGTGCAGTGACCCAATCTCTCTGAGCCTCAGTTTCCTCATCTTTGAAATGGGGGTTATTACTTATCCAAGGCAAAAGCAGTTGTCAAGACTAGAGAAAATTCATTGAAAATGTTTGGCTCATAGGAAATACTTGATAAACTAAGTTTCTTATCATCATTAGTACCACAATCTACTACATCACTAAATTAATATGGATAAAACAAAACAGCAGAAACATTTTAAAAAATCTACCTGGTTTTAGAATGTTGCATTGCAATTAAATTGTTATAAATATTTGTTGAAATTAAATTTTGTGAACTTGCTTTAATGAGTCAGAATTGATTCAATGGCAATAGATATTTTTTACAGGCAAGTTTTTAAACACATACACACACAAACACACACACACAGCACACAGAACATGCTCTTTGATAACAAGCAGTAAATTTTTAAAAACACTTTTCTATGTTTGATAGTACAGTACTTTAGGAGAAAAAATTTCTAGGAAATAGCAGTCTCTTCCCTGTGAAGAGAAAATATTCAAGCAAGGAAATAATTTGAGGTCAGAAGAAAATTAGAATCTAACTAAAGTAAATTTATTGTTGTTTTTAGCTGCTTTCCAGTTGGCTCTGACTCATAGTAATGCTAAGTACAACAGAATGAAACATTGCCCAGTTGTAAGCCATCCTCACAATCTTTGCTATACTTGAGCCCATCATTGCAGCCATTGTGTAAATTTAGCCTAATTAAAATAAAGAATCTTTAATTTGGTTAGGGGGGAGATTTTTGTTAAGTTACAAAGACACAGAGTTTGGTCTGAGAAAGAAAAGATAGTTAACAGAATTGTGAAAGATGACAGATATGATTCAGAAAAATAATAAAAAACAAAAGCATGAAAATAATAATCTGGTTATTACATAGTACTTTAATAATTTTCATAAATAGTTATATCAACATATCTTCTTATTCAACTCAATTATGTTTCAATTCTTGTTTTTCATGTATTTGTTTATTTTCAGCAATGAATGCCAGGCACTGTGTAGGTCCTGGAACAACATAGATGATGTAGACACAGAACCTGAGCCATACAACTATTTATAGCTCACAGTCTGCAGGGAGGATTGACTTATATCATAACCAGCCAATCACAATGCAATGCAGTATGTTGTTGTTGTCATGTGCCATTGAGTCGGACCGACTCATAGTGACCCCTCCTTGGGTTTCCGAGGCAGTATCACTACAGAAGTAGATTGCCCAACCTTCCTTCCAAGGAGTGGCTGTTGGGTTTGAACCGCCAGCCTTCTAGTTAGTAGTCAAGTGCCTTAGGCACTATGCTACCAGAGCTCCTAATGCAATGTAGTATATACAATGGCAAATAATTAGTTATATTTATAAATTATTAGTATCCTGCTGTTTGAATATTTTTAGAAAGTTAAATCACATCAAAAATCCAAATTTACAGAATGTTTTCTCAATGCTGGAGACCTAATGGAGTTACCAAGTTGCTTTGTATGTATGTTCATAGTTAGAATGGTCATAGTTCAGTTAAGATATGTAACATCTCAGAACTCTGGCCTTGCCCCAAGAAAGCTAGACTCTTGTGCCATTCCCTACTGAATTTTATGCAAAAGAGAAGTGGTCTAAATGGACAGGTTGTATTTTTCAAAGATGGCTACATAATATCTTCCATCTCCTATGGTCTTCTACAGTGTGATAATAACATGTCTCCCACTGAGAGATGGATCAATTCCCTACTCTTGAATCTGGGTGGGCTTGTGACTACTTTGACCAATAGAATGAAGTGGAATCACATCTCATGACTTTCAAGGCTAGGTAGAGAAGGGCATGCATCTTCTGCCTGGCTCTGTTGGGGTGCTTGCTCTGGGAGAATCTAGCTGTGCTATAAGAAGCTATATATGGGTGTCCTATTTGACAGCCTCAAGTAAGTTCCAGTAGCAGCCAGTATCAACTGACAGTGCAGTTGCACACCAGTGCAGCTAACTTATTGATTTTCCTTATGCAAACTATAGAAAATAAAGCTCTGCCAAATCTTTTGCTGATGGACATACAAGATATAATAACACATGAGACTTCTCCATCTTGGAAGTCTACCCCAGTAGAGCTTTAAGATGATTGCAGTCCAGCCAATTACATGGCCGAAGGCTGCAAAACATGTCTTGTCCTTGCTGCATGGGAGGACACTCCTATCGCAAATGTGCTCATCTTGCTAGTCAACAGAGGGTTTGAGGAATGGCTTAATAGTCATTCTTTTCTACATTTTTGGAGAGTCTCACTGGATAAACATGAATTAATCATGGCCACAAATCCTTTGTCACTCTCTTCACCAGGTAGTGGAATCTATTTCCCGTGCATTAGAATCTGGACTGGTCCTGTGACCACGTATCCCATAGAAGTGATAAAAGTAATGCTTGCCCATTCCAGGTTCAGCCTTTAAGACAATTGACAGTGTCTGTTTCTTCTAAGAAATCTAGTTACCTTGCTGGAGAGAGTACCTAGAGGAACTACATGGAGAAGAGAGGCTCTGGGACTACTGAGAGAGGGAGGAAAGTCAAACCATCTCAGCATCCCAACTGATCTTATAGTTGACAGCAGTCCCAGATACCTTCTATCTCCAACCATATAAAAAACCCTAAATAAGATTAACAGAAGAACTGTCCAGCTTGTCAACCCACAAAAATTGTAGTGAGATAAGACTGTTGTTTTATGTCACTATATTTTGGGATAGTTTGTTCTGCATCAGTAGATGACTGAACAGAGGAGAATTCAGGAGTTAAAATGGGAAGGAAGGGTCAGAGAGAGTTTACTTTTAGAAGATTCTGAAAGCCAGCAATCAGCAGAAGACATAGGATCAAACAAGAAATTCTGCTGGGACTTTCTAAAGGGCTTGGGGCTGTTAAATAGAGGCATGAGTATTTTCCCTCCTTTCTTATATTTGAAAGGCATGGTTTAAGAGTCAGTCAAGGAGGTACAATTAAAGAATCCCAAAATGGACATCTACAGCCTTGTTGGAGGTTTTATAAGAGCAATGAGTATGCTCATTGCCACTGTATTACTAGTATTACTACTTCTCTGGTACCAGAAGGAGAGTCCCCAGTAAATATGCTGTTAGAAATGGTCAACATAATATATCCTAGCCAGGTTCCTTCCAAATCTAGATGCATTCTTCTCTTGGGTGAGGTAGCTTCAACCTTTTTGGGAAGATTTCCAAGTCAAAGCCTTAGGAAGGAAGAAAACTATGTAAGTGCTTGACATCAGTGCACACAGCTCCTGTGCAGTGCTCTCCTTCTTCTTGTGAATGCCCTTGGCCACTGACAAAAAGGTTTTACTCTACTTCAAAATGTCTGACACATAGAACACACCAAGGCATTGTTTTCATGTGGATATGTAACAAGCCCACACAGAGATAACACAGGTTTTAAGCACTGACTCCTCTTGCTTTACCCATCAACTCAGCTTCAAAGGCTTTCTGAACATAGTGTTCTTTGAGGATCTTCAGAAGGAAAGGCTCTATTGTTTCATCTCTGTGTGGTGTTTATATGTAATTGGAGCAATGATGCAGAGAGGGTCTTTTAATAGAGGACCCAGACAGCTGATGTAGGGCCGTGGCACATCCTCAAAGAAGTGACTGCATGGTGACAATTCTTCAGAATGTCGGCAGAGCCAAGTACACGTGTTGTTGGCAAACCACCAGCACAGCTAATCTATTGATTTTTCTTTTGCAAACTATAGAAAATAAAGCTCTGCCAAGTCTTTTGATGATGGACATACAGGATATAATAACACATTATAGGGGCATGTGTAAGGAAAGGTTATCAAAGTTTGCTTTACAAGGTTTCATTCTGAAAGTAGCAATCAAGAAAAAGTTTCTCCAAACCCCAATCCTGTCACTTAAAAGCATTTTCATGGATCTAGATCTACACTGTCAAATGGAACTTTCTGCCATTATGGAAATATTGAATTCAGTAACCACTAGCCATGTGTGTCTATTGAGAACTTGAAATGAGGTAGTATGATTGAGGAACTAAATTTTTAGTTTTATTTAATCTTAATCAATTTAAATATAAATTTTAGCCACATATGGTTAGTGGCTTCTATATGGGACAGTGCACATCTAGATAATAGATGGTAAATGTGATATTTAGAAGCCACTTGAAAATAAGGTATAAGTAGTGGCCCGATAGAAAACTACAGGTCAATTACAGACAACAGATTTCTCTGTTAATTTGTTAGTTTTGTACTTATCAATTTGACAAATAGTTATGAAGGTCATAATCAAGCTTGAGAACCGCTGATTAGGAGCATGGTGAGGATTTGGCCACAGAGTAACATGACAATATGGCGTAGATCCCACTACCTGGCCATTTTGTCTCTGATTAGCATCTCCCAATCAATGATTCTTTCATATTCTGAAGGCATGCAAAGATAGAGTTGCTTTTGAATGATGTAAGGGCTTCAAAATACTCACCATCATCCATGATTCCAATAGTGACACCTTTCCCTGTATAGCCCAGCTCCCAAGCTTCTGCCACATTCAAGTCAAGGCCAGGTGTGCCATCAGCTTGTCCAGTGTTGATCTGGCACAGAAATTTCCAAGCAGAGACTGTTACTAATTCATTACATATAAAGCACTTTAGAGAGTGTCAGCCTGACCTGCACTGTAGCATGGCCCACTGTAGCATGGCCCAGCCTAAAGGCCACATATTTCAGGAAATAGTGCTCTTCAGTGTCTCCAACCACCTCCTCTAGGCTTCTACTTCCATTTTTAAAATATAAACAATTGATATTTTCTATTTTATGCAAATATGTAAACACACTTTGAAGCCAAGCCCTTCTCCATCTTTTATGCTAGACTGATACTTTAAAACTCTCCTATATAAGCATTGGAGAGCTGCTATTGCAAGAAAGCCTCCCTAATTTAGAATTAAATTCTCACTTGCATAGCTGTTTGCTTTTGCCTCACATTTTGAACTTAGCATATATTGTCTTAGATTATTATTATTTGAAGATGATTTCCTCACTAGTAGTATCTTTTTCAGTAGGGAATATGTCCCATTTACCTTTGTAATTTCAGCACCACCACACGAAGCCTTGCTTAAAACTATTTGTTGAACTGAATTAAAGAGAGTTGGTTCACCTTTAATGCATGTTCTAATAAAGAAAACGAACACCTTTCCCCACAAAAAAAGGAAGGAAATTCCAACTAAATATGTTTGTTACTTTCTTTTTATACATTTCTTTCTGTGCAAATTTTCTCAAAGGTGGGTTAAAAAAAATAATGGAGTCAGAGTGTGTACTGGCAAAAGCCTACAGGGACCCATGGCTGTCATGGTATTAGCTAAAACATTGTGTGAATGTCATTAGCACTCTTTACAGAAATTATGGTTCTCCTTCCAAACACATGTTAAGATTACATCTCCCCACCTTGTGAAGTTAGAATATCAATGTGACTGGCTTAGGTCAATGAGATGTGAGGTCATGTGCCACCTGTCCTAAAACTTGAAGAATGGTGTGCAATTTGCCTTGCCTCTTGCTGAGGTGTCATGAATGAAGGTTTTGGGATGGAGCTGAGATAAAGTCTAAATACATGAGGATTATTAAGCACTGGACATGTAGCATGAATGAGAAATAAGCTTTAATTTCATTAAGGCACTGAGATTTGGGGTTGTTTGTTGCTGCAACAAACTTAACCTATCACCACTAATGCATAAGAAAAAAAAAATGTTGCTATTGAGTTGATTCTGACTCATGGTGACTGCATTTGTGTCACAGTAGAACTGTGCTCAATAGGGGTTTCAATGGCTCATTTTTCAGAAGTAGATTGCCAGTCTTTTCTTCTGAGGTGCCTCTGGGTGGACTCGAACAGCCAACTTTTCAGTTAGCCGTCAACTCCTGTTCATCTTATTCAGGAATTTCAGAATTCCATGCTCAAAAGCAAAATATACTGTCAAGCTCTGAAGACCCAAGTAGGACATTGGGATGCATTCTCATCATGCAGCAGTCCACAGGGTCACAATTTCTCTCTTAATTATCCCTTTCCAATCTTAAAAAAAGAAAAACTTTATTCACATTGAAAAATTATAATCACTTCTTTTCTTTTCAATACACCCTGTAGTTCAGGTTGGCTTGGACTCACTGGACTCTTTTAAAACATAATCAATCCAAATAAATCATGGACGACTGTTGGCACACCAGCAAATATTCACAGACAGTTCGGATTTCAGTGTCTTTAATTCTGCATCAGTTAAGCCCATGGAATCGATTTCCTGCCATTATTTTAGGAAGCACTGATAGGTGCTACTTTGTTACTTTAGTCTTCATGCTCTCTTGCTTGTCCCTTTGTGAAGCCACCTGATTCATTTTCTGGTACCTGTGACTGCATTATGTCCTCACATCTCTGCCTGTGGAGACCCATGGGTCACTCTTTCTAGGCTCTGAACTTGATTTTTACAAATTCTTGCAAGTCTTCACTTACAAACTGATCTGCTTTTCAAAATGCTAGGATAATCTGAGCAGTTGGTTCTAGCTTTTACCCTGGGACATCATGACTATTTAGCAGTTCACTAAGAAAGCAGCTTAGAGATGAGATGTCAATCAATACAATTAGAAGGGGCAGAAAGCTTCACAAAATTAGATGCTGGCTAACATTCCACAGTCTAACAAGGAACTAGAAATTCTTCTTTTCATGCAAAGTCTCAAGATAAGTGTTAGAAATGATACAAAGACACTTACCAGATACCATTGCTTTGTAAAAAGAGGATCATTCATGTTGATGTCAATCTCATTGATGTCTCTGTACCCTCGCTTTTTTCGGTCAAATCCTTCCTGTTGCAAGGCCATCTTAACCTGGGATGAAAATATTGTTATATTATTTGAAAATCAACCTGAACACTTCTGTTCTGGAATTTATTTCCATGAATTCAAATTTCATTTGAATATATTCTTTTTTCCTCAGCATAAACCAAATCATCTCATGTACACTCTCATTTTATGATTATTTTCCCAGAACGTTCACATATCTTTATATTGAACAAACAGGTCTTGTGAGTTTCCCTAAAATAAGAAATTGGATGGAAAGAAGCATTCTCAAAGAAGCTAAAGTGGTGGTGGTGGGGGGTCATTGCACGAAATGAAACAACACAGTGGAGTACATTTATGATGGAAAAGAGATTGTTGATGGGATCAAGAAAGGAGAACATGAACACTGTTGAGATTATGGTCCTGGAGGGCTTCCAGGCTTTACATTTGTTGACACCATTGCACTAACACACTTAGGGATCGGCCAAAAAATTGACTAGAGGACCAGTAGGTCCTATAGTAATACTCTAGAATGTGAATAAGGGAACTCTGAAGAGAGTGATGGGTGGTGTCATCCTTGCAATGACCAGACACTTTATGTTTAGACAGTCAGAGACAATCTCAAACTTTTGGATGGACAACTGACAAGCTAGGTTAGTTCAAGTAGCCTCCTGGCAATAGCTGGGCTTTGTCTCAATGAGGACACTTTCAGTTGGGGTACTAACTAATTGATTATCCAATAGCAGTGGCTAGTCTCTGACATCTATAAACTCAAGGACTACATAAAGGTATAAAAGGGAGTATATTGGACATTTGTTATTATTTAAAAAAATTATATTTTGCTACTCAACATTCATTTATCCTTTTCCCAAATCTATCTACTGTATTTGTGGGATTGCTTTTTGTTCATTGGGTTTAGTGTTTGTGGGAATGGAGTTCTGGGCACCCCCATACTGTAAGGGAACTGAAAGCTCCTTCTCCCTGGTGCAGGCAGCAGGTGCTTCAATTGCTCTCTCTCTTGGGCTTTTGAATCTTGGGAAAATGATATAAGGACAGAAGAAAACCTTGCAGGCTCTTTATCTCTGAGGTTCACTGAGCAGACTCTCCCTATAAAATATCCTTGTTACAGTTCCTGCTGCCCAACTCTGGAGGTCCCTAAGACTAATCCTTCAGCCCCTCCATAAATTGTGAGCCCCTGATATCTTTCCAATAAATTATCTTTTGCTTAAGTGACCCAGAATCAATGCAAACAAGAATTCTAATCAATATGGGATGAGAGTAGGACCAAGGAGTCCATGTCAAGAGTGATGGCCAGAAGGAAAGAATGAAGAGATTTCAGATGTAGCCAAAAATTTTCCACTTCTTTGGTGCCCTGGAATGTGGAGGAGCATTATAAGAAAGTAGCTCCTCACTTTGTTCTACACTCAGGCATAAGAATTTCTGGAGCTCATTTGCTGAAAAAAATTTAACTCTACCAGAAACCTTATTCATGCAAGAAAAATATGTTTAAGAGTGTGGATTTTGTTCTGTGAGTTCTTCAGAGTTATTCCAGCAAGGGACTTTCACTGAGGCACAGATTTTATAAAAAATATATTCCAAAGAAATAGTGAAATAACTGCAAAAATGGGATAGATGGGTACACAACAATATACATCAAATGGATTCACATGTACATACATATGTGTATATGATATACAAGTACATATCCCCCATACACATATACAAGTCCTCTGAGAAGCAAAAATTTTATATTAGGAGAAAAAATGTGAGAAACCATGATGCAAGTCTAACTCCAAGTGAAAGAGAGAGAGAGAGAGAGAGAGAGAGAAAGAGAGAGAGAGAGAGAGAGAGGAGATTGAGCAAAAACTTCCTGTACCATCATACAGTCCAAGGAAGGTTTGGCAAAGCTGTGGGAGATCCAAAGTCTACTATCAGAGGGTGGCCTTCCAGAACAGCTCCCTTCTCCACTGCCACTGTGCTTAGTGGCCTGTGGCAGTGGCCCATGGGAAGTGCAGTTTCAGTGTCAATGTGGAGACGAATTTCAGAGAGGTCCTTGTTCAACCACGCTCCCTGAATTCAGCAATCTGTGCAGCATATTCTCATAGCTGCCACAGAATAGATGGATGTTTATACTATACAGCTACAGTTATGAAAACATCCTGGTACTGGTTCAATGATAAACATATAAACCAATGGAATAGAATTGAGAACCCAGAAACAAGTCCATCTATCTACAGACAACTGATTTTTGACAAGGGGTCAAACTCCATTCAAGGGGGAAGACACAATCTCTTTAACAAATGATGAGGGAAAAATATGTTACCCACTTACAAAAAAATGAAACAGGACCCATACTTCACACCATGCAAAGAAATTAACTCAAAATAGATCAAAGACCTAAATGTTAAACCTAAAACTATAAAGTTATTGGAAGAAAATTTAGTGACAAAACTGTGGGACCTATTTTTTTTTTTTTTTTTAAAGTAAACCATCAAACACAAGTGTAAGTGCACAAATAACAGAAAACAAATTAGATAACTGGCATTTCATAACAATTAAATACTTATGCTAATCAAAGGACATTATCAAAAGTAAAAAGACAACCTACAGATTGGGAGAAAATCTTTGGGAACAACATATCCAATTAGGGTTTAATCTCTAAAATGTATGTAAAATTTAACAGCTCAAAAATAAAATGACAACCAACCCAATTAGAAAATAAGCAAAAAACATGAACAGACATTTCATCAGAGAGGACATTCATGCAAGCAACAAACACATGAGAAGATATTTATGATCATTAGCCATTACACCCCACTGTCTTCAAGTCAATTCTGATTCAGAGCAACCCTATAGGATACAATATTACTACCTCATAGGATTTCCAGGGCTGTAAATCTTTACAGAGACAGATTGCCTTATCTTTTTCCCCTGGAGTGGTTGATGAGTTTGAACTGCTGAACTTTTTGGTTAGCAGCCAAATGCTTTAATCATTGTGTCACCAGAGCTCCTCATTAACCATTAAAAAAAAACCCTAGCTCTGGTAGCATAGTGCCTAAGGCACTTGACTGCTAACCAGAAAGCTGGTGGTTCAAACTCACCAGCCACTCCTCAGAAGGAAGATTGGGCAATCTACTTCCATAGTGATACCGCCTTGGAAACCCAAGGAGGGGTTGCTATGAGTTGGATCTGACACCATGGCACATAACAACAATGACTGCCAATAACACAAAACAAAACAAAAAAACCCTGCAAAAATTGAAAACAATAATTAAAAAAACAATAAACAAAAAACAAGATTATTGCCATTGAGTTGATTCCAACTCACAGTGACTCCCATTGGGTTTCTAAGGCTGTAAATCTTTATGGAAGTAGATTGCCTCATCTTCCTCCCACAGAGCAGCTGGTGGGTTTGAACTGCAGACCTTCTGGTTAGCAGCCAGCAGAAGGTTACTATGCCCCCAGAGCTCTTTTCATTAGTCATTAAAACTAAACTTACTGCCATTGAGTTGTTTCTGATTCATAGCGATCCCCATTGGGTTTCCAAGACAGTAAATCTTTATGGAAGTAGATTGCCCCATCTTCCTTCTGCAGAGTGGCTGGTGGGTTTGAACCACTGACCTTCCAGTTAGCAGTCAAGTGCCTTATCCTCTATGCCACCAGAGCTCCTTTCATTAGTAATTAGAGAGGCACGAATCAAAACTATGATGAGATATCATCCCATCTCTGTTAAAATGGTATTCATCAAAAAAACAAGAAAATAACAAATGGTGGTGAGGATACTGACAGATTAGAATCCTAATCCATTGCTAGTGGGATTGTAAAATGGTACAACCACTATGGAAAGCAATATGGCACTTCCTTATAAAATGAGAAATAGAATTTCCTTATGATCCACTAATTCTACTCCTAGGTATACACCCAAGAAACCTAACAGAATTTAGGTTCTGTTTCCAGAATTTATCATTATTCTTTATAGCTGCATAGTATTCCATTATATGTATGTGGAACATTTTATTCATTCATTCATCCATTGATTGGCATTTAGGTTGGTTCCATCTTTTTTGCTATTGTGAATAGTGCTGCAATGAACACAGGTGTGCATGTGTATTTTATGTCACTTCTGTTAGGTTTCTTGGGTGTATACCTAGGAGTAGAATTAGTGGATCATAAGGAAATTCTATTTCTCATTTTATAAGGAAGTGCCATATTGCTTTCCATAGTGGTTGGTAGCGTAGTGGCTAAGGCACTTGACTGCTAACCAGGAGGCTGGCGGTTCAAACCCACTGCAGCCACTCCTCGGAAGGAAGATGAGGCAATCTACTTCCGTAGTGATACTGCCTAGGAAACCCAAGGAGGGGTCGCTATGAGTCAGGTCTGACTCGATGGCACATAACAACAACAACAACAACTTTTATAAAAAGACAAGAATAAGTATACACACAGAAATCAACATTCATTGGTAGTTACTAGGGATAGAAGGGGAGAGAGGGAGAATCAATCTGTAGATGGTAGAGACACTTGTAATTTTTTGAGAAAGGCAATACCAAATGTGGATGAAAGGTACACAATTTGACCAAGGTAAATGATGACACAAAGAAGTACATAAGAGTAAGGGACATTTTTGGTAAATGCTATAACATATACAATTTTGCAACAATAGCAACAACAACCAAAAATATATGTGTGGTAAATATGCATGCATATATGTGTACAGGAAGGTAATGTGTACATGTATAGGTGTATCTCTAGGCATATTTATTTATATGTAAGTGTATGCTGCATATATATTCATATATGTAATAAAACACATAGAGGACAGAACTACAGATATTTCCTAGATGTAACCAAACACTAAACAAGATATGTCTTTTGGTTTGAAGGTTTATGACCATAGTCTCATGGAAAAAGTCGCTTAATTGGTATATTGTAATTTATAAACTTTTTGCTTTAGCGATTCTCCGCTCAAGGGCAAGATTCAGAGTCTCTTCTGTCATCCACTTTGGTCTTCTCTTCTTTT